>NC_141554.1:96643750-96971875 GCF_021556685.1 Rattus norvegicus
TCTTGCTTATCACAGCAATATCTCACTACTGGAACCAACACACATGTATATTGCTGGGACAACATACCATAACAAGGGGAACTTATAAAAGAAATAGTTTAATTGGGCTTACAGTTTCAGAGAGTTAGGACTCATAGTGGCAGGAACAGCTGAAACATCAAATCTTAATCAATAAGCAGGAAAGAGTGAAAAAGAACTGAAACCTTAAAGCTTATCCATAGTGACACACATCTTCTGCAAAGCCACACATGCTAATTCTTTCCAAGCAGTTTCAACAACTGGGAAAGAATATTCATACATAAGTCTATGCCATTCTCATATAAACCACCAGTTTCTTCTGTATCTTTGATGCTCAATTTATAATACTTGTTAAAGTTTATCAAACATCAAGTAATCATAGAAGTTTATTAAGTGAAGTACTTCTTTTTATTTCTTATAAGTCTATGGAGTATCTACTTTTATTAGCTGCCCTTATAAATGAGGATCTTAAGCAGGCAAAACAGTCAAAGGAACAACTGCTCCAACTGTTAGCAATACCACAAAAACATTAAGCTGACAGACACATTGTATAAGCAGGGAAACTAGTATAGACCCTCTTGTGCTACTTCAGTCTCTGTTAGCCCATGTGAACACTGCATAGTTGATGCAGGTGACCATGTTTTCCTCCTGTCTTCCATCATCTATGATCAATGTATATAATTTTTATTTGGTCTCTTTTATAGGGATTGTCAAATTTTGTAGGTCAGGGACCAGATGGAGACCTCTAGTTTAGACTCTTTGTATAATGTCTGACTCTGATTCCTTTGCCTGCTCTTGAGACATTTTCTCCCATTGGGCTGCCTTGCCCAACCTTGATATGAGGGTTTTTTCTTGTTTAATGTATATTATGTTGGCCTGCTTGGTTGCCCTGTCTTGGAGCTTTGTACATTTCTGAAAATGAAAGGAAGGGAGAATAGATCTTGAGGACAGACAAGATGAGGGGATCTAAGAAAAGTGCAGGTAAAGAAATAGAAGAAACTGTTGTTGGGATATATTGGATTAGAGAACTATCTATTTTCAATAAAACTATAAATAAATAAATAAATAAATAAATAAATAAATAAATACCGTGAAGCATTAAAAGTGTTAGTGGCACATAAATACAGTGAGTGAAAATATGACTTAAAAGCTAAGGAGTAAAATTTCAGAAGCATATACTTAGTTATTATGTTGTAGGTTTACAATAAGTTTTCAAAGATTATGTACGTAATGAATTACCTAGAACTCAAAATATTATACAAATAATCTAATTTAAATATATTATTTTAATAATGTTAACAGAGGTTAAAAGTGGAAGTCACTTGTCCTTGCACATATAGCTAAACTATGGCATAATTATAGCAAAATTCCAACTGTCAAAACTGCCATTTCAGTGTTTTTTCTTCTACTACATGTTCTGAGTCTCCATTTCAAAAAAAGAAAAAAAAACATTTACTTCTTTGTATAACCCTGCTAAGCTCCATTGCTTTCAAAAGATAATCATGGGTACCAGCCATTTCTAGTGATAAAAACTGTCACTTAGATACATGTCATGACAGTTAAACAAATTGCATGAAATCATAGACTCGTGGACTTATCTATAGAATCATATTGTTATAGCTGAGTAAACCTAATATCATTCTGCAAAATGAAAATTGCAGAGAGTTTGAAATATCTGAATGTTTCTCGCTGTGAGTCACAAGTGAATTTTCATTTTTTCTCAGCTTATTTGGAATTATGGCAAGATTTAAGTTAAACTTGGTATATACTGCCCTCATCTGATTTAGTGCACTCTTTCCTTACCTCCATATGTGAAATCTTGCCTGCTGCTCAGTTTGAAATTGATACACCCAGGTTTCAAATAAAATCCAATCTACCATAGCTTAGACACTGATAGTCATTTCCAGACTTTAGTTGTTTGGCTCTCTGTTTTTCTCAAATATAAACACCAATCAAAGAAAATACATGAAAAAGACTTTGGCAGATTGTGTATTTGGTAAATGGGATAAGATTTCATTAATATGTTCCCACTTATTAAAGGTAAAAATAATCCAATTTTCATATACTATGAAGTAAAAATTGTATTTGTTATTTTTTAGCAAATTATATTTCCAGAACCTTAGAAGTATCTTTGTAGGTTTTCAGAACTGAATTGTTTAAACTGATTATTGATTTATGTATAGGTCAACTTGTATTTATCATTAAACCCTAACTGTGTTAAGGTCTAATCTTTTAAAACTTATACACCAAGTAATTGATTTCAAATAAGCTAATTAGATTTTGAGGTCACTCTACTTACATTTCTTGATATTCTGTCTCTTTTCCCCTTCACTCTCCCATTTATAAATGAAATCTATTTTCTATGGGAATGCCAAACTTCCTGCTGCTCATTCCTTATTTTTCCTGCTCTCTGAAGCCTATGATCTAGTGTTGAAACTAAAAATAAATAAAAAGGACAGCATGCTTTTAATCATTGAATATATTGAAGATGTGCAAAAGCAGATAATATAATGAGCTCTTGAGTAGCAATCACCTAACTAGCCATTATTAATCAAGAGCTAATCTTGCTTCAATCTGTTTGGATTATTTTAAGGAAAACCCTAATTATCATACTGATTTATGCAGATAATGTACTTTATATATGATTATACAATGGGATTTTTGTTTAATGAAAAACTGGTTTAGCTTGCAAAATTAAGTTCCAGCAGTCATTTCCAGGGTATCCCTTGACAAGATAGAAATGCCCATGGGTCAATAAAGGGTACAATGTTGAACACTTTTGGAGACAGTTTCAGAAACTGGTGTTAGTTTTATTGCATGTGAATAGCTACTTACATAGTGGAATCCTGTCAGCTGTGATTGGTTAGCTCATTACCTCGGATTGGAGAGTGAGCATTCATACCACCAGGGTCTCTATGCACTAGAAGCACAGTAAAGTTGACAAAGAGATGATAGATTTATGTGCAGTCCAACTAACAGCAGACTTCAGAATGCAAGGTTTTAACAAACAGGGCATGGAATGCATGCTTCTTACTTAGCAGTGCTGTATGTAGTGTGACAGGAAGGATGGCCACCAGTTCGTGCCTGTATTTTCCTTCTACACCCTTCTGTCCCTTCACCACTCTCTTACTCACACTCATTACATATAAGCATTTCAACCCTCAGTTTTTCCCACCACTACTTATAGATGACCTATATTTCTCTGTACTTCTCTTTGAAGCATGTCTGCACATAACAGTGGGTCTTTTCTAGCATGCTGGTCTCTACAAGTCTGAAAGTAATCAAAGTTAAACACACGTACATATCTGAAAACTGGAAGCTAGAGTACACATTTGAAAGTGATTATGAAGCATCTATGTTCCTGGTTTCCTCATTCATTGTAATATAGTTGAATATAATACAGTTCCTCTTACATTCATACCTTATTATTTCATTTTCTTTATATTAAATACTATTCCAATTTGTAAATGTACAAAATTTTCACTATTAACTCGATTCATATTTAGAGTACTTCAATTTCCTAACTATTGTGAATAGAATAGCAATGAACATTCATGAGAATATGTTTTTGACATAGGATACAGACATAGGGTATAGACTCAGCAATGTTGGAAAATATGAAAGTTTACCAATTGATAAAAAGCATATACTCCCCTGCTAGCTTGATTTCTCTATATGTTGCAAATATGCTTTGAGGTATCTTCAGCAATTGGATCACATCAACTAGTTTATGAAGGCAATATAGCAGAATTGTAAGATCCTTGCTATGAGAGCCTGTGGAACTCTCTGAACACAACTTGTAATGAGGTATTCCACATCTGACATTAGAATAATTGTCTAAAAATCCATGAATTTTGTCGTCATTGTTTTTGACAGCTGTGTAGTACTCCATTGTGTAGGAGTACCACATTTTCTGTATCCATTCATGAAATTCATAGGCAAATGGATTGAACTAGAAAATATCATGCTGAGTGAGGTAACCCAATCACAGAAAAACATACATGGTATGTACTAACTGATAGGTAGATATTAGCCCAAAAGCTCGATTTACCTAAGATACAATCAACAGAACACATGAAGCTCAAGAAGAAGGATGACCTAAGTGTGGATGTTTCACTCTTTCTTAAAAGGGGGAAAATATTCATAGGAGTGGATATGGAGCCAAAGTTTGAGGCAGAGACTGAAGGAATCGCCATTCAGAGCCTGCCCCACATGTGGACCATATATATACAGCCACCAAAACTAGATAAGATTGATGAAGCTAAGAAGTGCATGCTGATATAGATGTCTCCAGAGAGACCTAGCCAAAGTATGTCAAATACAGAGGTGAATGCTAGCAGCAAACCATTGAACTGAGAACTGGATCCCTGTTGGAAGAAATAGAGAAGGATTGAAAGAGCTGAAGGGTCTTGCAACCCAATAAGAACAACAGAATCAAACAACCAGAGCTCCCAGGGACCAAAACACTACCCAAAGACTATACATGGACTATACATGGCTCCAGCTGCATATGTAGCAGACGATGGCCTTGTTGGGAACTAGTGGAGGGAGAAGCCCTTTGGTCCTGCCAAGGATGGATCCCCAGTGTAGAGGAGTGTCAGAAGTGGGAAGGGGATGAATGGGGAGAGGAACACCCTTATAAAAGAAGGGGAGAGGGATGGGATAGGGGGATTATGTCCAGGAAATGGGGAAAGGGAATAACCTTTGAAATTTAAATTAAAAAAATTGAATATTTATATCATATCTGTATCATATCTATATATCTATATATCTATATATCTATATATCTATATATCTATATATCTATATATCTATATATCTATATATCTATATATCTATATATCTATATATCTATATATCTATATATCTATATATCTATATATCTATATATCTATATATCTATATATCTATATATCTATATATCATCTATATATTTATATATCTATATCTATATAACTATGTATCTATATATCTATATATCTATGTATCTATGTATCTATATATCTATATACCTATATATCTATATATCTATATCTATATCTATGAATCTAAAAAAATAGAAGAACAATCATTCCATGGTACATGTTAACATTTATGACTGTGTTTTAGGTAAATAGAACATTCTTTCTCAAGACTGATTTAATTCCTTATATGTATGATTCATACACATATGCATACTTCACTGATGCCCTGTGCATACATTTTGAGTATTTTGTTTTTAAGTATTATCTCTTCAGGCCCTTGTTTTACAGAATTTAGACACCTCAGTAGAAATTAGCTCTATATGTTTTTCTTCTCAACTTTGTTTAAATTTTATTGATTCAATTCAGAAAGCTATACTGAAACATTCCTGGGAAGACGGCCTAAAAAGCTCATAAAAACATTTGCTGGGATCTCCTTGCTATCTGCTGCTCTATGGTTATCACTTCTTATTGTTTCTTGATGTCTTATATCTTAAAAACTCTTGTTTCATGTCTTTTGTTTCTGTTAATATTTAACTTTAAGAAGATAAATATACTCTCTATGAATTGAACAGTTCAATGTAAAATCAGCTTAAATATACGTTTAAAAACACATTATACTATATTATTATACTTTCAACTTTAACATTTAATATGTAAATTGTATTTATTAGTGTTATGAGTGCTCATATAATCTTATCTTAGTCAGTAAATGTCTTTTCAATAAGAATTCAAAACACTCTCAGGAGTCATTGCTCTTTGTTGACAAGATTTCTCAGATTCAGTTTGTAAATTCCTGCTTAAATTTAAACTGCCTCTAAAGATGTAGAAATGCTATTTAGAAGAAGTGAGAAAGGGATGATATGTGCATTGAACACTGAAAATACCAAAAGTATAATATAAAGTGATGTGTAAGGCTGCAGGTAATTATGAAATTGGCCTGGTCTAGCTGCCTTGAGAGGCCTACATCATAGATTTATGAGGTGAGGTTTCATGACTCCTGGGGCACAACAAGCCTTACATTTCCTGAGAGCCTCCCTCAGGCAGTGAAGAATTCCAGCTTCTTTGTATTTCTCTGTAGGTTCCCTTGGAATCAAGGAAGCATCATTGTTTGACAAAACAATTGGTTTTTTCTTTATGTGTTATTCAGGTTTTATTGTGATGCGTAATAAAAGAAAACATTTAATTGGTGTTGGCTTATAGTGTCAGAGGTTTTGTCCATTATCATCATGGTGGGAAGCAATGCAGAATCCAGGCAAACATGGTGCTGGACATGCCAAGAGTTCTACACATTGATACAAAGGCAGCCAGTAAAAGACACTCTTTTTCAGGCAGTGACAACAAGGCTCTCTTCCACACTAACTGAATTCAAAGCCTGCCTACACAGTGACATACTTCCTCCAAAAAGCCCACACCTATTTCACCAAGTTCACATCTTCTAGTAGTGACATTTTCTATGGGCCAAGCATATTCAAACCACCACAACCCACTCCCCCGGTCCCTATAGGCTTATCCAAACATAAGAATCTTTGGAGACTATATCTGGCTATAACATAATGCAAAATACATGTAGTCCAACACCTAAAGTCTCCATAGTCTATCATGGTATCAACCATGTTTAAGAGTTACAATTTTCTTTTGACATTCATGTAATCTCTTACTTGTAATCTCCTATAAAATTCAAATCAATAAGCAGATCATATCCTTCTGACATCACAGGATATATATCACCATTCTAAAACGTCATAGTAGGAAAATACTGGACCCGAGCAAGACAGAAAAACAGCTAGGACAATCCAAACTCTGTATCTCTGTGTCTGATGTCCAACTCCTTTTAGACTTGTTTACTGCCACACAATTCTTTCTCTTGGGCCGTTTTAACTCTCTGTTAGCAGCTTTCCTATGCAGGTAGCCCATATCACTGGCATCTCTAACATCTTAGGGTATCAAGACAATTTCAACTTCATACCTTCATGCTCCAATGTTTGGGATCAACACATGATGTTCTGGGTTCCTCCAACAGGTTTGGGTTAGTTCTCCAGCTCTGCTCTCTTGTACTCTAGGTTCTGGTTATTTCCTCTCCACTGATGCTGCTATTTTTAGTGCTAATCCCTTGATACTGGCATCTGCAATATGTTGGTATGTTTCGGTGCAACTAGGCTTCACCAATAGTCTCTCATAGGCTTCCTTCATGATTCTAAGCTTTATCTTCTTGCATGACCATTTCAGTCCTGGGCCATCAACTACAACTGAAACTGCACCTTCACCAATGGTCTTTCCTGACCTCACACAGAGCTAGGGTTTTCACCTGCTGATACCTTCGTGCCTTTAAAATCAATACCACCTAGGTGATTCTCACACATTATCAAGTTCACCTGTACCACAAAGGATAAACCTTGGCTCTCTGGAACACAACTTGTTTGTGCTCTCAGAAAGTAATTCACAGGAGATTTCAACTCAGTAATGCTGTTCTCTTCTCTATTTTTTTTCCAATCTTAATTTTCTTGGATAATTTATGTATTTATATTTCCAATGTTATCCTCTTACCTCCCACTCCCTTATCCCCTTCCTCTTCCTTCTGCTTCTGTGAGGATATTCCCACTCCCATACACCCACTCCTACCTCAACAACTTGGCATTCTCCTACATTGGGGAAATGAACATTTTCAGGACCAAGGTCTTTTCCTCCTATTGATGCTGGATAATGCCATCTTCTGCTATATATGTGGCTGGAGACATGGGTCCCTTCATGTGTATTCATTTGTTGGTGATTTAGTCACTGAGAGCTTTTGGGGGGAGGGAATCTGGTTGATTGATATTGTTGTTCTTCCTATGGTGTTTCAATGTCTTTCAGCTTCTTCAGACTTTTCTCTAACTCCTCCATTATAGTCTCCTTGTTCAGTACAATAGTTAGCTGCAAACATTCTTATCTGTATTGGCCATGTTCTGGCAGAGCCTCTCAGGAAACAGCTTTATCTGACTCCTGTTACCAAGCACTTCTTGGCATTAGCAATAGTGACTGGGTTTGGTAGCTGCATATGGGATAGACCCCCAGGTAGAGCAGTCTCTGGATTATCTTATCTTTAGTTCTTTCTCTACCCTTTGTCCATGTATTTCCTCATGAGGGAATGAAGAATTCACATTTTGGTCTGCCTTTTCCTTGAGCTTCACATGATCTGTGATTTTTTCTTAGGAATTCCAAGATTTTGGGCTAATAACCACTAATCAGTGAGTGCATTCCATGTGTGTTCTTTTCTGACTGGGTTACCTCACTCAGATACACTATCTCACTGAATAGGAAATAAATAGAAGTTGGTGGCCAGCAAGCCTTAGTGACACTACTTTGCCTTTTCTCTACTTCAGTGGGGTTATATAGACATGTTCTAAGCCAAGTTTAATTTTTTATGTGGGCCTGGAGATTTGAAATCAGGTTTCTTTTCTTCTGCTACAGGTCCTCCGTCTCTTCCACTTAGGACTGTCTCCAGCCCTCTGGCCTAAAACTAGCTATCCTCATAAACACGGAGAAACACGAATATGCCACTGTACATCATGGCATCACCTCTGAATTATTCCATTTAAAATTTCTAGAATGTCAGAAGAACAGGGGCAAGCCAGGATAGTCATAAAAACAGGTAAGAGAGGCTTCTACCTTTAGAAGTGCACCACTCCTTAGGTCATAGATTATTTTCAAAAAGACCCACTTCACTGCCTCTGACTCATATCTCACCACAGTAGTAATGCTGCTGACATTTCTCTGCTCCCAACTACTGGGAATTCAGCAGCCCAGATGCAGGCCACATCAGTCAGAAGAACAGATATGTGCTACAACATTTTGAGGAAGAATTTGAGGCCACGCAACACGAAAAAACTATAGGCTAACTCAGGGAGAAACTCTGTGCTGTACCAGAAATCAGATCACCTGCCAGAATTACAGATAGGCAGCATATCAGCAGACCTCCTAAACTCACTAAATGCCCCTAATCTCTATTCTATCCCTCAACATCATATCCTATTCTCTCAACTTGAGCAGAGGCCCTGTGTTGTACTGAAAGCCAAGATGTACAGCCAAAAATTTGATAAAATACCCTCTATCGTAGTAAGAATTACCAATCTTCCAACTGATAGAAAGCTAATACCCAATATACACAAAGAAATCAAGAAATTAGACTCCAGAGAATGAAATATCTTATAAAAAATGGGATGCAGAGCTAAACAAAGAATTATCAATTGAGGAATATCTAATGGCCATGAAGCACATAAAGAAATGTTTGACACCCATAGTCATCAGGGAAATGCAAATGAAAACAACACTGACATTCCACCTCACACCAGTCAGAAGGCTAAGATCAAAAACTCAAGAAACAACAGATGCCTGAGAGGATGTGGAGAATGGGGGATAGTCCTCCATTTCTGATGGGATTGTAAGCTCATACAATCACTCTGAAAATAAGGCTAGAGATTCCTGAGAAAATTGAACATATTACTACCTGACAACCCAGTTTTACCACTCCTGGGAATATACCCAAACAATGCTCCAACATATAATGAGGACACATGTTCCATTATGTTCATAGCAGCCTTGTTTATAATAGACAGAAGGTGGAAAGAACCCAGATGTCCTTCAATAGCAGAATAGATACAGAAAATGTTGTACATTTATATAATGGAGTACTACACAGCTATTAAAAACATTGACTTCATGATATTCTTAGGCAAACGGATGGAACTAAAAATATCATCTTGAGTGAGGTAACTCAACCACAAAAGAAGACACATGGTATGCACTTACTGATAATTTGATATTAATCCAAATGCTTAGAATACCCAAGATACAATTCTCAGACAACATGAAGCTCAGAAATAAGGAAGACCAAAGCATGGATGCTTCAGCCCTTCTCAGAAAGGAGAACAAAATATTTGCAGGAGGAAATACAGAGAGAGTGTGTGGAGCAGATTCTAAAGGAAAGGACATCCACAGGCTGTCCCACATGGGGATCCATCCCATAGACATACACCAAACCCAGACACCATTGTAGTGCCAAGTTCTTGTTGACAGAAGCCTAACATAGAAGTCTCTGGAGAGGCTCTGCCAGAGTCTGACAAATACAGAGGTTGATGCTTACAGCAATCTATTGGACAAAGCAAGGTGGTCCCCAATGGAGGAATTAGAAAAATGATTAAACAAGCTATAGGGGTTTGCATCCCATAGAAAGAACAACAATATCAACCAATCAGATCCTCCTGGACCTCTCATGGACTAAGGAACCAACTAAAGAATACACATGGAGTGAACCACGACTCCAGCTACATATGTTGCAGAGGACGGCCTTGTAGGTCATCAATAAGAAGAGAGACCCTTGGTCCTGTGAAGGCTAGATGTTCCAATGTTGAGGAATGCTAGGCCATGGAGGTGAAAGGAAGTGGTTTTGTGAGCATGTTCAAAAGAACATGGGGAGGGGAGGGTTTCCACGGGTGAAGACAGGAATGTACATAACATTTTAAATGTGAATAAAGAAAATATCCTTTCATAGAAAGAAAAAAAGAGAATGTTGTGGAAGATCAACATAGTAAAAAACAGAATTCTAAATGATTACACATGGTGGTACAGAGATTTATTTGACAGATGTTCATAATTATTCCCAATAATAAATATAAATATAAAAAAGAAAATTGTGACCTGTTAATGAGTCAGATGAAAAACATTTTCTTAAAGTTTTCACCCTTGTTTGGATATTTCCACGTTTATATTATTTTTTCACACATTATCTTATAATATTTTATATTGTTCTCTATTTAGGATTTTACTTTTTATTTTTACAAGAAATATGAAAAATAATTTATTTTTTAACTGACTGTTGTTTGCTTAAAACTCTAATCATTACATGACAGGTAATTCATGAAAACTTGTTTAATTCTTTTCAAGAAGACTTAATACATTTCTTGTTGCTCCATCCCCTATGAACAATAAAAGTTTGAATACAGAACATCCAAACTTGTTTTTTCTTACTTTTTTATTGGATATTTTGTTTACTTACATTTCAAATGTTATCTCCTTTCCTGATTTCACCTTTAGAGTCCCCCTATCCCTTCCACCCTCTGCCTGCCTCTATGAGAGTTTTCCCACACCCACCCACCTTCTGCTGCTCATCTCCTCACCATGGCTTTCCCCTACACAGGGACATTGAGCCTTCGCAGGACCAAGAGACTTTTGTCTCATTGATGCCCAATAAGGCCATCCACTAAGGCCTATGTGGAGGTCCTTGATCACTTGGACTTGAGCTTTTTACAATTGATAAGAATGGATCAATTTGCATTCCTCTACATGCTGACCACAAGTTGAACCAACATCATTTGTTGAAAATGCTGTCCTTGTTCCACTAGATGGTTTTAGCTCTTTTGTAAAAGGTCAAGTGGCCATAGGTGTATGGGTTCATTTCTGGGTTTTCAATTTTATTTCATTGATCGACCTCCCTCTCTCTATACAAATACTATACATTTTTTATCACTATTGCTCTATAATATGTCTTGAGGTTGGGGATCATGATTCCCACAGCAGTTTTTTATTGTTGAATATACATTTCACTATCCTGGGTTATTTGTTCGAAATGAAATTGCAAATGGCTCTTTCCAACTCTGTGAAGAATTGAGTTGGAATTTTGATGGGGATTATATTGAATCAGCTTAGCTTTTGGCAAAATGGCCATTTTTATTATATTAATCCTGCCAATCCATGAGCATGGGCAATCTTTCCATCTTCTGAGATCTTTGATTTCTTCTTCAGATAATTGAAGTTCTTGTCACACAAATTTTTCACTTGCTTGGTTACATTCACACCAAGGTATCTTATATTGTTTGTGACTATTGTGATGGGTGTCATTTCCCTCATAGCATTTTAGCCTGTTTATCCCTTGAATAGAGAAATATTATTCACTTGTTTGAGTTAATTTTACATACATCCTCTTTGTTCACATTTATCTGTTTTAGGAGTTCTTTGGTGGAACTTTTGTGGTCATTTATGTATATTCTTATATCATCTGGAAATAGTGATATTTTGACTTCTTACTTTCCAATTTGTATCACCCTGACATCCTTTTGTTGTCTATTTACTCTGGCTAGGACTTCAATTACTATATTGAATAGGGAGGAAGGGAGTTGGCAACCTTGTCTAGTCCCTGATTTTAGTGGGATTGCTTCAAGTTTCTCTCCATTAAGTTTGATGTTGGCTACTGGTTTACTCTATATTCCTTTTACTATGTTTAGGTATATGCCTTGAATTCATGACTTTTTCCAAGACTTTTGACATGAAAGAGTGTTGAACTATGTCAAGTGCTTTCTCAGCATCTAATGAGATGATTGTGTGTGTGTGTGTGTGTGTGTGTGTGTGTGTGTGTGTGTGTTTTGAGTTTGTTTGAGTGGATTATTTTGATGGATTTTCATATATTGAGCCATCCTGCATCCCTGGAGTGAATCTTACTTAATCATGATGGATGATGGTTTTGATGTGTTCGTGGATTTGGTTTGCGAGAATTTTATTGAGTATTTTGCATTGATGTTCATAAGGGAAATTGGTCTGAAGTTCTTTCTCTGTGTTGGGTCTTTGTGTCATTTAGGTATAAGTGTAATTGTGGATTCAAAGAATTAATTGTGTAGTATCCCTTCTCTTTCTATTTTCTGAAATAGTTTGGACAATATTGGTGTTAGGTATTCTATGAAAGTTTGATAAAATTCTCCACTAAACCCATCTGATTCTGGGTTTTCTTTTGGGGGAGGTTGGGAGACATTTAGTAACTGCTTCTATTTCTTTAGGGGTTATGGGACTGTTTAGATGGTTTATCTGATCCTGATTCAACTTTGGTACCTGATCTCTGTCTACAAAATTGTCTATTTCTTCCAGATTTTCTAGTTTTGTTGAAGATGGGTTTTTGTAGTGGATATGAGGATTTTTTTTAATTTCTCCTGTTTCTGTTGTTATCTCTCCCTTTTCATTCCTGATTTTTTAAAATTTGGATATTATCTCTGTGCCTTCCAGTTAGTCTGGCTAAGGGTTTATTTATCTTGTTGAATTTTTCATAGAACCAGCTACTGGTTTTGTTGATTTTTGTATATTTTTTGTTTGTTTCTACTTGGTTGATTTTGGCCCTGAGTTTGATTATTTGATTATTTTCTGCCTTCTACTACTCTTGGTGGTATTTCCTTCTGTTTGTTCTAGAGCTTTCAGGTGTGCTGTCAAGCTGCTGATACTATGCTCTCTCATTGCCTTGTGGAGGCACTCAGATCTATGAGTATTTCTCTTAGCACTGCTTTCATTGTGTCCCATACTTTTGGGTATTTTGTGTCTTCATTTTCCCTAAATTCTAAAATGTCTTTAATTTTGTTGACCAAGTTATCATTGAGTAGTGTATTGTTCAGCTTCCATGTGTATGTAGCCTTTCCATTATTTTTGTTGTTATTGAAGATCAGCTATAGGACATGTTGATCTGAGAGAATGCATGAGATTATTTCAATCATTTTGTATCTGGTGAGGCCTGTTTTGTGAGAGATTATATGATGAATTTTGGAGAATGTACCATGAGGTGCTGAGAAGGTATATTCTTTTCTTTTAGGATGAAACGTCCTATAGATATTTGTCAAATCCATTTGGTCTATTACTTCTGTTAGTTTCACTGTGTCTCTGTTCAGTTTCTGTTTCCATGATCTGTACATTGTTGAGAGAGGGGTGTTAAGTCTCCGCTATTATTGTGTGTGGTGAAATGTATGCTTTGATCTTACTAAAGTTGTTTTTTTTTTTATTTTAAGGAATGTAGGTTCTCTTGCATTTGGAGCATAGATATTCAGGACTGAGAATTCATCAGGGTGGAATTTTTTTCTTTGATGAGTATAAAGTGCCCTTTTTTATCATTTTAAATAACTTTTAGTTGACAGTCAATTTTATTTGATATTAGAATAATTACTCCAGATTGTTTCTTGTAACCAATATTTTTGATTTTTTTTCATCCTTTTAACCTGTGCTAGTATCTGTCTTTGTCACTGAGCTGCGTTTCTCATAAGCAGCAACATACTGGCTACTCCTTCTGTATCCAATCTGTTAGTCTTTGTCTATTTATTGGGGAATTATGTACATTCATGTTTAGAGATATTAAGGAGTAGAGATTGTTGTTTCCTGTTATTTTTGTTGTTAGAGGTGGAATTTTGTTTGTGTGTCTCTCTTCTTTTGGTTTCATTGCAAGCAGAAGACTTTCTTGCTTTTCCTAGTGTGTAGTTTCCCTCTTTGTGTTGGAGATTTCCATGTATTATCCTTTGTATGGCTTGATTTGTGAAAAGGTATTGTGTAAATTTGGTTTTGTCATGGAAGACTTGCTATAGTGGGAGAATTTTGTTCTGATGATGCCAAGTAGCCTTGGTTTCTTTTGCTTATGTTCTTGTTCTTGCCTCTTGCCCTATGGTTATCTTTAGTGTTTGCATTATCTGTGTCTGACTGGAGTCTGTCTTTCTTGTGATCCTGGTTGTGTCAGAACTCCTCAGAGTCCAGATGTCTTTGTGATCCTGTGATCCTTTGATCCTGTCATCCTGTGATCCTGAGTGTGTTAGAGCTCCTAGGAGTCAAGCCACCCCTGAGATACAGAAGTCCTGGTGTGACCAAGCTCCTGAGGTCCTGTTGTGTCAAAGCTCCTAGGAGTCAAGCTTTCTCTGGGTGTTGGAGGAGTGGGTTGGGTGAGGCCAGAGCTCTGAGCTTGCCCTGAGCAGAGATAAAACCTGAAAGGAAACCGTGCCTCTGGGCAGGCAGGGTTTTGTGTTTCCTTGATTCCCAGTTATGCTAGGTATTAGGGAAGAAGTTGTGGCCTTAACTGTGACCTTGTGTGTTAGAGCTCCAGTGCTCTTAGGTGTGTCTGATCTCCTGAGATTTGAGCTTCTTCTGTGATCCTGTGATCCTGTGATCTTCGGTCTGTTAGTGCAACTGTACTCCTGTGATCCTGTGTGTGTTAAAGCACCTGGGTGGTGGGCTTCCTTTGGGTGTTGTGGGAATGGGTGCAGAATCATCACCCAAGGTATGCTCAGAGAATAAGGTCATCAGAATCACTGAATTCTTAGCTCCCTGAGTTCAATCTTCCATTCAGTTTATTATATTTCCCTCACCAAGTAATCTACATGACATCTTAATTCATGATTTTATGAACATTCTTAATATATTCAGTATAAAAATAAAGATTATTTTGCAAGAGATTATTTATGTTTGTCATATGTTTTATGATTATAGACATTTATATGAATATTTTGCCCATATATACCATGTACCAAATGAATGGGTACCTGATGTGGCCAGAAATGGGCATCTGATCACTTACTACTGAAGTAACATAGTATTGTGAGCATGTATGTGAGTGTTAGAAATTGAATATGTGTTCTTTTGACAAAGAGCCTTTGGATAAAAGATCCTCTTAAGTCCTTTGATGTTGTTTTTAGAAAATCTTAACAAATAACTCTTGGAAAAATTATATGGATTAGATTGGACTTGAACTCTCATAAATACACCTGCCTATGACTCAAGATTTATATGATTAAAAGCAGGAAGTTAAATGCCTGGCTTGTGTTTAGAGCTTTGTTTGAAAGTGTATTATATATGCACATGACTGAAATTCAAACAGTATATGTTGTCAAAATGAAAATTAGAACAAGACACATGCTTACCAATTAACATTTTAAAAATTCTTTAGTAATATACCATAGTGGATATCCATGTGTGGTGCTTTGAAGATCAGCTCCCATAGTTTCACATAGCATGACTGCTTAGTTATTAGGGAGTGGTAATACATAACAAGGATTATGAGGTATGACCTTTTTATAGTAGGTGTGAAATGTTGAAACAAATGGGTCACTAGTGGTGGGCTTTGTGGTTGCAAATGCTGAAGCTAGGCCAATTCTCTTTCCATCTCTCTTCTTGCTGACTGTATAGATGTAAAACTTTCAGCTACCTCCTTAGCCCCATGTGTGCCTGTGTGGAGCCATTCATCCCATGAAGATGATAATGTACTACACCTCTGAAACTGTAAGTCATACTGAATAAATGTTTTCCTTTAAGAGTTGTCCTTGTCATTGTGTCTCTTCACAGCAATAGACTCCATAGGACTATATAGTTTTTTTCCTAATGCAATAATTATAAACCTACTATACCTTAGCTTTGAAATTTTTATACCATCATAAGTACCATCCTTGAAGTTCTTTCTTATCATTACATAGTTATTTTCCTTAGTCTTTCATTCTACAAATATATGAGTATTCAATTTGTTGTACTGTATATGGGTAATTCAAAGATTAAAGTAGAGGAAAAGTGGTATCAAATTCTTAAGTGATATTATATCTTATCTTGACAATAACATCATTCTTCCTCTTGTTATTTTACCTATTCACTATACCTCCCTCTCACTGCTCCTCCCAGGCACCCACTTTCAGAATTGTTCCTGAAATTCCCCCATCCCCTTTTGCTCTGAGTGGGTAGACCCCTGCATATAGCCCCACCATGGTATATCAAGTCTCTATGAGCCTAGGTACATCTTCTCCCATTGAAGCTAAACAAAGCAGCCCAGAATATATCTGGTCTAACTTGAGACCCATGACATGGACAAGCACCAATCTCTGACACTATTAATGATACTCTTTTATGACTGTAGACAGGGACCTAGCATAGGTGTTCTCTGAGAGGCTCTACCCAGCAGCTGACTCAAATTCAGACACCCACAGTCAAAGAATGGATGGGGATTAGAGGAACTTATAGAAGAATAGGAGGAAGGATTGCAGGTCCCAAGGGGATAGGAACTTAACAAGAAGACCAACAGAGTGCATGAACATGGACCTTTGGAGCTCCCAGAGTCTGAACAACCAACCAATGAACATCAGTGTGGGGAACCTAGCCTGATTTGCCACTTGGTCTTCATGTGGGTTCTGAACAGGTGGAGTGGCAGCTATCTCCAAACCTGTTTCCCTGTTCCTGAGATATATTCTTCTAGCTGGGCTAGGAGAAAAGTTAGACTCAAGTTTGATGTCTATTTATTTAATGTAATAGAATAACATTTAAATTAACCTTTTAGACTAGCACCTCATAAACCCCAATTGCAGTAATTTGCCCATCCTTTTGTATATTATATTACAAATGTTCATTGCAGTGAGTAATTGGGGTGGTTCCTAGCCTCCAGTTTCTGCAACACTATCAATACTGTACCCTCACCAGGACTTCTCTCAGATATATGTTGTTGCCGTATGTCATGGAGATTCTATAGCTTTGGATATTCATAAATATGGGAGATGTGGTGGCAGGTCAAATTATGATCTGGGCTTGGGCAGTAGCTGAGTTGGTCAACCTGTAGATTCTCCTGTGCCCATACTACCAGGGCAAGCTCTTCAGTATGACCCTGGCTAGCTCATTCAATTCCACAGCTGGTAAGGGCCAGGGTCAACTCTCTGGCTCTTACACCCTGTTGGCAGGATTGCCCAATCTCATGCCATCAGGGCCATCTCTACTATGAAACCAAAGCAAGTTGTGGTGCAGTGTCTATATCTTGAATGCTGCATCCAGCAAGGGCGTGGACCAACTCTGTTTAGCCTTTGGACATCAATATGAGCCAATAAGACAGCAAATTCCTGGGACATCTGCATGGATTTTGGTGAAAATATGAGCCAAGGACATCACCACAGACCTCTGTTTCTGCATAACTATGGACTGAGACATGTCACTCAATGGCAGTATAGGCCATCATGACTTCAGGTGGCAGACCAGGCTACTCATATCAGCCAATTCCTCTCCACTCTTGTATCTCTAGTTCCACCAGTCTTTTTAATGCTCAGATCATTCAGCTTCTCTTTCTTTCCCATCTCTCTACCACATGTCCTTTCCTAACATTGTGGCTTCCACTCACAGTGGGCCACATAGAAGATGGGCCTCTGTGTGCCTTCCACTGAACGTGCTGCTCAATCTGAATATCATCTTTAGTAGCTATGTAATTGTCCACAGAAAACAAGTAACCATTTTGTTCTCCATTACTCTTTACCTATTTCTCCTGAGTTCTAGTTTTTTTCTATATAATTAAAATTGAACTATATCAGCTTGTATATATTAGGTGTGCCATGGATATAATGACTTGAAGAGAAAGAATCAACACTGAAATAAATCATTAGGAATAAGGATATCACCATGATGTTAGCTTATTATTTTTCCTTCTTAATTTAAGGTCTTTTAATATTCTAATTTAAAATAAACATCAGGATGTTTTTCCAGACTGCAAAACTACCATACAATAGTTAATGTAAGATATTTGGCATATTTTGCAAAAAAATTTGGTGTTCTCTTAGGTTTCTGTCATATAGTAAAAAATTGAGATAAATCAGTTAATTCAAATAAAAGGTTTACTGTTTGGTATGGGGGGGTCAGACATCTAAACCCAACACTGAGGAGTCAAAGGCAGGCAGGTCTGAGGTTAGCCTGATCTCACAGTGCAATTGAGGACATCCAATGATATGTAGGGAAAGCCTGTCCTACTCCACCCCTATAAAAAGATTTATTTTGGTAGCTAGTAGAGAATATATGTGAGGAAACAAACTAATTACAAACCCAATGAACAAAGAGCAGTAGACAAGAGGAAAGAGATGGAGAGAGGGGTCTTATAACCTCTTTTTTTGAACTCACCCAACAATGATCCAAAGACATCTGAATAGGGCAGATTTCTTAAGGAGTCTACCACTTTTCAATAGTGCTGAACTGAAAACTAAACCCATAAAAACTAAGCTTTGGGAAGAGCAAGTTCAAATGGAAAGTATGACAGATGCCTTTGTATTTTTTTCCTCAAATTGTTCACTGAAATGTTCAGTTTCTGTAATCTAAGACCATTGTAATTAATCAGTAAACATCACCCTGATCCTATTTTTATATGTTTTTAATCAAAATCCTGATTTTATATTATAATCTGGCTCCTGGATTAATGGGGTAACATACTCCTGCAAGTTCTGGATTTGGAGGCAAAACTTGAAAAGGAAAAAGCTTTAAAGGCTATATGCGAGCTCATCAACACCATCATAGCTGAAACAGTTACTGCATGTTCAGGCTACTTTTTTAATCCTGTCTTCTAATTTGAATTTTTCAAGATGTATTTCCCATAATTTAATTTTTATCTTCAGGTTATTATCTTACTACTGTGTTTGACATTTCACATTAATTTTGTCTCAGGATGAACTGGCTTTTTAAGGGCTTCATATGATTCTGATAGAATGTGTTTTAAAGATATAGTCTAGGAATTGTAATTGTGTTTTCTAACCTCCTGGCTCTAATAGAACACAATAATCTTTATTCTCTGAAACAGTTGTAATTTCTAATAATCCTTGGAGGGGTTGATGCTGCAATTGTAAAAGAACAGTCTTGCCTGGAATATCTTCTGTGTCCTCTGGGGATACTTTAATAACTTTGTGAGGAACCATGAAAAATGCAGGTCACCATTAGTCTCAACCTTGCTGCTTTGAAAGGAACTTGTTTGCCTATTTTCTAGTTTCTGTCTGTGCTATCTTACTATCTGAAACAGTTACAATACTAAAACACATAACCCCAGAATTTTCTAGAGGAATAGATATTCAGAAGACGTTTATGTCTATCCTAGCCCTGCTAGGATGTAGAGGTGTGAGGAAAATTTGAGCTATTTCATTTTCTCTACCATGTAATTCCAAAAGATCAGACATGGTTTGCCATGCCCAATTACAAGTATCTGTAGCTACTTAGCCATCTTGCCAACCTGGAAAAATTCTACCTCTTATTTTGTTTTTTACTGCTCTTTGGGTTTACTAAATTATTTCCTTGGGATATAATTATATTATACATTATTTATGGAGTCTAAGTGAACACTTTGATAACTGTTGATAAAGATGAATAGCTATGCAACCTATAAAATGTGGTAATATTATAGATGGATATTACACAGTTCACATAATAGGATAAAATAAGACAACACGAGACACTGTCACTTCTCTAAAAAGTTGGCATTTATCAATTAGCAGCTTGTTACTGAATCCTGGAAATGAGCTGTAAGATGAACCATTCCTAATTACTATATAGGATACATGGATGCCTTCTTTTCTGCAGAAAATATTTGCTTTTTGTCCTCATTTTACCGTACCCATTGCTGCCATTAAAGAAAGTCCTATGGGAAATCCTGCCTATTTTATATGAACATACTTTATATTTGTTTAATATTTAATATGGTTCATAATCATCCCTGTATATTAATACAGGATCTCTACAACTTCAACAAAGAAAGCAACAATGTTTATAGCAGAAAGTATTTGAAATACTGATAAATAGTAAGGAAAATATAGTTGTTCAGGGAAACTTCAAAATGTTATACCAGCTTATTTGTGTCAGATGCTGAGTAAAAAGGTATTCCTTTGTAACATTCCTTGACAAAAAATCATGAAATTTGGGGACATTGTGCCCTCATTAGACCTTCAAGATTTACTCTTCAATAAAAAGTGGGTCATGTTCAAGTTAATAAATGTAGAAGTTTTTAATGTAGAGGCTAAGGTGAAAAATAAGGTTCTTTTCAGTAAAACAAATCTGAAATGAAGTGACAGTGATTATATTTTTATATAGTGATTATGCTTCGTTCATTCTCTATTAGGTAAATGGTATTGGATCAGTTGAATATCTACTGGAAGCTGGTGTCTCTATTAAGTCAGAATTATCCAAAATTCATTGATGTAGACATTATAAAATATTATTTAATGCTTAACATGGCTCATGATCACCCAAATGTACAAAGTATCTCTAACAAAAGTCAAATATAGAATAACCAGGAACAGATATAGAGATTTTGTTAATTTTAGCATAGATCTTGTTCATATAATTGAACTTTATATGTATATTTAAATAAAACAAAAGCATTGTGAAGATGAAAATGAAGAACAGGTCCATAATAAAGTGTCTGTTGAAACTTTGTGTACTTTTTCTACAGTCACATGGAGTTTGCGGATACTTTCCATATATACACTGCAGTTTCTTGTCTGCCTAGGATCTGTGTAAAGCATGCTTCTTTCAAAGCAGAAAACTCTATTCCTATTCTTTTATCTAGGCATAGTATATTATTCTGTTCCTGGTTTCCTCAGAAATTCCATTAAAATAGTGGACTGAATGGTATTGGGTAGGAAGGAGTAGGTTAATTATATAAATTAATCTACGCTATGCATTAATGAAGTTTTTGATTTTTCTAGTTAAAAATGATTATCTTAACAAAATTAATTCTACTGATATATGCAAAATGTTCTTCTGGTGATAAAATTTAAGACAACATAATAGTCAGATGAAGCCTTCATTACTTTCCCAATCATAGTATACAGAATCTTGTACTATTAAATTATTGGGCATCTTTCATTGCCAGTCCTGTCTCTTTAGTTGAGTGAATCCATCACATCCTTAGCAGGTAGATTTGTGCTCTGCTGTGGACAAGGGGAAGCATTTCCAATTTGTTTTTACTGTTGAAAGTAATTCTTTCATCTGTCTATATGGTTCTAGTGAGAATACTAAAGATATTACAAAGTAAAACCTTGACTGTTATAGAATATTAATGGCTAAGCAAAAAAAAACTTGCTTTATAGAAATTCTTGAATATTGCACAAAAGATTATGACACTCATTTGGAATAAAAAACTATTTTCTTTCATAAAGTTTGATAACAAAATGTCTTGTTCTAATCTTTAATATGAAGTTCAAAATATGCCTATGCATTAAATAAGGCAGAAACTCTCATTTCCATAAAACGGAGAATGACACTGATAAAATGTGCTTAAGTGTGTCTACCCATTATGAAGCAAGGCACCATGTTCTCTGTACATTCAATACAATGCAACTTCTAAGTACCAAGCAGATTAGGACAATGATATTTTGATTGATAACATACATCTGAAAAGAAGATGCTTGACTTCATACTTCCTCTCTTCTTCCACCTTCTCAAAGAGTATAGGGTTTTTTGTAAGGCTCAGGACACAAAGAGTTTTAGCTATGCTATTTCTTAGATGAATATTAAAAATGATACAAATGATCACTGTATTCTATTTGATATAATATAGTTATCTATTTGGCATTATAAAATTAGTTTTCTTTCTTCTTATTATTATAATTTAGAATATTATTTAGTTTGAGATCTCCATATACTCATTTGGGTTAGGAGGCATTGTATTTTAAGTATTATCTCACAAATTTCTTCTTTATTCTGTAGATACTGGTTATGCATATTTTGGTATGAAGAATGTAAAATCATATACTAAGATTGAGAATGGTGATGGCAATGACAAGAATGACTGTTATCTTAAGTAGGATAGTCTAAGATAAGCTCTTATAAGAGATGACATTTCAAATGATCTATAAATTATTAGACAGAGGATGCCAGGTTGATGGGACACCAAGGTTTTGAGATAGATATAACAGTTTGTACATAATGCAAAAGGGCAGGATGTTTAGAGCAGAGACAATGAGAAGATAGCAGAAGGGTATGGAGTATGAGAAGGTAAACAAATTATATTAAGATATCTTGGGTCTTGGGTTTTGAAGTAACAGAAAATCCTCTCACATGATTTTTAAAGGAAAAGCAATTGTATAAGATATTTAGAAAATATACTCAGCATTAATTTTGTGTTAAATATAACTACCATTTAAGTTTAAATTTAAAGTTAGAGCTTAGTACATGAAATATGTTGCCTTCAGAAACCTTGTCTTTTTGACTTGAGAAACCTACCACGAACTCTTTTGTGAAACCTGAGAAATTATTCCTGTATATGTAGTATTTATTTCTGAAGGATTGTGAAATATGTGATCATTCCTTCATACTGTTATTACTATCTCTTGGTTATAGAGTAAATTTGTCTTTGTAGAAATATGGGGTATGTTCAGTGTAAGAATTGTGCTTGATAAGCGACCTTTTATTCTAATATTTAAAATATCATTGATGTATATTTTAAAATTGTGTATGTCATCATAAAAGAACTCTGCAAACACATTTTTATCTAGACTATCAGACACAATGGTATGTGTAATGTATTATTAATTCTTGGCCACATCACTCAAAGGGATTTTATTAAAGCTGACGCTTAACTTCAAGTTCTACTAGTTCAAAAATTCCTTTGCCAAAAGGATGAAAGTCTCTAAATACCAGGTATAAAGGACAAAATATTTCTTTTGCTTTCTTGAGATAAAAAGGTAACCTTCTCTACCATAAAGGCAACATTTTTCTTTTTATATTCTTTAAAGATTTGCTTTGTAGAACATGAAAACTTTCCCCTAAAACCCAATATTTAAGATATACTACAATTTAAAACACTCACACACATGCATGTGTGCACATATACATGTGCATACTCAAACTTCTTTCCAATGTGCTTTCAAATTGCTTTCTTCTTTTGATTCAGATCATTACCAACAGCTATGGTGAAATTGTCTTGAATTGCTACAGGGAAATACAGTACTGAAAAAGAAAGGTTTCCCTTTGGGTTTAACACTACAGTTTGCTCTAATTTTATGTGATACTTTTGTCCATTTTACTATGAGAGTCCTTTAAATTTTTCCTTTCACAAGGTGAAAGAACAGTTTTCTTCTTTTACATGGCTGCCCTGTTCTTTGTGTTCAAAAGGATACCACAGTTTTCTTTTTATCCTTCTTTCTTCTTAGCCTCCAAGTAAAGGACTTGCCAAGGGTGAGGATTGATAGCAGTAGGAGATTAAGCAATGTCTTCAATTCACAAGCACGTATGTACCTGGTAGTTTTCAGCCCCAGTTATGGGCAAGACTCATGAATTTTGCACTTCTTATATGCATAGTAAAGAATTTACTTTCTGATTTGCCAGTTTCTACTTCAAGGATATTTTTGTTCAAGGAAATAGAGTATATTGGTAAGGAGGGAAGAGGTGAAGTTTTGCCACTCATGCAATCAATAATTCTAACACATAGAGAGCTGTTTTAAAAAAAACCTCTTTATCTAGTCAGACTGTAGTTGTCTGTGAAATAATGAGAACAGATGGAATTCTTCCCAGATGCTGCCAGGTGCCAAACACTATGTTTAAAATTGTATGTGTGCTGTATCATTCTCATGAACATTTTGTGCTGTGGAGCCTTATATCTTCAATTCACTGATGCTTTAAAAATTTAGTTGATTTTATAAGCATCATAGTCCTAGTATGATTTTATTTTACCAGATTCCTTCTCACATTAGTTCTGCCCTGCCTTGCCACCCTGAATTTGCAGCATTTTTCTTCTTAAGCAATGAACAAAGACTGTCTGTTCATTATTACTGTGTACAGTTGGTATGGATCGTTTTCTGAATAATAATAAAATTAACTGTTAGCAAAAATTGAAAACTTGTCTTATACCAGAGACTGTAGATAAACTTTCAATTACCATCTGCTTCAATGATGTTTTAATTCCAAAAATTAGATATACAATATGGTTGTTATAGTTTCAAAAAACAGCAAGATAAAAAGACTGACCTATTAAAATTGATAAGCTATTGAATAGTGGAGCCTGAACTTAAAGTCAGATAGACTGTTCATATAAAATAGGTTCTTAGCAAAGAATATAACATGACTCAGTGATTTTCACGTGATGGCTGACAAATATAATAATAATTTTTACCTTATCAGCTTACTCTCTTTTTAAATACTACATTATTATTGATATGCAGAACAAAATATTCCAAATAAATATTATAAAATTCATCCAGAAATATCTGCTAAGATCTTACTATATTATCCATATCCCAGCTCTAGGTTAAAATTAAAGTGTAAAAAAAACTACCTGACTCAACATTTAAAAAGACTTTTTTTAGACTCTGTTTTTAGCATCATTGTGGTAACCTCGCAATTGTGTATACTTGCATAACAGTAAACAGTTTTTCCAGTATCTTTCTTGCCTTAAATCAGATATGTATCTGACATGTTCATTAATATATCACTTCAATTATGGACTGTGAGATCAATCTCAGATTTTGATGCCCTAAGTTTTGCTTCATAATATTCCTGAAAAAATTGGTTTGGACTTCAATACCTCTGTCTATATCATATAAAAAACATAGAGGATTTTTCCATTATAGGTTTGTGTTTCATTTGAAAATAGTAAACTTATAATAGAATATAAAAAAAGTCATTAGAAATGCTTGTATAAGAAGGGTTTAGTCATGTATAACAGGAAAAAATTTTGACCATAGGGTGACTGCCATTGAACTGACTAGAAAGCCAAATGGGAAAACTATTATCCATTTTTGCAGATACTATTTTGGTCGTAATATAAACAGAAAATTTTACAGAGCTCACACCATCTAAGGCAAGAAAGGCTTTTAGCAAGAACCACACTGGGGAGTAGGATGTAAC
Organism: Rattus norvegicus; assembly: GCF_021556685.1. NCBI lineage: Eukaryota > Metazoa > Chordata > Mammalia > Rodentia > Muridae > Rattus > Rattus norvegicus. The sequence continues at coordinate 96,669,109 of NC_141554.1, forward strand.
AGGATTGCTCAATATATCTGAAAACCATGGTGAAATGAAATGAAAATTTGTGGCTTTTTCCAAAATGAAAATGTAAAATTGTCTATTTTGTCTATTCCTTCTTTTTTTTTAATAAATTGGGTAAACTATTCTTCTCAACTTTGAAGGACTATAGTAGTTAAAAGACTTACATAAATTCTTCTCACAAATTAAATATGAGTCAAATAATGAGACAAAATTTAGATGTTTCTCATTCACCTGAAATTGCAGCTAGTGAAAAATCACTGAATTTTTGTCACTTACAATTTAATATTAGCTGCTTTGTTTGAGTAAGAACATAAAGAACATAAGCAATGATGTCAGTTTTTCAATGTGTTGTTTAATGGAGTGTCTTCATTATCTAACTCTATGTAACAGAGTCCTAAATGTTAGATGAAATAGAACTGACATCTCACTTAACTTTATTCAGCTCTCCTAGGAGAAAAGAAAAAGATGGTTATTGACAGTAGAATGTGTTTAGAAAGAGTGCTACATTATATAATGAGAGCATGAAATGACAGAACTAATTTTTGGTTTTTGGAAACACAGTTATTTACAGGGTAGCTGTATGAATTTACAATTTATCCAACTCTCATATTGTACTCCTTGGCATATATTTAAAGGACTTAATGTTGTACTACAGAAATACTTGCACACATACATATTTATCAATCCATCTTCATGATTGGAAGAAAATAGAATCAGCCTGGATGTCCAGAGACTCACGGATGGCCAACATTCAGACTGTAGAGTGTTCAACTCTAAATGTGACATCTATGCTACCTCCAGTACACAGTGCTCAGGGATCATTATAGAAAATGTGTTCAGAGCCTGCCCCACATATGGCCCATATATAGAGAGCCACCAAGACTAGATAAGATTGATGAAGCTAAAAAACGCATGCTGAAAGGGACCGGATATAGATGTCTTCTGAGAGACACATCCAGAACATATCCAATACAGAGGTCAATGCTAGCAGCAAACCACTGAACTGAGAATAGGACACCCTTGGGGGGAATTAGAGGAAGGATTGAAAGAGTCAAAGGAGCTTGCAACCCCAAAAAAAACAACAATGCCAATGAACCATGGCTTCCATGAAATAAACCACTACCCAAAGTCTATACATGGACTGACCCAGGACTCCAACTGCATATGTAGCAGAGAATAGCCTTGTTGGGGCACCAGTGGAAGGGGAAGCCCTTGGTCCTGCCTAGTGCCCCTAGTGCCTTGGACCCCTAGTGCAGGGGAATATGGGGGGGGTCAATAAGGGAGATGTATATGTGGAATACCCATATGGGGGAGAAGGATGGGAGGGAATGGAGGCTTATGGACAGAAAACCAGGAAGGGGAATAAAATTTGAAATGTAAGTAAAGAAATATATCTAATAAAAATTTTTAAAAAAGTTAAACATTAAAAATAAATAAAAGATAAGTCTGGAAAAAAAAGAAATTGTGGCAGAAAGATGGCAAGAACCAGAGGTAGTGAACCTATTTAGCAAAACATATTTGTTATTGCACAAATGAACTTAAGCTGTTGTGAATAAACACTCAGGGCCTATGTAGAATAAAATCATCAAAATTCCAGCATTAGATGGACAAGTACTTATGAAGCCACATGTCTAGCTAAAGTGGTTTTGGAAGTTGATATCTGCTGTGAAGATTCATTTTTTCTGAGAGATATAGTCCTGCAAATACTACAAATCCTGCAATAAATAATCCTACAATCATTCAATATAAGCAACAGCAAAAAGACTCAGTGTAGTTACAAACAAAGCACTTGCACATCAAGAGACACTGCTCAATAGTTAAGAGCTCTTGCTGTTTTTTCTATGCAACCTGAGTCAGGCTCTCAGCCCCCACATGCTAGCCCACAACTGTCTGCAACTCCAATTTCAGGGAATCCATTTGTTGTTTCTGGCTCCCACAAGTACCAGGCATATATATGGTAAATACACATAGGTAAAACACCTATATAAATAAAGTTAAATTAAAATAAATGAAAAAACAAAGTACAAAAACCTACAAGGGAGAAGAGGAATTGCAAGGTATTTGAAAGTGGATTTGATCAAGACACGGCATATATTCCTTTAAAATATGTAGAATTTATACTTACATTTAACATTTGCAATTTTTGAATAAATATTAAATTATGTGTCTGCAAGTCTTTTCAAGAATATTATTTATTTCTGCATCCTTCTATTCTTCTGTGTTGACCTTTTCCTAATGAAAGCTCTCTATTGCATTTTTTCCATTTTCCTCTTCACAACACAATGGTGCTTATTCTTTAAAAATAACCATGATTAAGGAAACTCTTTTCAAATTATTGATCATTCAGGCAAGTCCAAGCGTCTTCCAAAAGAACACAGGTTATTGTTATACTTGATTGTCTCCCAACAGGTGAAGGAAAATGCATAATATACAAGATCTTGAGAAGCAGAGCTGGATATGACCTGAAAGTCTTCTCTCATAGGACTAGTTTTTATAGTATGCAAAGGTGCTATGCATGCAGTGAGATGAAAAGAGAAATTAATGGTCCTATTCAGCTTTGATTCTATGAAACAAATCAATGACTGTATCTAAGGGTGTAATAGCTGCAATCATATTTTGGCAGTTATCAACATCTCTTTAATTGAACTAAAGGCCTGCTCATCATGAGGGAAATCATGCTTAATATAGGAAACCTAGACAACATGTCTGGGGCTATTTAGGTAAGGTATCTTAGAAGAGGATCATTTCTCTCTATCAATATAATGCCTTACTGAATTCTCACCCATCACCAAAATAATTATTTTTTTTTGCCGCAAATAAAGGTCAATACAGAAAACCACAATTAGTCACAGTGTAAAAAAGAGCTGACCATATACAGTGACTATTACAATGTACACATCTAATATATAGCTTCTGCACTTACAACTCAGAAAACATTACAGACAAGGAAGAAACATGATTTGTAAGAAACAGAAAAACAGGAAGCCTATTGTGATACTCTGTATCCTAGAAATGACAGAGAAACTACATCCATTATACCCCAGGAAGATGACAGTCTAATCAAGGACCAAACAGTGACAGCAAACTAATGTACATGCGAATGTGGAAAAGAGTGTCCCAAAATTGCTTCACCTAAAATCTAATGACTGTTGGGTAAGAGATAATTAGATTTTTCAGTGGATGAGTACACTATTTATTTATCCAATGCCAAGAGGTTAGCCCTTAAATGATATGCATCCAGGGAGTACTTAATGAGATCAGCAGATTGTAATTATATATTTGAATCTTTTTTCTTTTTTTAATGCATTTTTTTTATTTACGTTTCAAATGTTATTCCCTTTCCTGGTTTCCAGTCCATAAGCCCCCTATCCTCTTCCTCTGCCCTTCTTCTATAAGTTTATTCCCCTCACCATCTACCCTCCTTTCCTACCCACCCCACCGACATTCCCTTACATTGGGGGTCCATCCTTGGCAGGGCCAAGGGCTTCTCCTTCCTTTGGTACACAACCCGGCCATCCTCTGCTACATATGACTCTAGAGTCATGGGTTAGTCCATGTATAGACCTTGGGTAGTGGTTTAGTCCCTGGGAGCTCTAGTTGGTTGGCATTGTTGTTCTTATGGGATTGCAAACCCCTTCAGCTCTTTCAATCTTTTCTTTAATTCCTCCATCAGGGGTACTGTTCTCAGTTCAATGGTTTGTGGCTAGCATTCACCTCCGTATTTGACATGCTCTGGCTGTGTCTCTCAGGAGACATCTATATCTGGTTCCTGTCAGCATGCACGTCTTAGCTTCATCAAAGTTTGGATGGCTGTATATATATATATATATATATATATATATATATATATATATATATATATATTCCATATGTTGGGCAGGCTCTGAATGGTCGTCCCTTCTGTCTCTGCTCCGAACTTTGCCTCCATATCCCCTCCTATGAATATTTTTGTTCCCCCTTTTAAGAATGAGTGAGGCATCCATACTTTGTCATTCTTCTTGAGCTTCATGTGGTCTGTTGATTTTATCTTGAGTAATTCGAGCTTTTGTGCCAATATTCACTTACCAGTGAGTATATAACATGTGTGTTTTTCTGTGTTTGGGATACCTCACTCAGGATGATATTTTCTAGTTCAATCCATTTGTCTATGAATTTCATGAAGTCATTGTTTTTGATAGCTGAGTAATATTCCATTGTGTAGATGTACCACATTTCTGTATCTATTACTCTGTTGAAGTGCATCTGGGTTCTTTCCAGCTACAGGCTGCTATAAATAAGGCTGCTATGAACATAGTAGAGCATGTGTCTTTGTTATATGTTAGGGCATCTTTTTTGGTATATGCTCAGGAGAGGAATAGCTTGGTCCTCAGGTAGCGCAATGTCCAATTTTCTGAGGAACCTCCAGAGTGATTTCCAGAGTAGTTGTAGCAGTTTTCAATTCAACCAACAATGCAGGAGTGTTCCTCTTTCTCCACATTGCCAGAATCTGTTTTTTGATCTTAGCCATTTTGACTTGTGTGAGCTGAAACATAGCTAAACGAAGAATTCACAGCTGAGGAATATCAAATGGCTGAGAAGTACCTAAAGAAATGTTAAACATTCTTAATCATCAGGCAAATGCAAATCAAAACATCCCTGAGATATATTTGGGTTTTTAAAAGTGGCTATGAATTTGAAAATGAATAAAGGGGAATTGCTTATCTCAGAAAAAGGAATCTTAATGGAGAAAATAACTCCATAGTTTTGGTTTGCAAAAGAGAATTTAATGCATTTACTTGATTGATGATTAATATGAGATGGTCCAACTCATGGTAGGTGGTGCCATGCCTGGGTTGGTTGTCTTGGATTCTTTAAGAATGCAGGCTAAAAAAGCATAACAAACAAACAAGTTAGAAGCAATACTTTATGATCTCTGAATTGGTTCCTCGCTTCCTCTAAATCCCTGCTCTGAGATTCCACCTTGACTTTCCTAAATAACATATTACAAGCTGTAAGATGAAGTAAATTCTTCCCTCCGAAAACCGTTTTTTGTTGTAGTGTTTTATCACAGCAATAGAAACCTTAACTAAACTAGGAGTAAATATTGTAATTTATTTTAAGTAGATATTTTTCTCTTTTTTTCTATCAATTCTTTATTTGATATTTTTGATCTACATTTCAAATATTATACCCCTTCCCTGCTTCCCCTCCAGAAACCCCCTAACCCATCCCCCCTACCTTTTGCTTCCATGAGGGTGCTCCCCAACTCACCGACCCACTCCCTTCTGCCTCACCCTTGTATTTTCCAATACTGGGGCATCAATCTTTCACAGGACCAAGGGCCTCTCCTCTCACTGATGCCCTGCAAGGCCATCACACAGCCAGAGACATGGGTTACTCCATGTGTATCCTTTGTTTGGTGGTTAGGTCCCTGGCAACTCTGGGCAGCCTGCTTAGTTGATATTTTTTGTTCTCCCTATAGGGTTGCAAACCCCTATGCTACCTCAGTCCTTTCTCTAACTCCTCCACTAGGGACCCCATTCTCAGTCCAATGGTTGGCTACAAGAATTTGCCTCTGTATTTGTGAGGCTCGTGTAGAGCCACTCAGAAGACAGGTATATCAGCCTCATGTCAGCATGCACTTCTTGCCCTCTTCAATAGTGACTAGGTTTGCTAACTGCATATGAGATGGACCCTCATGTGTGGCAGTCTCTGGATGGCCTTTCCTTCAGTCTCTACTCCACACACTTTATCTCCATATTTCCTCCTGTTTGTATTTTTGTTCCCCCATCTAAGAAGTACTGAAGCATCCACACTTTGTTCCTTCTTCTTCTTGAGCCTCATGTGGTATGTGAATTGTACCTTGGGTATTCCGAGTTTTGGGCTAAAATCTACTTATCAGTGAGTGGATATCATGTGTGTATTTTCATGACTGGATTACCTCACTCAGGATGATAATTTCTAGTTCCATCCATTTGCCTATGAATTTCATGAAGTCATTGTTTTTAATAGGTGAATAGTACTCCATTGTGTAAATGTACCACATTTTATTCAAAAATTATTAAGAAAAAAATCACGTGTCATGTCCATATGTTTTAGTTGACTTCTCAGTTGGTATGACAACATACCGTGGCTGAAAGGAACTTAGAGATCAAAGAATTTATTTTGGCTTCAGATTTCACAGCTAGAAGTCAAGGCACCCACAGCAGGAAGATGAGAGATCACATCTTTATCACAAACTTGAAGCAATGAAAACAAAATGGATACTGAGTGAATCTGTAAGCTCTGGAAGGCTAAACTTCATTTGTTCATTTCTTCCAGCAAAGCAAAACCTTTTAAACTTCTCCAAACCGCACCACCAACTGGGGCTAAGTGTTTAAATAGCATGGAAAACAGTTCACATTCAAATCACATTTTATCCATGAAATTCTCAAACAACATAAAGAATTTTAAAGATGAATAGATAATGAAAAATGCTAAAATTCATAGGTACCTAGATGAAATATTACATTAAGTGATGGAACATACTCAGACAAATAATACATGTTCTCTCTTATATGTAGATTCTAGCTACTTGACAAATGCATATACAAAAAGTAAATGGAATCTTATGTTGCATCTTGAAATTTTATATAATACTCTAAAAAGCATGGTTGTAAGTGTGGAAGTTTGAGACCTACATTATGCTTAAATGGGAACTCATTTAATGTGCATGACATGTAGTAACTCAAATATGTATGGTATAATATTCCAGTAAAAAATAAAAAATAAAGTCACCCACATCATAGCATAGCAAACGCATTGAATTGTTTCATATTTCAACGAACTACAACTTTCACAATTAACCTATTACTTACTAGCAACTCAGATACTACTTTTTTTTTTCTTTCTCTCTCTTTTTTTTTTTCAGAGCTGGGGACCGAACCCAAGATCTTGTGCTTGCTAGGCAAGCGCTCTACCACTGAGCCACATCCCCAACCCCCAGATAGCATTCTTAACTATCATCCATCTAGAGTAACACTGCTACATTTCACTGAAACAAGTATTTCATTGATATCCTGGGGATTAAACTTAAGGCCTCGCATATGCTGGAAAACAACATGCCAACCTAGCTATGATTCACATTCAATTGGTTTTATTTTCTGATTCCAGATATACATTGTTGAAAAAAACAGAGGTAGAAAATAAGAATTGTAAGATAGTCTATCTAGATACATAGTGAACAATATAGGATAATGCATAATCGGGTACAATCTAGAGGCAATTTGAATTTTATTTTTCTTGCCATAAGATATTTTGACCCTGGGAAAAAAAAAACTTTCACTTCTCTGTGTATCTGTTTCTTCAATTATAAAATAATTTCCTCATAAGGTTACTGCAAACATTAAATAACAACACTTATGAAATACTGATAGCATTGTTTTCAAATTGAAACCCAAAACATATTAAATAATTGTAGCTTGTTGCTTTAGGCAGAGTGCTATCGAAGAACAAAATCAACACAACACATATGTATTGTAAAATACAAACTATTAGGATTATTTGCACAATAGGAACTGAGTAGTCAAGTGATGCTCTTTGTATGCTGGAAATCCAAGAGGATTGGGAGCTGCTCAGTCTGTGATGCTGTGTTTCTCAGCAATACCAATCTAGTGATGAAAATCTCTTAAGGATCATTGATAAGAAGTAGAGGATTTTGGCAGCAATAGTATCACTCAGGAAGTATAATCAATGGGAGAGAGGTAAACACAGCTGTTTTCTCAGCTGTATTTATATCTAGGTCACTCATTGGAAGGTTCCTATTTTAAGGGTAAATTTGGAAAGACTAAGATCAATAACTTGGGTAACAGCAGATGCTGTCAAGGATGTGAAAAAAGAGGAATACCTCTCCCTTGCTGGTTGGATTGTAAGCTGGTACAACCACTCTGGAAGTCTGTCCAGCGGTTTGTCGGAAAAATTGGACATAGTACTACCTGAGAAACCAGGTATACTATTCCTAGGCATATACACAATAGATGCTCCAACACATAATAAGGAGGCATGTCCTACTATATTTATAGCAGCCTTATTTATAATAGCTAGAAGATGGAAAGAAACCAGATGCCCTTCAGTGGAGTAATGGATATAGAAAATGTGGTAATTTACATAATGGAGTACTACTAAACTATGACTTTCTGAAATCCTTTTTTGTCTTTTATTGGGTATTTTTATTTACATTTCAAATGATAATAAAACCACTATCCCAACCCCCTGCTTCTATGGGGTGCTCACCCACCCACCCTTAGGCAAATGTATGGAACTAGAAAATATTATACTGAGTGAGGTAACCCTGTCACAAAAGAGCACACATGGTATGCACAGACTGATAAGTGAATACTAACCCAAAAGCTTGAATACCCAAGGTACAATTCACAGACTACATGAAGTTCAAGAAGAAGGAATATAAAAATGTGGATGCTTCAGTCCTTCTTAAGAAGGGAGAAAAAAAAGGTGTAAATAAAGGGACAGAAAGTGGAGCAGAGAGACTGAAGTAAAGGCCATGCAGAAACTGCCCCACCTGGGGATACATCGCATATGCAGCCTCCAAACCCAGTCACTGTTGCTGATGCCACTAGTGCTTACGGACAGGAGCCTGATAAAGATGACTTCTGAGAGGCTCTGACAGTGCCTTACTGATACAAGTAAGAATGCTTGAAACCAATCTTTGGACTGAGCACAGGGACTCCAATGGAGTAGTTAGAGAAAGGACTGAGGGAACTGAAGGAGTTTGTATCCCCACAGGAAGTAAAATGATATCAACCTACCAGCCACCACCCCCCCACCTTCTGCCAGAGCTTCCAGGGACTAATCCACCGACCAAAGGGTATACATGGAGATACCCATGACTCTAGCTGCATATGTAGCAGAGAATGGCATTATTTGGCATCAATAGGAAGAGAAGCCCTTGGTCCTATGAAGGCTCATTTCCCCAATGTAGGGAAATAACAGGGTGTTGAGGTAGGAGTAGATGGATGGGAAGGGGAGCATCCTCACAGAAGCATGGGAAGAGGGATAGGGGGGGGGGGCTGGAGAAGGTGATAACATTTGAAATGCAAATACATAAAATATTCAATAAAAAAGAAAACATTCTCCATTAATAAACATTGCCTTAAATCACATGTACAGAAGTGTTTCTCCTAGGTAACTTTGAATTCATTCAAGTAGACAGTTAATACAAATATTCCATTAATATTATTATTTGAACTTCATAACAGTCTTCCTGTGGTTACTCTCTAATATAAAATAATTGAATTACTGAGTCATATGAAACTTTCCCTTATTTTGAGGGTTTTTTGTTAATAGCTTTTGATATTATAATGTCTAATAACATGATAGTATTCAGAAAGAGAAAATATTTTTGTGTCATTATTTAGTTGGAATTATCTATGTGACCTTAGAAAATACATTAATGTTTTCAGTTCTGAAAGTTTTGTATCTTCTAGTTTGTCACTGTAAATCGAATTTTCGAATTATTTGGTATTCTTTTAGACGGTTGTGGTGTTGCTTTTCATGTTTAATTTTGTACTGTCTTTGGAAATAAAAGGGGCTGAATGCATAATACGTTGTGGTTGTGCTTAGCTGGACAAACTGCCTCTGTGGCTTCATGAATAATAATATTCATATTCAGTAGGCTTTTCTTCTTCATAAAGAGAAAAAGTATGACTTTGGTACAATTAACTGCAATTGCGGATCATTTGATGCTTATCTCAGTGATGAAATCTTTTAATATCAAGAGCAGACAGGCTAGAGAATTTGATATGAGGGTATAATGTCAATGAAACCAGCAAAGAATGACCACATAAAGAATCAGGAAATTATAATTTTGTAAAAAGCGAACATGTTATTGCTGAGAAACAGTCTGGTCAATTAAAATCATACCAGCCCTTGATAGTTTCTCTAATGCCTTTTGATTAACTGCTATACAAAAATGAACTTTATTATTTTCAGCCTAGAGGAGCAGATTATCGCTGCAGTAAATGTCCTATTATGCATATGTCGTTTACTGGCCTTGAGGGGTTCTCTGCCAACCTGTGAGCCAGCTGTTCCTTGTCATTAGAATTGGAAGCTTTAGTAGAAACTCACCTAACCCAGAGTACTTTGGCTTGATTGGGTGAATGGACTTTAAATGTCTCTACTTTATACATGGTACAAGAATCAGAAGCATTCCTAAGAATATTGCTACAATCAACCCTTTTTCTCAGTTTTTCCATTTTAAATTGCACCTTTGAACTTTTGTTCTGATAAATTGCTATGCTTTGAAATGAGAAGGCCTGTTTTGCATAGATACATAATCACCAGCAATTATCACTAATCACATGCTTCTTTAATAATGTGAATGTACTTATGGATCATTTATGTCAGTGCTTCTCAAACTTCCTAATTCCTCCACCTTTTAATACAGTTCCTCAAATTGTGTTAACCTCCAACAATAAAATTATATTTATGTTATTCCATAACTGTAATTTTCTACTTTTATGAATCATGATGTAAATAATTTTGGAGATAGATGTTTACTGGAGGGGTTGTAACCTACTGGTTGAGGTTCACTAATTTATGTGCTCTCAATGGTTACTTTCTGGAAAACTTAAACTTGTAAAACTTATCCATTAAGTTTTAGTAATTGGAGTGGATACAGTACTTCACAGTTTATAATCAAAGAAATTCTTATAGGAAGAGATGATTTAGGCTGAAATGATGGCTTGGTAGTGAGGACACTGGCTGCTTGCCCATAGGAACTGTGTTCAATTCTTGGCATCTACATCCTCACTCACATGCTTAACTCTAGTCCAAGAGTCTCCACAGGTATGAGACACTCACAGGCATGCAGACATATATGCAGACAAAACACACATTCACATTAAATAAATTAATAATAATAAATAAATGACATTTTAGAAATGGTCCAATAAATCAAATGTAGAAAACACTCTTCTTTCAGTATATCATTCATTGGAAATAATTATATATGATACTTGAAGTTTACAACTATTCCTCAGTCACAAGATTGACTTGAAAAATATTTTTAGGCTAATGGAAAGATGGTTCAGCCATTATATTGCTTGCCTTGCAAGCATGAGGATCAGAATTGCTGATCCCTAGCTCCACATAAAACAAATCATGCGTAATGAAATACAACTGCAGTCCTAGTTGTGCAGAGGCAGACATAGGCAGGTCAATGGAACACTCCAGCCAGACAAACCAGGGGAAATCAAGGAGCTCCAGGTTCAGTCAAAAACTTTCTGAAAAAAAAAAAAAGAACAATATACTGAGATGGAGCACACCAGAGGAAGAGACCTGTTTTATAAGACTATCCTCTGATCCAAGAACAACAACCAAACAAAATAAAGAAATAAAGTAATACTGGAGTTTTGGCTGTGAGAAATTACAAAAGACCACTCCTGCTGGGCTCTTTGATTATTTGAATTCTCCTCATATAGGGGAAGCAGGAAGGATTATGAGACCCTTGCCTAAGAATCTAGGTGCTCCCTACCACCTGTTGTGTACTTCATTCCCCTACATGGATATCCTCTTAGGAATGAGGAATGGCTGGCTAACAGGTTCAGAAATTCAGTCCATTATCACCAAGATGGTAACATGGCAGCACCCAGACAGGAATGGTGCAGGAAGAGATGAGAATTCTACATCTTCATCTGAAGGCTGCTAGCAGAATACTGACTTCCAGGCAGCTAGGATGAGGTTTACTCCAACAAGGCCATCCCTTTTAATAGTGCCACTCCCTGGGCCAAGCATATAAAAACCATCACCATCCATGTTGCTTGGCCCTCACCTTTGCTTGGTAATGGCTATTCAGGTTTGAGACATTAAAGGAGAAATGCCTGCATCCTTGTAAGTAACCCCTTACCTCTTCTCTCCAATGAAGCCTAATGAACTCATTGATTACCCAGTAGGAACTTTGTTCAAATTGTGTTTTTTTTTCTTGTTGGTACTTTAAGAGAAGTAGTAGATCTTATTTTCTTTCTCCCTAAAGAATAAAATTTTAGCTTTACTATCCAATATTGACTTCTGCCCTCTAAGCAATTGTATATGTGCACATACACAGTCTCACACACACAGTCATAGACACAAATGCACCACACACACATACACACAAAATGCTTGATTTAGATATAATTCACATATTGCACTACTAGTTTATAGAATATTAATTTGTCAAGCAATTTTACTGTCTATATTCAAAACACTTCTATTACCTCAAAAATAAACATTGTACCTCTTAATTTACACTATCATTCTCTTTTTTAATGATTTACTTTATGTTTTTTACTTTATATATAGCTATATATAATATAATATAAAATATTTATAATAAAGATATAGAAAATATATTATCCTAATAATTTACTTTATTAGGACAATTCATACAAAATAAATTATATAATAAGTAGCTTTGATAGTTTTTTAGATTTTATTTATTGTATGTGAATTAGTATTTGACTGACAAGTTTCTGTGTACCATATGCATGCCTGTTGCCTACAGAGGTCATAAAGAGGGAATCATCCCACACCCGCGGATCCCGGCCCGCAACAGCTCTCTGCTCCCAGACCCGGTGAGAGAGAGACCCAACCGCCTGGTCAGGTGGGCACTCCTGAGGCTGCAGAGCGGAAGAGACCACCAACACTGCTCACCCCTGCCCACATCCCTGGCCCAAGAGGAAACTGTATAAGGCCTCTGGGCTCCCGTGGGGAAGGGCCCAGGAGCGGCAGGACACCTGCCTGAGACACCGCCGGAACCTGAAAGAAACAGACCGGATAAACAGTTCTCTGCACCCAAATCCCGTGGGAGGGAGAGCTAAACCTTCAGAGAGGCAGACAAGCCTGGGAAACCAGAAGAGACTGCTCCCTGCACACACATCTCGGACGCCAGAGGAAAAAGCCAAAGACCATCTGGAACCCTGGTGCACTGAAGCTCCCGGAAGGGGCGGCACAGGTCTTCCTGGTTGCTGCCGCTGCAGAGAGCCCCTGGGCAGCACCCCACGAGCGAACTTGAGCCTCGAGACCACAGGTAAGACCAAATTTTCTGCTGCAAGAAAGCTGCCTGGTGAACTCAAGACACAGGCCCACAGGAACAGCTGAAGACCTGTAGAGAGGAAAAACTACACGCCCGAAAGCAGAACACTCTGTCCCCATAACTGACTGAAAGAGAGGAAAACAGGTCTACAGCACTCCTGACACACAGGCTTAAAGGACAGTCTAGCCACTGTCAGAAATAGCAGAACAAAGTAACACTAGAGATAATCTGATGGCGAGAGGCAAGCGCAGGAACCCAAGCAACAGAAACCAAGACTACATGCCATTATCGGAGCCCAATTCTCCCACCAAAACAAACATGGAATATCCAAACACACCAGAAAAGCAAGATCTAGTTTCAAAATCATATTTGATCATGATGCTGGAGGACTTCAAGAAAGACATGAACACACTTAGGGAAACACAGGAAAACATTAATAAACAAGTAGAAGCCTACAGAGAGGAATCGCAAAAATCCCTGAAAGAATTCCAGGAAAACACAATCAAACAGTTGAAGGAATTAAAAATGGAAATAGAAGCAATCAAGAAAGAACACATGGAAACAACCCTGGATATAGAAAACCAAAAGAAGAGACAAGGAGCTGTAGATACAAGCTTCACCAACAGAATACAAGAGATGGAAGAGAGAATCTCAGGAGCAGAAGATTCCATAGAAATCATTGACTCAACTGTCAAAGATAATGTAAAGCGGAAAAAGCTACTGGTCCAAAACATACAGGAAATCCAGGACTCAATGAGAAGATCAAACCTAAGGATAATAGGTATAGAAGAGAGTGAAGACTCCCAGCTCAAAGGACCAGTAAATATCTTCAACAAAATCATAGAAGAAAACTTCCCTAACCTAAAAAAAGAGATACCCATAGACATACAAGAAGCCTACAGAACTCCAAATGGATTGGACCAGAAAAGAAACACCTCCCGTCACATAATTGTCAAAACACCAAACGCACAAAATAAAGAAAGAATATTAAAAGCAGTAAGGGAAAAAGGTCAAGTAACATATAAAGGGAGACCTATCAGAATCACACCAGACTTCTCGCCAGAAACTATGAAGGCCAGAAGATCCTGGACTGATGTCATACAGACCCTAAGAGAACACAAATGCCAGCCCAGGTTACTGTATCCAGCAAAACTCTCAATTAACATTGATGGAGAAACCAAGATATTACATGACAAAACCAAATTTACACAATATCTTTCTACAAATCCAGCACTACAAAGGATAATAAATGGTAAAGCCCAACATAAGGAGGCAAGCTATACCCTAGAAGAAGCAAGAAACTAATCATCTTGGCAACAAAACAAAGAGAATGAAAGCACACAAACATAACCTCACATCCAAATATGAATATAAAGGGAAACAATAATCACTATTCCTTAATATCTCTCAATATCAATGGCCTCAACTCCCCAATAAAAAGACATAGATTAACAAACTGGATACGCAACGAGGACCCTGCATTCTGCTGCATACAGGAAACACACCTCAGAGACAAAGACAGACACTACCTCAGAGTGAAAGGCTGGAAAACAATTTTCCAAGCAAATGGTCTGAAGAAGCAAGCTGGAGTAGCCATTCTAATATCAAATAAAATCAATTTCCAACTAAAAGTCATCAAAAAAGATAAGGAAGGACACTTCATATTCATCAAAGGAAAAATCCACCAAGATGAACTCTCAATCCTAAATATCTATGCCCCAAATACAAGGGCACCTACATACGTAAAAGAAACCTTACTAAAGCTCAAAACACACATTGCACCTCACACAATAATAGTGGGAGATTTCAACACCCCACTCTCATCAATGGACAGATCATGGAAACAGAATTTAACAGTGATGTCGACAGACTAAGAGAAGTCATGAGCCAAATGGACTTAACGGATATTTATAGAACATTCTATCCTAAAGCAAAAGGATATACCTTCTTCTCAGCTCCTCATGGTACTTTCTCCAAAATTGACCATATAATTGGTCAAAAACGGGCCTCAACAGGTACAGAAAGATAGAAATAATCCCATGCGTGCTATCGGACCACCACGGCCTAAAACTGGTCTTCAATAACAGTAAGGGAAGAATGCCCACATATACGTGGAAATTGAACAATGCTCTACTCAATGATAACCTGGTCAAGGAAGAAATAAAGAAAGAAATTAAAAGCTTTTTAGAATTTAATGAAAATGAAGATACAACATACTCAAACTTATGGGACACAATGAAAGCTGTGCTAAGAGGAAATCTCATAGCGCTGAGTGCCTGCAGAAAGAAACAGGAAAGAGCATATGTCAGCAGCTTGACAGCACACCTAAAAGCTCTAGAACAAAAAGAAGCAAATACACCCAGGAGGAGCAGAAGCCAGGAAATAATCAAACTCAGAGCTGAAATCAACCAAGTAGAAACAAAAAGGACCACAGAAAGAATCAACAGAACCAAAAGTTGATTCTTTGAGAAAATCAACAAGATAGATAAACCCTTATCCAGACTAACGAGAGGACACAGAGAGTGCGTCCAAATTAACAAAATCAGAAATGAAAAGGGAGACATAACTACAGATTCAGAGGAAATTCAAAAAATCATCAGATCTTACTATAAAAACCTATATCCAACAAAATTTGAAAATCTTCAGGAAATGGACAATTTCCTAGACAGATACCAGGTATCGAAGTTAAATCAGGAACAGATAAACCAGTTAAACAACCCCATAACTCCTAAGGAAATAGAAGCAGTCATTAAAGGTCTCCCAACCAAAAAGAGACCAGGTCCAGACGGGTTTAGTGCAGAATTCTATCAAACCTTCATAGAAGAACTCATACCAATATTATCCAAACTATTCCACAAAATTGAAACAGATGGAGCCCTACCGAATTCCTTCTACGAAGCCACAATTACTCTTATACCTAAACCACACAAAGACACAACAAAGAAAGAGAACTTCAGACCAATTTCCCTTATGAATATCGACGCAAAAATACTCAATAAAATTCTGGCAAACCGAATTCAAGAGCACATCAAAACAATCATCCACCATGATCAAGTAGGCTTCATCCCAGGCATGCAGGGATGGTTTAATATACGGAAAACCATCAATGTGATCCATTATATAAACAAACTGAAAGAACAGAACCACATGATCATTTCATTAGATGCTGAGAAAGCATTTGACAAAATTCAACACCCCTTCATGATAAAAGTCCTAGAAAGAATAGGAATTCAAGGCCCATACCTAAACATAGTAAAAGCCATATACGGCAAACCAGTTGCTAACATTAAACTAAATGGAGAGAAACTTGAAGCAATCCCACTAAAATCAGGGACTAGACAAGGCTGCCCACTCTCTCCCTACTTATTCAATATAGTTCTTGAAGTTTTAGCCAGAGCAATCAGACAACAAAAGGAGATCAAAGGGATACAGATCGGAAAAGAGGTCAAAATATCACTATTTGCAGATGACATGATAGTATATTTAAGTGATCCCAAAAGTTCCACCAGAGAACTACTAAAGCTGATAAACAACTTCAGCAAAGTGGCTGGGTATAAAATTAACTCAAATAAATCAGTTGCCTTCCTCTAAACAAAAGAGAAACAAGCCGAGAAAGAAATTAGGGAAACGACACCCTTCATAATAGACCCGAATAATATAAAGTACCTCGGTGTGACTTTAACCAAGCAAGTAAAAGATCTGAACAATAAGAACTTCAAGACACTGAGGAAAGAAATTGAAGAAGACCTCAGAAGATGGAAAGATCTCCCATGATCATGGATTGGCAGGATTAATATAGTAAAAATGGCCATTTTACCAAAAGCAATCTACAGATTCAATGCAATCCCCATCAAAATACCAATCCAATTCTTCAAAGAGTTAGACAGAACAATTTGCAAATTCATCTGGAATAACAAAAAACCCAGTATAGCTGAAGCTATCCTCAACAATAAAAGGACTTCAGGGGGAATCACTATCCCTGAACTCAAGCAGTATTACAGAGCAATAGTGATAAAAACTGCATGGTATTGGTACAGAGACAGAAAGATAGACCAATGGAATAGAATTGAAGACCCAGAAATGAACCCACACACCTATGGTCAATTGATTTTTGACAAAGGAGCCAAAACCATCCAATGGAAAAAAGATAGCATTTTCAGCAAATGGTGCTGGTTCAACTGGAGAGCAACATGTAGAAGAATGCAAATCGATCCATCCTTATCACCCTGTACAAAGCTTAAGTCCAAGTGGATCAAGGACTTCCACATCAAACCAGACACACTCAAACTAATAGAAGAAAAACTAGGGAAGCATCTGGAACACATGGGCACTGGAAAAAATTTCCTGAACAAAACACCAATGGCTTATGCTCTAAGATCAAGAATCGACAAATGGGATCTCATAAAACTGCAAAGCTTCTGTAAGGCAAAGGACACTGTGGTTAGGACAAAACGGCAACCAACAGATTGGGAAAAGATCTTTACCAATCCTACAACAGATAGAGGCCTTATATCCAAAATATACAAAGAACTCAAGAAGTTAGACCGCAGGGAAACAAATAATCCTATTAAAAAATGGGGTTCAGAGCTAAACAAAGAATTCACAGCTGAGGAATGCCGAATGGCTGAGAAACACCTAAAGAAATGTTCATAAGGGAAATGCAAATCAAAACAACCCTGAGATTTCACCTCACACCAGTGCGATTGGCTAAGATCAAAAACTCAGGTGACAGCAGATGCTGGCGAGGATGTGGAGAAAGAGGAACACTCCTCCATTGTTGGTGGGATTGCAGACTGGTAAAACCATTCTGGAAATCAGTCTGGAGGTTCCTCAGAAAATTGGACATTGAACTGCCTGAGGATCCAGCTATACCTCTCTTGGGCATATACCCAAAAGATGCCTCAACATATAAAAGAGACACGTGCTCCACTATGTTCATCGCAGCCTTATTTATAATAGCCAGAAAATGGAAAGAACCCAGATGCCCTTCAACAGAGGAATGGATACAGAAAATGTGGTATATATACACAATGGAATATTACTCAGCTATCAAAAACAACGAGTTTATGAAATTCGTAGGCAAATGGTTGGAACTGGAAAATATCATCCTGAGTGAGCTAACCCAATCACAGAAAGACATACATGGTATGCACTCATTGATAAGTGGCTATTAGCCCAAATGCTTGAATTACCCTAGATCCCTAGAACAAACGAAACTCAAGACGGATGATCAAAATGTGAATGCTTCACTCCTTCTTTAAATGAGGAAAAAGAATACCCTTGGCAGGGAAGGGAGAGGCAAAGACTAAAACAGAGACTTAAGGAACACCCATTCAGAGCCTGCCCCACATGTGGCCCATACATACACAGCCACCCAATTAGACAAGATGGATGAAGCAAAGAAGTGCAGACCGACAGGAGCCGGATGTAGATCGCTCCTGAGAGACACAGCCAGAATACAGCAAATACAGAGGCGAATGCCAGCAGCAAACCACTGAACTGAGAATATGTCCTCTATTGAAGGAATCAGAGAATGAACTGGAAGAGCTTGAAGGGGCTCGAGATCCCAAAAGTACAACAATACCCAGCAACCAGAGCTTCCAGGGACTAAGCCACTACCTAAAGACTATGCATGGACTGACCCTGGACTCTGACCCCATAGGTAGCAATGAATATCCTAGTAAGAGCACCAGTGGAAGGGGAAGCCCTGGGTCCTGCTAAGACTGAACCCCCAGTGAACTAGTCTATGGGGGGAGGGCGGCAATGGGGGGAGGGTTGGGAGGGGAACACCCATAAGGAAGGGGAGGGGGGAGGGGGATGTTTGCCCGGAAACCGGGAAAGGGAATAACACTTGAAATGTATATAAGAAATACTCAAGTTAATAAAAAAAAAAGAGATTTCATCTTAAAAAAAAAAAGAGGGAATCATATGCCCTGGAACCGGAGTTACATATAGTTGAAAGGTACTAAGCAAAGCCATCTTTCTAGCATGCAAAATATAGCCTTTTGTGACAAGCTTCTTTAAATACAAATAATATTTTCATGGACTACAAATATTATAACATGTATCGTCACATGTCTTAATAGTAGTATTCTGTAGAAGAAACATTACATATTTTATTTGTGTATTAGCTAAAAAATATTTAAGTTGTTTTAATTAAGGGGTTAAAATCTGTTATTTTCTTTGAGTAAATTTAGATACGTTAACTTTGAGGATGGCATGTATAAAGTTTAAAGTTCTAAAGTAAACATTGCCAATAACCTATTACACCAAAGCCCTTTTCACCATTGACTCTACAAAAATATCAGCATATTTTATAAGTCTCTGGGTAGCATTATGTCCTTAAAATAACCAATCTCATTTTAGATATTTGATCCAATAATTTCTACCCATCTTAAGTACACAAATGTTATACACTTAAATTTATGTAAAATATCTGTGAAATATTTTTAAACATAAACTCCCTGAGACTCAAAAATGATGTTTTATGTTTTGAACATGCCTCATTATTTGACAAAGTAACCAAGAAGCTTTAATGAGGTTGCACATATGTCATTCATGATGCTGGGTATACAAATATGTAATGGGTTTGGATGTTATATGCTTCTAACAATTTCCTGTGTTAAAGGCGTGGTCCCTAAATAATGAACTGTTTAAAGTTGGTACCCTAGGTTTATTCTTTTTTGCTGTGATTAGCACCATGACCAAAAGCAACTTTAGGATGAAAGGGATATTTAGCTTGCAGGTTACGATACTTTGTTCAACTTGAAACACCTGTGACAAAAGAACGTTAAAGTCAGGAACTGTTTTTGTTGGTCTATGGCAATATATGAAGAATTTTCTTAATTGCTAACTGATGTGGCAGGATCTACCAAACTTTGGGTATTATCAAAACTATGTATATTAACCTGGACTATGTAAGAAAGCCATAAATAAAGCCAGAGAATGTAAGTTAGTAAGTAACATGCATTAGTAATATTGGCTTCAGTTTCTGTCATGTGTTCCCTTGATAATGGTTTGGAACTGGTAAGGCAAACAGACATATTCCTCTTCCAAATTTGTGTTGATCAATGTTTTATAACAGCATCAAAAACTAGGATGCACATTATAGTAAATCACCAAGGAGACAAAGGGCAAAAGCTCAAGGCAGGAACATAGATGTTTTTGGTTTTATTAAGTCCAGGATCACTTGGTTCCATTTGTTGTGAGCCCTGTAGAAAAACACATATCATGGTGGGGAGAATATGGTAGAGGTGTTGCTCACCAAATAGAGGCCAGACAGATAGGATTGTCTATAAGACAAAAAAAAAAGAGGAATGATACTTACTGGCTAGCTCCTAGGATGAATTTCAGTGACTGTTCTTATGTAGCACAGGCTCACTAAACCACAATGGACTTTGCCATTCTACATCAATTGTCAATAAAGAAAGTGTCTTCCAGACAAATCCTTATGAAATCAGTTCCTCAGCTGATATTTCCTCTTACCTGGTGGGTCAAGTTGACGAAACTAACTATAACCATAGGTCAAGTTTTGAAAAGAGGTTCTCACCATTCCTAAGGCTGTGATCCTTGAATACCATTCCTTGTCCAAACATAAAATTATTTATTGCAAATTCATAACAGTAATTTTGATACAATTATGATCAATAATGAAATATCTCATATGCAGGATCTCTGATACATGACCCTAAAGAGTTACAACCCACAGTTGGAGGACAACTCCTTTATGAGATAGCGTATGTCATTCAGGATTCCCTCGTGATTGATACATACTGGCTTCATTCCTTCCCTGTACCTCTCAATTTCAACTCTGCCTGATTGCTATTTCCTGAGCAGCACCTCTAACATATGCTCCCCACCTTGATATGTGCTTTTTTACAGGCCTCATAACAAATGGGATCAAGTAATCCTGGACTTAGTAAAACCTCTGAAACTATCAAGTCACATATCTCTTCTTTGTTTTAACTACAAGACTGGTAATACTTTGTTTTAATTACAGGACATTCAAACAAAGAAAGCCTCTATGTATGCTAAAGTAGATATTCATAGATTGTCCAGTCACTTTTTATTCTGGCCTACCCCCAATTCTGTGTAGTATGAACAATATCAATATATGTTTAGAACAGGTTTGTTAAGAAACATTTTTTGAATTCATGGTTTTTTAAATAGAAATTCAACGTTTTCATTGTAAAAAAGATAAGATAACATGATGACTAACTTGTTAATTACATTGTTCTTTGTTATATTACAAACAGTTTATGTTCTCTCTTTTTTCACATAGGTTACTGCAACTGATAACTATCCAATCAAACATAATTAACTAAACCTGAAATGTCTCATTTTAAACTAGGTCTCCTCCTTTGAAGATGTGTCATAGTAGTGTAGCTAGTCACTAATATTACTTGTATTTCAAGTTAAAATAATCAGAATTTGACTCCAAATTTAGAGATACATTTTGTAATGGTGTCTCTTTCCTCTCTATTCTTTTGCTTAGCTAGACATCACTAAATCTCAAAACTGCTTCCAACTGCAATCAGAAATAAATTACTACACAGATTCAACGAAAGTTCCCTTTTTTCCAAATGGTTGAATATTTTATAAGGAAAGGTTGTCAAAATTGCTTGTGACACTTCTTTGTCTTAGCTGGATTTATCAATTTGAAGCTAAAATATGTCAGAAAAGTGTGCATTGTTTCTCCTCATTCTGGTAGGTGTTAAATTTTATCAACATAAGAATGCCTCAGGCAGTAATGATATAGCACCCAACAGTCACTACATTTTAATATAAATCACATTTTTGTTTCCAAAGCCCTGTGGGCTTGATCACACAGACACTTCAAAGGTCAGAAAAATCAAACTCCATGATTCTCATTAGAAGAAATCATATTGTATTATTTTTTAACACAGTGAGCTTTAAACATGTGTTTCTCCTGCAAGAATCTGGACACCTTTTAGTTCTTATTTCTAAATTTCATAATGAAAATCATTTATATCTTTTATATTAAAATATATTGAGCATTATAAATAATTGTTGTATGAGTAATGTCCTTAAAAATGCTGAAATCTCATTTCATTACATTTATCATATTAGAATTCCATGTGTAAATGAATGAAAACAGATAAAATTGATGGTAACACTCAATCTCAACACTACAGAAAAGAATTTTATGTGGAAAGAAAAAAATCGTATTAAATATAACTAATGAGAGAGGGGAACAAATGTTATTCCCTGATTCTAACTGGCCTTTAGCACTCAGTAGCATTGTTCTTACCTCAGGCATCTTTGGCTTTGCCATTTCCAACAGCTTTTATATAATGAACCTGCTACACTTCACAGTTTCTCATTAAATGTGTGGCTTGAATTCCTGACTTAGGCAATGGTCCCAGAGGTAAAACCTGAAGAAATTTTCAGACTATATACTGCTTTGAGGGCTAACAATTGTATGCATTTATAATTTCCTTTCTAAAAAACTAAATGTTAATTCTTGTATTATTATTATTATTATTATTATTATTAGTAGTAGTAGTAGTAGTAGTAGTAGTAGTAGTGGTAGTAGTAGTAGTAGTAGTAGTAGTAGTCTTGTGACTGTTCAGTGAGGAACAAAATTTTATTTTTCTACACACTGGTCTCCAATTTCACATTTTTGACATGTTTAATGAAATTTCAATAGCTTTTATTTGTTCTTAAAACTCACCTAGCCCTGTAGACCTTTTTAATGTCAGAAGGACCAGTGTCCTTAGCATATTCTATGCTACTACTGTTTTTATTTTACTTCAATAGCTGTACAAATGATATTTTGTTTAATTTCCTGCAAAGTGTATCAACATATATGTCCTGCTGCTATTCATGAACTGACATAATTTTTACCCATCCTACAGGACAATCATTTATTTCTCACTTAAACAACTAATATAGACAAGAGTTAAATTATTCCTTAGATAACATAACAAGTTTCATTATTAACTAATATGAAAGGAGATAAGTTATAGCAATATATATTCTTAAAGTAAAAGTGACCTGAATATTATACAGATATAAACACATTCTTTCCAGGAAGTATTTTATAAACAAAATATGAGAAAGGTAGATTTTACTGACATTAAGCACATCAATATAGATTTTTAGATTTCTGTTTCCTAATGAAAAAAATCAGAGAGATGAGTTCATTGTTGAATCACTAACATCCTTCTAGCCACTATAGTGTGAACAATGTAGAAAAATGTGCCATGATTACAAACAATAATATTGACTTATTTCAAATTATTTGACTTCTCTTCATAATTGTAATTCTGACTTTAATAACCATATGCTTAATTGGACCTGAAACGCCTTCAATAGTAGGGAACTCTTGCCTAGTAGTGGAAACTTGCCCAACATCTTTGGATTGATGATATCACTGAGTTTAGAAGGTAAACTAATACTACCATTTTCTTAGATAAATATCATTCCCAACTGAATTTTAAATACACATCCTGAAAGGTATACACACACACACACACACACACACACACACACACACACACACACACACAAACACACACACCTCATTAAGGAAATGGACTTCCCCGCTCTCCCACCAGAAGAATGTTGACTGCTTAGATATAAATATGAGTGTATATTACTTTCCTTTAAATCTCATGGATCAGTGAGAAAGATGGGAAGAAAATCCTTTTTATTGGACATTTTTATTTTCATTTCAAATGTTATCCACTTTCCCATTTTCTTCTCTGCAAAATCCCTATCCTATCTCCCACCTCCCTGTTTCGATGAGGGTTGTTTTCCACATCACCCACTCCTAACGCACAGGCATGGCTTTTCACACTTGGACATTGAGCCTTTATAGGACTAAGGACCTCTCCTCCCTTTGATACCAGATAAGGCCATCCTCTACTACATATGGAGCTGGAGTCATGGGTTCCCCCCATGTGTACTCTTTGGTTGATGGTTTAGTCCCTGGGAGCTCTAGGGGATCTGTTTGGCTGATATTGTTGGTCTTCCTACGGAGTTGCAAACCCCTTTAGCTCCTTCAGTCCTTTTTATAACTCCTCCATTGGGGTCCCAGTGCTCAATCCAATAGTTGGCTATGAGCATCTGCCTCTGTATTTGTCAGGCTTTGGCAAAACCTCTCAGGAGACAACTATATCAGGCTCCTGTCTGCAAACACAACATCTGCAATAATTTCTTGGTTTGGTGTCTGTATATGGAATGGATCCCCAGGTTGGAGTAGTCTCTGGATGGCCTTTACTTCAGTCTCTTAATAGTGAAAGTGAAGCTTGGCTTCAAAACTGTGGTTTCTGGACTTGATAGGGCAATTGCACACATTATCACACAATGCCTGTGACTGCTGGGAATATTTAAAACAAATGCATACACCATATCATTTCAACCTATGTTCTGTTGACTTTAATAATAACATACAATGTAGGTGAATTCTTTTTGTCTTTATTTTTAAACTAGATTAGAATCAAACAATATAGAACACAGAAAAATAATTGTAATAAGCAACATAAAAGTCCTGAATGTTAACACCTTGTAATAAAATACTAAAAAAATCAAAAAGTACACATAGAGTATATTGTCTAGTCAAAGTTATACTGCTGTGAAGAGACACTGTTACCATGGCAAGTTATATAGAGGAAGACATATAATTGGAGCTGGTTTACAGTTCAAAAGTTTAGTCCATTTATTGTAATGAAAGGAAGCATGGATATAAGTAGTCAGGTATATGAGAGTTCTACATCCAGATTCAAAGCTAGTAGGAATAGAAAGAGACACTGAACCTGGTTTGGGCATTTGCAACATGGAAGCACACCCAGAGTGACTCACTTCCTCCAACAAGATTATACATACTCCAACAAAGCCATATATTCAATAATGCCACTCCCTTTGAATCTATGGGGACAATTTTCTTCAAACCACCAAAAGTATGTCTTTCTGTTAACACATAATATTGTACGTTTAAAAGATAACCCTGATTTATCGGGTAGAAAGTTATATACAGTCTTTAATAACTATTTGTAATAAAGATATATATATATACATATATGTTATATATGTGTGTGTATGTGTTTTATAAGCTTATATCAAAATATAATATTGAAATCTTTACTAAAGGATTTTTAATGAATACAAGATTTTATATTTGAGTGTGTTTTCTTTAGTACCTGAAAAATTTCTCCATATATCTAGATAAAGGAGATGCTATTGTACAGTAAAATGTGACAAAAATTATATAGTTTCACTTTAAATCCTTGAAGTGGAAACCTCTGGCTATCCTTGCTCTGCATCATTATTCATCACTAAGGGGTTACAAGTATTGGTTCACCTTACATTGGATTGCTGACCTCTGCTTGTGATAATGGCATAGGGAGAAACTCTCTGAAGAACTTATGGGGTTCCTGTGGCTTCTTGCTACTTCCAAGGTTTTGGGCAACTTGGTGAGTCTTGAACATTCTTGGGTATTGAACTACTCTTGCTGGTTTGTATGTGGTCAATGCCAAGTCTACTGTATTGCAGCTACTGATTCATATTTGGTTTTTGTTACTGTATTGAACTGCTGATATCATTATTAGGCAAAAAGTGTGAAATGTAGGATGTCATACAGGTGAAGGCACGTATAGGATAGAAAGAGACCTGTCATTGGATGAGAAGGAAGGAAGGACAGGAGAAAAGTTAGAGAGAGGAGGAGACTGGAGGAGGCACGAGAAACAGTGGAGAGAACATTGAGCTGATGTTAAGATTCCTCTCTGCACATTTATAGGTTGTATGAATATTCTTAAAGGATGGATGTATATAGGGCTTTGTATGTTTAGGTAAGCAAATTATACCTTATCAATTGGATCAGAGGTTATTGTGCTATGAGTTTGTTCATGTGGTGATTTAAGTTTAAGAGAGTGTATCGCAGCTGGAGATGCTAGGCTAACATGGAATTGGGATGTATATTTCTGGCATGGTGGCAACTTGCCTTGGGAACTAGATGGGTGGATAGATTGTTGCCAAGCTTAGAGAGAAGCCATCAGCAGTGTGATATAGGATGGAGCAAAGCTTTTCTGAATAAGATGAAGATATCTACCAGATATCTTGTTGCACTATGGTGCCAGATCTAGTGCAGGATGAAAGAAAGATTTTTTAAAATTTTATAGCAACATATCTTGAAAATGAAAATTGGACTTTCACCAAGAGAACTATTTCAAAAGAAGTCTACTTCCCTGTGACTACCCTATGTCCTATTTTTTTAAATTTTATGTTTCTTGGATATTTTATGGATTTACATTTCAAATGTTATCCCCTTTCCACCCCTCTCTGATACCCCTCCGACCTCCAGTGACTGATACGGGGATGGATGCTCACACTCTCACCCACCAACTCCAAATTCAACACACTGCCATTCCTTTGCACTGGGGAAATGAGCCTTCATAGGACCAAGGGCTTTTCCTCCTAATGATGGTACACAAAGTCGTCCTCTACTACATTTGTGACTGTAGACATGGGTCCTTCCATGTGTACTTACTGGTTGGTGGTTCAGTCCCTGGGAGCTCTTGTGTGGTCTGATTGGTTGATATTGTTGTTCTTCCTATGGTGTTTCAAACCCCCTCAGCTCTTTAAGTATTTTCTCTAACTCCTCCATTGGGGTCCCCTTGTTCAGTCCAATGGTTACCTGCAAACATCCTCATCTGTATCACTAGGGCTCTGGCAAAGTCTCTCAGAGGACAGTAATATCTGGCTCCTGTCAACAAGCACTTCTTGGCATCAACAATAGTTAGTAAGTTTGGTGGCTGCATATGAAATTGATCCCCAGGTGTGGCAGTTTCTGACTGATCTCTTTTTCTGTCCCTGTTCCACTCCATGTTCCTGTAATTCCTCCCATGTTCCCCTTTCTAAGAAGGACTGAAGCCCCCATGTTTTTGTCTTCCTTTTTGTCAAGATTCATGTGGTCTGTGAATTGTACCTTGGATATTTTGAGATGTTGCACTAACATCAACTTTCAACCAATAGATATCACAAAAGAAAAGGAAGGACACTTCACACCCATCAAAGGAAAAATCTACCAAGATGAAAACTCAATTCTGACATCTATGCTCCAAATGCAAAGGTACCCACATTCATGAAAGAAACTTTACTAAAGTTCCTAGCATACATTGCACCACACACAATAACACTTCAACACACCACTCTTACCAATGGACAGATTGTGGAAACAGAAACTAAAGAGAGACACAGTGAAACTAACAGAAGTTATGAAAAAAATGGATTTAACATACATTTATAGAACTTTAATTTAATCCTAAAACAAAAGAATATGCCTTTTTCTTAGCATGACATGGTACCATCTCCAAAATTGACCATATAATTGGTCAGAAAACAGGCCTCAATAGATAAAAGGAGATTAAAATAATCCAATGCATTCTATCTGATCACCATGAATAAAGGGTGTTCTTCAATAACAACAAAAACAACACAAAGCCCACAAATATATGGAAGATGAACAATACTCTACTCAGTGACAACTTGATCAAAGAAGAAATAAAGAAATTAAAGATTCCTTAGAATTTAATGAAAAAGAAGGCACAACATACCCAAACTTATGACATACAAAGAAAGGACTGTGAAGAAGAAATCACATAGCTCTGAGTGCCTGCAAAAAGAAATTGGAGAGAGCATACACTAAAAGTTTGACAACATACCTAAAAGCTCTAGAACAAAAGGAAGCAAATACACCCTAGAGGATTAGATGGCAGGAAATAATCAAACTATGGCATGAAATCAACCAAGTAGAAACAAAAAATATATAAAGAATCAACTAGATCTTTGAGAAAATCAACAGATAAACTCTTAGCCAGAATAACCCAAGGGCATAGGGACAGTGTCCAAATTAACACAATCAGAAATGAAAAGGACATATAACAGCAGAAATTGAGGAAATTCAGAAAATTATCAGTCCTACTACAAAAATCTATACTCAACAATATTGGTAAATCTGGAGGAAAAGGACAATTTTCTAGACAGTTACCAGGCAACAAAGTTAAATCAGGATCAGATAATCCATATAAACAGTTCCATAACCCCTAAAGAAATAGAAGCAATCATTAAAAGTCCCCCAAACCAAAAAAAGCTCAAGACCAGATGGCTTTAGAACAGCAGTCTATCAGACCTTCAAAGAAGACTGGATACCAATACTCTTCAAACTATTCCACAAAATACAAATAGAAGGAACACTCCTCAATTCATTCTTTGAAGCCACACTTACTCTTATAACTAAACCACAGAAAGACTGTACAAAGAAAGAACTTCAGAACAATTTCCCTCATGAATATCGATGGCAAAATACTCAAAAAGATTATCCCAAACAGAATCCAAGAACATATCAAAATGATCTTCAACATGGTCATGTAGGCCTCATCCCAGGGATGCAAGGATGGTTCAATATACTGAAATCCATTAAAGTTATCCACTATAAAAATAAACTCAAGGGAAAAAACCACACTATCATTTCATTTGATTCTGAGAAAGCATTTGACAATATTCAACACCCCTTAATGATAAAAGACTTGGAAAGAGCAGGAATTCAAGGCTCATAACTAAACATAGTAAAAGCAATATATAGCAAATCACTAGTCAACATCAAACTAAGTGGAGAAAAACTTGAAGCAATCCCACTGAAGTCAAGGACTAGACAAGGCTGCCAACTTTCTCCCCACGTATTCAACATAGTACTTGATTTCCTAACCAGAGCAATTAGACAACAAAAATGGAACACAAATTGGAAAGTATGACATCAGAATTTCACTATTTGTAGACGATATGATAGTATACTTAAGTGACCTCAAAAATTCCACCAGAGAATTACTAATCATGAAAACAACTTCAGCAAACTTGCTGGATATAAAATTAAGTCAAACAAATCAGTAGCCTTCCTCTACTCAAAGGATAAACAGACTGAGAAAAAAATTAGGTAAACAACATCCTTCAAAATAGCCCCTAATAATATTAAATACCTCGGTGTGACTCTAACCAAGCAAGTGAAAATTATGTATGACAAGACCTTCAAGTCTCTGAGGAAAGAAATTAAAGAAGATCTCAGAAGATGGAAAGGCCTCTCATGCTCACAGATTGGCAGGATTACTATCGAAAAAATGGGCATCTTGCCGAAAACAATATACAGATTCAATTCAATCCTCATCAAAATTCCAACACAATTCTTCATAGAGTTAGAAAGAGCAATTTGCAAATACATTTGGAAAAGCAGAAATTTCAGGCAAAATACAATTCTCAGCAATAAAAGAACATCTGACTCTCAACAATAAAAGAACTTCTAGGGGGAATCACCATCCTTAACCTCAAGCTGTATGACAGAACAATAGTGATTAAAAACTGCAGGATATTGGTACAGAGACAGGCAAGTAGATCAGTGGGATGGATTTGAAGACCCAGAAATGAACCCAGCTACCCATGGTCACTTGATCTTTGACAAAAGATATAAAATTATACAATGGAAAAAAGACAACATTTTTAAGTTTTCTTTTCTACTACCTCTGGTGGTTGGTGTACTAGAGGGGAGGTTGTACACTTATTAAAGTAGAATGAGGAAAAATTATGCTTATAGGTCCTCCTATTAAATGTGAAAATATAATTTTAAAGCACGTGGCTATGAATCACAACATTATGCCTTAAACATAGATTCTCTCCATATATCAGGAAAGTAAGTGTAGACTTATATTGGAATGTATTTGGTAGGTCTGAATAATATAATAATTTGAATCTCAGGAGGAAGTTATAAAAACACCCATGTTAACCCTACTACACTCACAAAAAAGACAATGAAAGTTCAATAATGGGGGGAGGATGGGGAGGGGAACAGCCATATAGAAGGGGAGGGGGAGGGGTTAGGGGGATGTTGGCACAGAAACCGAGAAAGGGAATAACATTAGAAATGTAAATAAGAAATACCCAATGTAATAAAGATGAAAAAAAAGTTATGATCAGTCAGAACCCTTTAATGCGTTGCATTATATTCAAATTTACTAATAAACCACCTAATTATATATTAAATAATGAAAATCTAGATCTATTGGTTCTCTAAATATAAGTTTCTTGACTAGGAAGTTTCAAACTTAGAAAGATATACATTTCTACAAACACAAAATATTAACCTTTGGAAAGTGCTAAAACTGACTTCAACAAACCATTTTACCATCAACTCAGCAAATTTGAAACCTGACTCAATTTTGAAATAAGAACCATAAGAAAAATAGATAAGGCACCAAGTAATTAGTACGCAGAATTTTAGACAAAGGTGGGAAAAACTTACACCTGTTTTTCATTCTTTCCTTAGCCAAAAAAAAAAAAAAAACACCCAAAAAACAAAAACAAAGAAAAAAAACAAAACAAAACAAAACAAAACAAAAACAAAAAACCCCAAAAAACAAAAAAACAAACAAAAACAAACAAATAAAAAACAAAGATTTTTTTAAAAAGTTGAATTTGAACCTTTAAGATTTATTCTTTCCTTTTTAAAAACTAAGTCAATTTCAGAAAATAAGTGGAATTGCATTAGGATTAAATGAAAAAGTTAGTTTTAAGTTTCTGAAATAATTGTAACCATGTACTGATGAATTGGATTGAATAACTGGGTTAAATGGGACTTTTATATAACTGTGGGTAGCTGTGAAGATAAAAATTTATTTGCTGTTGAGAATGGAAGAAAGATGACAGGAAAGTGTACTACCAGAGAAACATTTTCTAGTTTTTAACTTTGAAATTGATACAGAATTTAATTATATGAAGCTATTTTTATAGCTACATTATTGTGAGCTACAGTAAACTGATTGTAATCACTGAAGTTGAAATAAAGTGCATATACCTGTAGAAAAATGTCACAAGGATCATTGTACCAGTGTTTAGCGTATCTTCCTTTTTTCTTAGTTTTTAGTATAGTCTTATGTGAGGATGTTTTTGTTTTAATGTAGTCAAAAAGAACTGATATTGAACATAAGAATGTTGTGATATTGAAATATTACTCATTTAGTCTCTAGTTTATTGAGCACAAATTCTCTACTTGATACTGTTTTAATGACTATGTAAGGTAGTCCCCTAATTAGGTCGTGGAAATCATTATACATAGGTGAAATGGGGAATAAAAAAGCAGGAATGCATCTGCATTAAATAATGGTATTGTAGTAAATGTAAAGAGAACAAGTATTTGTTCTATAGCAGGCTGAAAATGCAGTTGTATAGCACATGGTAGTTGAAGGAAGAAAGGATAATCCAGTTCAATTTTCCTAAAGCACTAGCACTACTGAACTGAACTCAATCAAAGATCATTTGAAATCAGAGCTGAAGTAAGAGGAAGTATTGAGTCCTTAGGAGAAGAGAAATAAACTCATCAGCTGGTGATAAATGAGGCTAGAAGCTAGAATGAGGAACAAACCAAGAAATCAAAATGATTTTTTTTCTTGGCTAGGCTGGATAGTGAACTAAAAGTCTCTTCTTAATATTTTTTATTTGTCTGCAGAAATGGGGAAATGTAATGAAGGAAGCTATTTTTGATACTTTTTTTTCCAGTTTCAGGAAAGTTATTATATTAACATGTTAAGAACCTTTTCTACTTTGGATTTATTGCATGCTTGTGAGACTGCACTAATCACACTGAAAACATTGTTATAGGAGCTTTTATCTTGATACAACCTGCACTGTACCACTCAGCATTCTGAAAGGTAGCCTGGCTCCTGGTTGAGCTAAGGCTTGAAACCCAGGAGACCCTCAAGAGACAGTAGGAGTTTCACCTGTTCCCAGGTTCCAGGGCCCCTATCACCAGCTGCAGCCCCTCATAGATTTGTGGCCATCAGTCACATAAGGGCAATGACCCAAGTCCCTACATATGTACAGGACATGACCTGTGGTCACCTAGGATAAAGATCTCCAGTTTAATGATATACCTTAATGCCTGGAGAGCTTAGCCAATAAGCGTTCCTTCCCAGACACTTCTCCCTGCAAAAGGTATTTAATCTCTGACCCATCCTGAGAAGTGGGGTATGGTTTTATTCATCTAATTTCCACCATGAAAATAAATGCCTTAAAATCATGTTCTGCCTCTTTTCATTGGAATCCTCTATAGGGAACCACGGAGATGACCCTCGCCTATAGAGCTGCCATGAATCCCCATTGAAGGCCTCTCTGTGCTCTCACCCCTCTCCCAGGCCACCACTAAGCCCAAGCTCAAGCCTACAGCCCTCAAACCAAGGACTCTATCATAGGACCAGCCAAAGCTCCCCTTTTTCCATGTGGGACCCCATTCCATTCTCCACTCTTCTGCTGGATCAAGTGGTGTTTGGATATCCAAGAGCCTGAGAAGCAGACAGTTCCAGCCTCATCACAGGTCGGGGACCTCTGAGCCTGCACCTCAGACTGCACTTCCCACCCATAAGCAGTGTCCCAGGAATTCCCTACAGCCCGATAACTTACCTGTAATTGTTTGGGGTAAGCACAGTCAACTTTCCGTGTCTTGACTTCCTAAGCAGCCTAGCCCTGTGGTGGAGCAGATGGGGGACCCATAACCCTGTAAAAACATCCTTTTTTTTAGTGATGCTACAGCAGCAGAATCTTATTTTTCCTATCCTCAAACTCTCATGCCACACTTGCTACCCCTAACCCCTACTTCTATCTCTGGATTTGTTTATAAATATCTCAGACTATTTGTTTCATGTTAACTAACCCATTCCATTCAGATTATGTAGGCTTTCAAATGTCTACTACTACTACTACTACTACTACAACTACTACTACTACGACTACGACTACTGCTACTACTACTACTACTACTACTACTACTACTACTACTACTAATAATAATAATAATAATAATAATAATAATAATAATTACAATTCATCATAGAAGAGTACCTTGTATAATGAAGTTTTACCAAATTAAAGGTTGCAGGATTCTGTGTCTTACCAGAGTAAAAATTTAAATGTAAAAAAATCCGTACCTTTTTTATTTCTTGTCCAGACAATTTACAGACCACATGAAGCCCAAGAAGAAGAAAGATCAAAGTGTAGATGCTTCAATCCTTCTTAGAAGGGGAAACAAAATACACACAGGAAGAAATACCGAGACCAAGTGTGGAACAGAGACTGAAGGAAAGGCCATCCAGTGACTACCATACATGGGGATCCATCCCACATGCAATCACCAGAGTCCCTTTATTGGGGATGCCAAGAGGTGCATGCTGACAGGAGCCTGATATAACTGTCTCTTGAGAGGCTCTTCCAGAGCATGACAAATAGAGAGGCAGATGATCGGCAGCCAACTATTGATTGAAAACAGGGTCCCCTATGGAAGAGTTAGAGAAAGGACTGAGGTAGCTGAGGGGGTTTGCAACACCATAGGATGAGTAACAGTATCAACCAACCAGAGCTACCAGACACTAAACCACCCAACCAGAGAGTACACACAGAACAACCCATGTCTACAGCTGCATATGGAGGAGACAATGGGCCTTGTTGGGCATCAATGGAAGGGGAGGCCTTTGTTCCTGTGAAGGCTCATTTCCCCAATGTAGGATAATTCCAGGGTGGGGAAGAGGGAGGGAGTGGATGCAAGAGTGGATGTGGAGGCACACTCACAGAGGCAAAGAATGGGGGATAGGATTGGGGGTTTCTGGAGAGGAAACCTGGAAAGGGAATAACATTTCTAATGTAAATAAAGAAAATATCCAAGAAAAGAAAAAAGAAAAAAATTAGATGTAAAATATCCGTTACCTTTTACTTTTGTCCAGAAAATAATAATAATAATAATAATAATAATAATAATAATAATAATAATAACAATAACAATAATAATAATTTTCATAGGTATGTTTATCATGTAGATTAAAAAATGTAAAGACATGTAGAAAATGAATTTGAATAACAATTAGACTTTTAATGAAATACAAAATTAAAATCTAGAAGTTTTCCAGGAGCAACAAGGTCATTTGCAGCTGATCTTGGGAGCTATTATTTTCTTGATGCTGGGTTTTATATAAGATTATATTCATACATTTTCATGAAAATAATAAGCAATTTAACCCTTCTTTGTATCTGTCTATTCTACTTATATTCCCATTCAAGTTGCAATTTAATAATCATAACCTAAACATCTCATCAGAACACTGTTTTCAATATCAGCATGATAAATATTAACATAATCGATCAGGTTTTTCAAGTGATGCTCATGAGGTGAGTCTAATGTTGGGAATTGTTTTTCATTAAGTTTTTTTAAGGGTTTTTAACTTTAGGTTCTGTTTATTTTTTTAATTGGATTTTTTAGTTTACATTTCAAATGTTATTCCCTTTCCCGGTTTCCTGGCCATAGGCCCCCTATTCCACTCCATCCATTTCTTCTATAAGGGTGTTCCCCTCCACATCCACCACCCCTTCATGTACCCCTCGACATTCCCCTACACTGGGGGTCCAACTTGGGCAGAACCAAAGGCTTATCCTTCCATTGGTGCCCAACAAGGCAGTCCTAGGCTACATATGCAATTGGAGCCATGGGTCAGTCTATGTATAGTCTTTGGGTAGTGATTTAGTCCCTGAGAGCTCTGGTTGGATGGCATTGTTCTTATGGGGTTGCAAGCCCCTTCAGCTCTTTTAATTCTTTCTCTAATTCCTTCAAGAGGGGTCCTATTATTCTCAGTTCAGTGTTTTGCTGCTAGCATTCGTCACTGTATTTGACATATCTGGCTGTGTTTCTCAGGAGACATCTATATCCAGTTCCTATCAGCATACACTTCTTAGCTTCATCAATCTTATCTAGTTTTGGTGGCTGTATGTATATGGGCCACATGTGGGGCAGGCTATGAATGGCCATTCCTTTAGTCTCTGCTTCAAACTTTGCCTTCATATCCCCTCCTATGAATGTTTTTGTTCCCCCTTTTAGGAAGGAGCGAAGCATCCACACTTTGGTCATCCTTTTTCTTGAGCTTCATGTGGTCTGTGGATTGTATCTTGGGTAATTCGAGCTTTTGGGCTAATATCAACTTATCAGTGAGTGCATACCATATGTGCTTTTCTGTGTCATTAAGTTTTAATAAGAAAATCATACAAGAATATCTTGTATAATGAGGTTTTAGCAAAATAAAGGTTGTAGGATTCTGTATCTAACTAGAGTAAAAAATTTAAATGTAAAAAAATCCATAGCCTTTTACTTTTCGTCCAGATAATCACTCTGCTTTCCCCTGATACACATGCTGCTAACACTGCAGTTTCCCTGATGAGTTGTAGGATTATTATGGCCAGGTCAATACAGGAGTACCATTGGCAAAGGGCAGAGGAGAGACCTCTTCTGGTTAATGCATTGCTCCTTCCTTTGCTTCTCCTTTCCCAGAGGTAGCTACTGTGGCTGTAGAGTTTTCAACAATTTGCTGTATATTAATTTGCTTTATCTGCCTGGGATCAATTTCAAACTCCCCAGTGGTCTGAAACTACAGACAGTATTGAGTACTATATAAGCTATGTTTTAAATTATCTTAAATCTTACATTGTTTTTTCTATTTTAGTAGGTAAGGGGCTTTCAAATTTTCAATGAAAGGAAGCACTTAGCAGCATCTTATTTAACATATCTAAAGTAAGAGTTTCAGTACTACTGTTTGTTGTTTAGGCTCAATATTGAGTAATGTAAGTGTTTCTTTAACACAAATATTATTATATTGCAACTTAATGTGGAAGTAAGAGAATTATCACACAGTTAACTGATAAAGAACACATGCAGCATTGTTATACTTGTAAAAGGAGTGATTGACAATATGTATACCTCTATGTTGTATAGCTATATACAATATACCTTTCATTAATTTGGTTCTAGTAGTGATGACATCTAGAGCAGAGCAACAGAATTGTAGATTTGTCTTTGGTAATGGCAACATTCCCAATGATATTCTACTTTGCTGGGAAACTTGCCAAGGTTTCCAGTTATTACTTCCTCCTCTAACTGCAGTAAAACTGCAAATCTTTTGTAAGGCAAAACACACTGTCATTAGGACAAAAAGGCAACCAACAGATTGAGAAAAGGTCTTTACCAATCCTACAACTGATAGATGGCTAATATCCAAAATATACAAAGAACTCATGAAGTTAGACTCCAGAGAGCCAATAAACCTATTAAAATGGGGTACAGAGTTAAACAAAACATTCTCACCTGAGGAATATCGAATGGATGAGAAGTACCTAATGAAATGTTCAACATCCATAGTCATCAAGGAAATGAAAATCAAAGCAAACCTGAGATTCTACCTCACACCACTCGGAATGGCTAAGATCAAAAATTCAGGTGACAGGAGATGCTGGCGAAGATATGGAGAAAGACAAACACTCCTCAATTGTTGGTGGGATTGCAAACTGTTAGAACTATCCTGGAAATCAGTCTGGAGGCTCCTCAGGAAATTGGACATTCCACTACCTGAGGACCCAGCTATACCTCTCCTGGGCATATGCCCAAACGATGCTCCAAAACACAACAAAGACACATGCTCCACCATGTGCATAGCAGCCTTATTTATAACAGCCAGTAGCTGGAAAGAACCCAGCTGCCCTTCAACAGAGGAATTTTCAATTAGAGAAAATGTGGTACATCTACACAATGGAGTACTACTTAGCTATAAAAAACGACTTCATGAAATTCAGAGGCAAATGGATAAATGGATTGAACTAGAAAATATCATCCTGAGTGAGGTAACCCAATCACAGAAAAACACACATGTTATGCACTCATTGATAAGTGGATATTAGCCAAAATCTCAAATTACCAAAGATGCAACCCACAGACCACATGAAGCTCAAGAGTAAGGATGATCAAAGTGCAGACACTTCACTCCTTCTCAAAAGGGGGAACAAAATATCCATAGGAGGAGATATGGAGGCAAAGTTCAGAGCAGAGACTGAAAGAACAGCCATTCAGGGCATGTCCCACATGTGGCCCATATATACACAGCCACCAAACTAGATAAGATTGTTGAAGCTAAGAAGTGCATGCTGACAGGAAGCAGATATAGAACTCTCCTGAGAGACACAGTCAGAGCATGTCAAATACAGAGGCGAATGCTAACAGGAAACCACTGAACTGAGAACTGCACCCCCATTGGAGGAATTAGAGAAAGGATTGAAAGAGCTGAAGAGGTTTGCAACCCCATAAGAACAACAATGCCAACCAACCAGAGCTTCCAGGGACTAAACCACTACCCAAAGATTATACATGTACTGATCCATGGTTCCAACTGCCTATGTAGCAGAGGATTGCCTTGTTGGGCACCAATGGAAGGTGAAGCCCTTGGTCCTGCCAAGGTTGGAACCCTAGTGTAAGGGAATCTCGGGGAAGTGGAACGCCCTTATAGAAGAAGGGGAGGGGGAGGAGATAGGGCTTATGAACAGGAAACAGAGAAAGGGAATTACATTTGAAATGTAAGTAAAGAAATATCCAATTAAAAAAATTGGAAAAAAGTCTAATTAAAGGCCCAAACTTAATGATGGAGTTTCTGTGAGGTCTTTAAGCATAGTGGGGTGGGACTTTCCAAGATGCAGTTGTTTCCAGTGAGGAATTGCTCATGCTTCTATAAGTAACTCCTCTCTTTGCTCTGTAAGAAAAAGAAATAAATTTATTGGTGCAATCAATTAATTAATTGAATGTTTGCTATTGTGTATGAGTAAAACATCAGGATCTACTTAAAGAAATCTAATTTCTTTTTATTGCATTTTGATTATTTTATTTATTTGCATTCCAACCTTTGCTCCACCCCTGGTTCCTGTCCCACTGTTCCTCATGCATAAATTTCTCCATTGCCTCTGAAAAAGTGCTGTCCCTCTTCCCTCCCCCCACAAGGCATTCACCTTCCCTGGGAACTTAAATCTCTCCAAGATTAGGCTCATTTTCCACTGAGGCCAGACCAGGCAATCCTCTACTATATGTGTGCTAAGAGCCTTGGATCAGCCCATGTATGCTGCCTGGTTGGTGGTTCAGTCTCTGGTAGTGCCAAGGGATCCAGGTTAGTTGAGACTGCTGTTCTTCCTATGGGTAATGCTCTCCTCCAGTTTCTTCAATCCTTTACTTTATTCAACCATAGGCATCCCAGATTTCAGTACAATAGTTGGGCAAAAATATCTGAGTCCATCTGTTGGCTGCTGGTAGGGCCTCTAAGAGGACAATCATACTAGACTACTGTCTGTAAGCACATAATAGCAGCAGTAATAGTATGAGGCCTTGTTGCTTCCTCATCCGGTGACTCAAAGTTGTACCAGTCATCCGAATGCCTTTCCTTCAGTCTCTTCTCCATTTTTGTCCCTACAGCTCTTTCAGAGAGGAAAAATTCCAGGTCAGAAATTTTGACTGTGAATTGCTAACCCCAGAAGATCTCCCATGCTCATGGATTGGTAGGAATAACATAGTGAAAATGTCCATTTTCCCAAAAACAATCTACAGATTTAATGCAATTCCCATCAAAATGACAACATAATTCTCAGACATAGAAAGAAATTTTCAACTCGTATGAAAAAGCAAAAAAAAAAAAAAAAAAAATCCAGAATGGCCAAAACAGTTCTCAAAAATAAAAGACCTTATGGGGGAATCATCATTATCTTTCAACTCATACTACAAAGGTATAGTTTTAAAGATCAGATGGTGAGGGAATAGGGAGGCAACGTTTAGAACAGAGGCTGAAGGAACACCCATTCAGAGCCTGTCCCACATGTGTCCCATACATATACAGCCACCAAACTAGATAAGATGGATGAAGCAAAGAAGTGCAGGCTGACAGGAACCAGATGTAGATCTCTCCTGAGAGACACACAGCAAATACATAGGTGAATGCCACCATTAAACCACTGAACTGAGATCAGGACCCCCGTTGAAGGAATCTTAGAAAGGACTGAAAGAGCTTGAAGGAGCTTGAGACCCCATATGAACAACAATGCCAACCAACTAGAGCTTCCAGGGACTAAGCCACTACTCAAAGACTATACATGGACTGACCCTGGGCTCCAACCTCATAGGTAGCAAGGAATATCCTAGTAAGAGCACCAGTGGAAGGGGAAGCCCTTGGTCCTGCCAAGACTAAACCCTCATTGTTGGGAGGAGGGCGGTAGGTAATGGGGGGTGATGGGGAGGGGAACACCCATACAGAAGGGGAGAGGGAGGGGTGAGGGGGATGTTGGCCCAGAAACCGGGAATGGGAATAACAATCAAAATGTAAATAAGAAATACCCAAGTTAATAAAGATGAAAAAAGTGATCAGATTGTATTGGTACAGAGAAAACAAGTCAGTCAATGGACTTGAATCGAAGACTCAGAAGTGAACCAACAAACATATGGATGTTTGATCTTGGACAAAGAACCAAAAACATACAGTAGGAAAAAGAAAGCATCTTTAATAAGTGGTGTTCGTCTGTCTGTCTGTCTGCAGAATAATGAAAATGTATCCATATTTATCACCTTATACTAAGCTCAAGTCCAAGTGCATCAAGAACCTCAATGTAAAACCTGATACAGTATATCTGAAAGGAGAAAGAGGGAAAGAGCCTAAAACTCATTGGCACAGAGGGAAATTTTCCTGAACAAAACACCAATGATTCAAGCTCCAAGTTCAACAATTGACAAATGGGACCTAATGAAACTGAAAAGCTTCTGTAAGGCAAAAACACACTGTCAATAGGACAATATTCATCCTACAGATTAGGAAAATATCTTTACCACATCTGATAGAGGGCTAATATCCAAAATATGTAGGAAAAAAAACTCAAGTGGTTTCCTTCCAAAAAAGCCAAATAACCCAATTAAAATGGAGTACAGAGATAAAGAGATAATTCACAACAGAAGAATCTGGAATGGCCGAGAAGCACTTAGTCATCATGGAAATACAAAACAAAAACCACCTTGACATTCTATCTTATACCAATTAGAATGGCTAAGAACAAAACGTCAAAATGCAGCACATACTGCCAAGGATGTGGAGAAATAGAAGCATTACTCCATTGCGAGTGGGATTGCAAACTGGTACGACCACTCTGGAAAACAGTTCCTCACAAAAATTGGGAATAACTCTACATGTGGCTATTAGCCCAAATCCTTGAATTACCCTAGATGCCTAGAACAAATGAAACTCAAGACGGATGATCAAAATGTGAATGCTTCACTCCTTCTTTAAAAGGGGAACAAGAATACTCTTGGCAGGGAAGAGAGAGGCAAAGATTAAAACAGAGACTGAAGGAACACCCATTCAGAGCCTGCCCCACATGTGGCCCATACATATATAGCCACCCAATTAGACAAGATGGATGAAGCAAAGAAGTGCAGACCGACAGGAGCCGGATATAGATCGCTCCTGAGAGACACAGCCAGAATACAGCAAATACAGAGGCGAATGCCAGCAGCAAACCACTGAACTGAGAATAGGACCCCCGTTGAAGGAATCAGAGAAAGAACTGGAAGAGCTTGAAGGGGCTCGAGACCCCATATGTACAACAATGCCAAGCAACCAGAGCTTCCAGGGACTAAGCCACTACCCAAAGACTATACATGGACTGACCCTGGACTCTGACCTCATAGGTAGCAATGCATATCCTAGTAAGAGCACCAGTGGAAGGGGAAGCCCTGGGTCCTGCTAAGACTGAACCCCCAGTGAACTAGACTGGTGGGGGGAGGGCAGCAATGGGGGGAGGGTTGGGAGGGGAACACCCATAAGGAAGGGGAGGAGGGGAGGGGGATGTTTGCCCGGATACCAGGAAAGGGAATAACACTCG
Organism: Rattus norvegicus; assembly: GCF_021556685.1. NCBI lineage: Eukaryota > Metazoa > Chordata > Mammalia > Rodentia > Muridae > Rattus > Rattus norvegicus. The sequence goes on from NC_141554.1 coordinate 96,709,928, forward strand.
AAATGTATATAAGAAATACTCAAGTTAATAAAAAAAAAACATAGCTATACCACTCCTGAGCATATACCCAAAAGATGTCTCATCATACACTGAGACACATGCTCCACTGTGTTTATAGAAGCTTTCTTTGTATTAGCAAGAAACTGGAAACAGTCCAGATATTCCTCAACTGAAAAATGGATACAAAAATGTGGTTTATTTACACAATGGAATAATATTAAACTATTAAAAACAAGAACATCATAAAATTTGCAGGCAAATATATAGAAGTACAAAACATCTTCCTGAGTGAGGTAAAAGAGACCCAAAAGGACATTCATGGTATATATTCATTGATAAGTGGAGATTAACCAAAAGGTACAGAAACCCAAGGATACAACACATATGAAATTTAACAGGCAGGAAGACTTAAGTGAGGATGCTTCGATCCCACTAAAACGGGGAACAAAATAATCATGGGTGGCAGAGGGAGAGAAGGACCTGGGTGGGAGAGTGGACAAGGGGAACAGAATCAGGTATGGGGTGGGGGGAGACAGGAGAGAAGCTCATCAGTCCAGGGGAACGAATGAAAATATGAAGCCTCTGAGCCTCTTGGGGAGAGGTAGGGAGACACTCTGGAAAGTACCAGACATCTGGCAGTTGAGAGACTCTTAGGACTCAATGGTGGTGTTCTTAGCCAAAATGCCCAAAAGTAGGAGAGGTATCTTGAAGAGTCCACCTCCAATAGATAGATAAGGCATCAAGTGTAGGGATGGAGTTACCATCTAATTCTTGAAGTAGATGATTAAATTCATTCTTCTTAGTTAATGGAAATAATGTGTACAATATGCATTCATTAAAAGAAGAAACACTAGCAACCATTTCTGTGGGAACTGTTGAATTCAATGATGGCATAATATTATGATACTACACAGTCACCTTTTAGATAAGTTTCATTTTCACTACTGTTCTCAGCAAGCAACTGAGGCTCAAGATATTAAATGCATAATACTAGAAATAATTCATCATTTAAATCACACATTATTCTAAGTAGCATAATTCAGTATTAGACTGTCCCATTCTTTCTTGGCCTGGGTATCAATTATCCCTTTGACCAGTGTGTCAATGCTACGTGTGTTCTTTGTTAATTATGTGGTAATTTTGTTAACTTCCATATCAATTGCAATATCACAGTGCTTGTATTAATGGAACACTTTTATTTTTCAATAATGATCTTAAACAACAAACTAGAGTACTGAACTTCAATATGTAGAGCTTCAACATCTAGGTATATACAACATATAGATATGTATAAAAATTGAGTGGTAAATGAATAAGTAATAGGGTGTTCTAAGTAGTTGAACACTGGTTTTAGACTATCCCATCTTTAATTTCTTCATTCACCCTGATATATGCTATAGAATTGTATTCTTTCCTATTGCTGATTTGTGCATTGCTCCTTGCATATCACAGAAATCAAAAAATTTTCTATTTTTCTGTTGATAATATTTGGTTATATGTGTTTGAATGTAAAATGTTCCTCCAAATCAAACTCAGAGCTGAAATCAACCAAGTAGAAACAAAAAGGACCATAGAAAGAATCAACAGAACCAAAAGTTGGTTCTTTGAGAAAATCAACAAGATAGATAAACCCTTAGCCAGACTAACGAGAGGACACAGAGAGTGTGTCCAAATTAACAAAATCAGAAATGAAAAGGGAGACATAACTACAGATTCGGAGGAAATTCGAAAAATCATCAGATCTTACTATAAAAACCTATATTCAACAAAATTTGAAAATCTTCAGGAAATGGACAATTTCCTAGACAGATACCAGGTATCGAAGTTAAATCAGGAACAGATAAACCAGTTAAACAACCCCATAACTCCTAAGGAAATAGAAGCAGTCATTAAAGGTCTCCCAACAAAAAAGAGCCCAGGTCCAGACGGGTTTAGTGCAGAATTCTATCAAACCTTCATAGAAGACCTCATACCAATATTATCCAAACTATTCCACAAAATTGAAACAGATGGAGCCCTACCGAATTCCTCCTACGAAGCCACAATTACTCTTATACCTAAACCACACAAAGACACAACAAAGAAAGAGAACTTCAGACCAATTTCCCTTATGAATATCGACGCAAAAATACTCAATAAAATTCTGGCAAACCGAATCCAAGAGCACATCAAAACAATCATCCACCATGATCAAGTAGGCTTCATCCCAGGCATGCAGGGATGGTTTAATATACGGAAAACCATCAACGTGATCCATTATATAAACAAACTGAAAGAACAGAACCACATGATCATTTCATTAGATGCTGAGAAAGCATTTGACAAAATTCAACACCCCTTCATGATAAAAGTCCTGGAAAGAATAGGAATTCAAGGCCCATACCTAAACATGGTAAAAGCCATATACAGCAAACCAGTTGCTAACATTAAACTGAATGGAGAGAAACTTGAAGCAATCCCACTAAAATCAGGGACTAGACAAGGCTGCCCACTCTCTCCCTACTTATTCAATATAGTTCTTGAAGTTCTAGCCAGAGCAATCAGACAACAAAAGGAGATCAAAGGGATACAGATCTGAAAAGAAGAAGTCAAAATATCACTATTTGCAGATGACATGATAGTATATTTAAGTGATCCCAAAAGTTCCACCAGAGAACTACTAAAGCTGATAAACAACTTCAGCAAAGTGGCTGGGTATAAAATTAACTCAAATAAATCAGTTGCCTTCCTCTATACAAAAGAGAAACAAGCCGAGAAAGAAATTAGGGAAACGACACCCTTCATAATAGACCCAGATAATATAAAGTACCTCGGCGTGACTTTAACCAAGCAAGTAAAAGATCTGTACAATAAGAACTTCAAGACACTGAGGAAAGAAATTGAAGAAGACCTCAGAAGATGGAAAGATCTCCCATGCTCATGGATTGACAGGATTAATATAGTAAAAATGGCCATTTTACCAAAAGCAATCTACAGATTCAATGCAATCCCCATCAAAATACCAATCCAATTCTTCAAAGAGTTAGACAGAACAATTTGCAAATTCATCTGGAATAACAAAAAACCCAGGATAGCTAAAGCTAATCTCAACAATAAAAGGACTTCAGGGGGAATCACTATCCCTGAACTCAAGCAGTATTACAGAGCAATAGTGATAAAAACTGCATGGTATTGGTACAGAGACAGACAGATAGACCAATGGAATAGAATTGAAGACCCAGAAATGAACCCACACACCTATGGTCACTTGATTTTTGACAAAGGAGCCAAAACCATCCAATGGAAAAAAGATAGCATTTTCAGCAAATGGTGCTGGTTCAACTGGAGGGCAACATGTAGAAGAATGCAGATCGATCCATGCTTATCACCCTGTACAAAGCTTAAGTCCAAGTGGATCAAGGACCTCCACATCAAACCAGACACACTCAAACTAATAGAAGAAAAACTAGGGAAGCATCTGGAACACATGGGCACTGGAAAAAATTTCCTGAACAAAACACCAATGGCTTATGCTCTAAGATCAAGAATCGACAAATGGGATCTCATAAAACTGCAAAGCTTCTGTAAGGCAAAGGACACTGTGGTTAGGACAAAACGGCAACCAACAGATTGGGAAAAGATCTTTACCAATCCTACAACAGATAGAGGCCTTATATCCAAAATATACAAAGAACTCAAGAAGTTAGACCGCAGGGAAACAAATAACCCTATTAAAAAATGGGGTTCAGAGCTAAACAAAGAATTCACAGCTGAGGAATGCCGAATGGCTGAGAAACACCTAAAGAAATGTTCATAAGGGAAATGCAAATCAAAACAACCCTGAGATTTCACCTCACACCAGTGCGATTGGCTAAGATCAAAAACTCAGGTGACAGCAGATGCTGGCGAGGATGTGGAGAAAGAGGAACACTCCTCCATTGTTGGTGGGATTGCAGACTGGTAAAACCATTCTGGAAATCAGTCTGGAGGTTCCTCAGAAAATTGGACATTGAACTGCCTGAGGATCCAGCTATACCTCTCTTGGGCATATACCCAAAAGATGCCTCAACATATAAAAGAGACACGTGCTCCACTATGTTCATCGCAGCCTTATTTATAATAGCCAGAAGCTGGAAAGAACCCAGATGCCCTTCAACAGAGGAATGGATACAGAAAATGTGGTACATCTACACAATGGAATATTACTCAGCTATCAAAAACAACAAGTTTATGAAATTCGTAGGCAAATGGTTGGAACTGGAAAATATCATCCTGAGTGAGCTAACCCAATCACAGAAAGACATACATGGTATGCACTCATTGATAAGTGGCTATTAGCCCAAATGCTTGAATTACCCTAGATCCCTAGAACAAAGGAAACTCAAGACGGATGATCAAAATGTGAATGCTTCACTCCTTCTTTAAATGAGGAAAAAGAATACCCTTGGCAGGGAAGGTAGAGGCAAAGATTAAAACAGAGACTGAAGGAACACCCATTCAGAGCCTGCCCCACATGTGGCCCATACATATACAGCCACCCAATTAGACAAGATGGATGAAGCAAAGAAGTGCAGACCGACAGGAGCCGGATGTAGATCGCTCCTGAGAGACACAGCCAGAATACAGCAAATACAGAGGCGAGTGCCAGCAGCAAACCACTGAACTGAGAATAGGTCCCCTATTGAAGGAATCAGAGAAAGAACTGAAAGAGCTTGAAGGGGCTCGAGACCCCAAAAGTACAACAATGCCAAGCAACCAGAGCTTCCAGGGACTAAGCCACTACCTAAAGACTATACATGGACTGACCCTGGACTCTGACCCCATAGGTAGCAATGAATATCCTAGTGAGAGCACCAGTGGAAGGGGAAGCCCTGGGTCCTGCTAAGACTGAACCCGCAGTGAACTAGTCTATGGGGGGAGGGCGGCAATGGGGGGAGGGTTGGGAGGGGAACACCCATAAGGAAGGGGAGTGGGGAGGGGGATGTTTGCCCGGAAACCGGGAAAGGGAATAACAATAGAATTGTATATAAGAAATACTCAAGTTAATAAAAAAAAAAAGAAAGAAAAGAAAAAGAAAAAAAAATGTTCCTCCAAAGGCTCTTATACTTGAACTTTGGTCTACAATTGGTGCTATTGTTTCGATCATGTGAGTGGGAATTCTAGGAAAGAAGCAGGCTTAATAATCTGATCAACTAATAAAAACTTCAATGACTATAGAGTTTGTAATGTTTCCTATCACATAGCCTAATTATAATTTTTTTAGAGCTACTATTAGCCTCTTGAAGAGCTATAATTTACTCACATTTATATCAGAACTAACAGTGAAAAAGAAAAACGGAAAAAAACTGATAAAATCTTTTGAAAGTATTACCTGAACAAAGGTAATACATTCATATTCTCTATCCATCAAAGGGTAAGCATGCTATTAGATAGTATTTTCGGCCTATAGTTGACATTCCGTTGCCTGCTGTAAGTAGCCACTTAGCATTTCTACCAAAGTGCTTTTAAAATGTCTAGATTTATAACTTTCTTTTTCTGTGACTATAAAAACACCATAAAACTGCTTACATATTAGGAAATTATATTTGGAGAGACCTAAATATATGTCCTGAGCTGTGGTGATTTGGAACCTTAATAAACTATCTCTTTTTGCCTTTGAGGTAAAGGATCTGTTATTTACATAGAAAAGAGAATGTAAAACATTGGGAGCAGGAACTAGTTGTGGAAGACTTGAGCTGGGTTTTGAGTAATATTTTTCTATTGTATAACTCTACTCAACTTATGTAAAGAGTTCTCTTTTGTATAGTACTCTTTCTTTGTGTTTTATATAAGATTTTTTATATAAAATTTTAAAAAATGGTAGGCAAAAAATTCAACAGATTCTCAAACATTATTGATTTTTTCAAATATTTAATTTATTTACGTTCCAAATGTTACCCCCTACCCTGTATAAGTCTCAGAGTTCCTCCCTCCCTCCCTGATATCCCTCTTCCCTGGAATTTCAAGCTTCCACAGAATTAGCCATATTGTCTCCCTCTGACCCTAGGCAGTGCTACATATATGACAGGGACCTTGGAGCACCTTGTGTATGCTTTTTGGCTGGTGGCTTATTCTCTGGAAACTTACAGGTATCCAGGTTATTTGACACTGCTGGTCTTCCTATGGGGTTGCCATATCCTTCAGGGCCTGGAATACTTCCTTCAAATCTTTCATAGGCGAGGAAGGGGTGGGATGGGGCGGGGATGGAGCTGACTTCAGTTCAATGGTTGTCTGTAAGTATCTGTCTCAGTTGGCGCCTTGTAGAGCCCATCAGAGGACAGCCATGCTAGGGTCCTTTCTGCAATCACAATGTAACACAGGAATATTGTCAGGGTTTTGTCATGGGATAGATCCTAAATTGGACTGGTCACTGACTGGCTTTGTCTCCAGTCTCTGCTTCATTTTTGTCCTTGCATTTCTTTAGAAAATTTTGAAGGTGGGTTGGTGAGGAAATCCCTCCACTGGAGGCCCTCTCTAACTATTGGAGATGTTCTCTTCATGTTCAAACTCCACACTATTGTGCTAAGGTCCACATTGTGTCCTAGGAGCTTTTCAGATCCCAGGTCTCTGAGTCTTTCTAGAGGTTACCCCACTCCCACTGCCACCCCCAGCAGCTGCAATTTTTTATTCATTGCCCTGGTCCTCTAGGCTTTTCTTTTTTCTTCTTTAACATTTGATCCTGACACCTCCTTATCCCCCCTCCCATCAATTTCTTTCTCTCCTTCTGTCTCCAGTGATATTTATTTAGTTCCCCCTTCTAAATTAGATTTAAGCATTCTCAGTTGTGCCTTCCTTCTTGTTAAATTTCTTATGATTGTATCCTGAGTATTCTTCAATTCAGAATACTTTTTGTCTATTATCCATATATCAGTGAGTACATACCATGCCACAAGCTTCTATCTTGCACCAATCAGTATGGCTAAGATAAAAACCTCAAGGAATAGCACATGTTGGCAAGGATGTGGAGAAAGCGTAAACTTTTCCACTGCTGGTGGGTTTGCAAACTGGTATAACCACTCTGAAAATCAATCTGGTGGTTCCTCAGAAAATTAGACATAGCACTACCTAAGGACCCAGCTATACCACTCCTGGACATATACCTAAAAGATGCTCTAGCATACAATGAAGACATGTGCTCCACTTTGTTCATAGCACCCTTATTTGTAATTGTCAGAAACTTGAAAGAACCCAGATGTCCCTCAACTGAAGAACGGATACAGAAAATGTGGTTCATTTACACAATGGAATTCTATTTAGTTATTAAAAGTGAGGACATGAATTTTTAAGGCAAATAGATGGAACTAGAAAATATCCTGGGTGAGGTTACCCAGACCCAAATCCTTTCTGGTTTTTAAAATGTGCTTACTTTCTGATGGTGTTCCACTTGACTACATTTAGAATTAACTAAAACATAATCAGCTGGGAACACATGTGAGGGATTTTCCTTGGTTGTGTAATATGAGTTGCAAGGTCCACCTTAAACTCAGATCAGTTGAAATCAGAAAGTCTACCCTAAATCTGGGTCACATATTCTGTTGACACATCATATAAAGTGACATTTTAAAAAAGCTTGTACTGTTTCTGTCTGCATAAAATAACTCATGCTCACAAGTTCGTCTAGCATGAGACATTCCTTTTTGGGGTTGGAACCTACTTCTTTGGAATTCCAATAGTGACTGAAAATTGGCAGCTTTCTAGGAATCTGATGACACTAGATGATGAAAGTTGAAACATCTAGTCTCATGGACTGAACAAAGTCTGGATCCTTAGACTTTCAATCAGGAGATACCTATTATTGGTCTACTTAGACCACAGCTTCTAAGCCTCTATAATCTATCTCTTACAAATGCAAATGTTCTCTCTCCTCAAGGAAAAATACTTTATAAAAGTATTTCAGTCTTCTCAATGTTAATGATAAGTAGTCATTACTTTCTCCATGTATTAGTTTAAACATTTTATGTTGACTATCCACTGTATAAAACAGCACCTTAATTCACTTACACAGACCAGCAGCCCCCATACTATGACTAAAAGGAAGAAAGCTTAGCCTTTTGCCTTAAAAATCTGACGCATTCAACAGTGTCACAAAGCTATGGACATTTTTATGTTCTCTTGCAATTACTCCTCCATTTCTAACCCGTTTATCTCTCATCTAACTGTGTCCCACACATATACAAGCATCATAGACATTCATTTTAAAGGTCTTTTCTGACATCTCTTCTTGTTGTAGGCGTTTCTGTCTTTTATATTTAAGTACTTATATTTCAGTACAGATGCTCCAGAAGTATAAAGAAAGGTCACAGTCACATGAATTTCCCTTCAAGCCAGTACCTCAGAATAATGCCCATATATTCCTTTACACCTGTCATATTTGCATATTGTATACATATTTTAAAGTATCTTTTTGTTAGATATGATGGCACATATATGTAATCACTGCATTTGGAAAGGAATTAACCAATATTAAGAGTTCAAATCCAGTATCATTACTTACTGACTTTGAGGAAAACCTTGGATACTTGGGATAATATGTCAAAACAAAGCAACAACAGAACCACATATTTTTACCTATTTTTAATTAATGAATGAGCATGACTGTATAATTAACTTAGCATTTTAAAATTTCATTATTTTGTGGTAAAATATTTTTAAAATCATGTTTTGAGACTGTTTTGAAGCAAACATATTATTGTTAAATATAGCCACCATATTTATTATAAGACTGTCCTAATGAAAAAAAATAAAATATTTACTTAGTGGGAAAGAGGTGCTACTAGGTTTGTGTGAGTGTATGTGTGTGTGGGTTGTTTATGATTACCACTGAATTTCAGCATAATTTTATACCTTTTATTTATTAAGCTTGAAGAAAATTTTCTTAGTTAAAAAGAAAATACTATTTCACACAAAATATAAATCTCAGAGGGAAGAAAAAGGGAAGAGATAAGAACAATAACCCATGTTATTAATGCTGGCATGGATGTTCAGGCATATGGCAGATAAACAATCATATGATGTGGAGGGAGGTTTACAAGAAAAACATAAGAAAATAAAAAGTACAAAAAAAATCTAAAGAGAAATAAACGAAGCAATAAACATACTAAAATCCCTTAGGTACTTGCCAACATCTGAAGGAAAGAGACACATAAGGAAAAAGAAGAGTTATGCTTTTCTGATTCAGACCCCAGAATGGGAGCATACCGAGCAGAACCCCATGGTGGCTCATAGGAACTACACCAGAGGGTGGGAATTAGAGGATTGAAAAGTGCAGTATCTCATGGAAGAAAAAAAGTCATTCTGTCTATCTCTTTAGCACGGCTTAAGTTAAACCTTTTTTTTTTCTTCACCTAGGTGACTAAACTGGTTACCTAGTAGTTTTAGGTAAGGCCAAGGCCAGAAATTCTATTCTATTAACAAGAACACCCCCTCCTCAATGAACTTTTACTGCTATGCTAAAAGTCTCCTTCTAATGAGGTAATCCTAAAATTATATAGGAGTCTTATCAGGGATAAAATTCCTCAGGTTCTCTAGTATCTCTGGTCTCTATCCAAGAACAAGCATGCAAGAAACTGAATGAAAAAAAAAAAAAAGAAGTTGACAATTTTGCTTTGAGATTCATTTACCTTAAACTGCCAAGAAAGTTATTCATTCTGCTCTCATTTTTTATTAGATACTGATTTATTGATTTATCTAGTGATTTATTCAAACACTATATGTAGTGCTTATTTGACAAGCAAGGCAACACAACATGATCTGCATTATTCCTTCCTCTAAAGAGGTAACACTAACTGCTGTTGTTAGGGTGCTGACCAATCTGGGTCTTTTCACCTAAATGGAGGTATTAGGTTGAGATGACAAATGGAATACCCTGTAGTTGGCCTTTCTAAATGACCCCAAAAAGCACCACTAGTTTTATTTACATGCAGATCTATGAAGGAAAAAGAAGTCTTGGGTGCCTGGAAAACAATATGAGGAAAATGTCAAGATTTACTGAAATTACAATTTCTAGTGAGGTATAAGAAAAGTAAGCAGCCTGTTTTTTAAATGACCAAATCAAAGTACATTAGAATTTCTATTAAATTATTTTTTGAGATTATAATAATTACATCATTTGTCTTTTCCCTTTCCTCCCTACATACCATCGCATATAAGCCAACTTCTCATTCAATTCCCCTTTCCATAAATTTTTTATACACACACACAAACACACACATACATATATACATATGGATACACACAAATATAAAACACACACATACACACATACACACATATATGAATACATAAAGAGAGCCTGTTCAGTATGTATAATTTTACTTGTATGTATATTTTCAGGGCTGTCTATTTGGTATTGGGTAATCAAATTCTGTGCTCCTACTTTGAGAAGACTTCCTCCTGCTCTCAAAATTCCTTAGTTGCCTATAACTCTTTTTGTATGGTTGAGGCCTCCTGGGTACACCCCAGAATGTTTATGGTAGTTTTCTTTCTTTACCTCGGGTTTAGGATATGTAAGTAATGTTGGTGAGGCATATCAATGTAGCTTTTGAAATTCCTAAGAGACAAACTAGTAAACTCCTTAATCCTCTAGCTCTTTGAATCTGTCTGCACAATATTCTGAAATGGTTTCTGAAACTTAGGTGCAGGAGTTGTATTGTAGATGTATCTCTTAGGAGTAGGCCTCACAACTTTGTATTTTGATTGATTATGGTTTTTTATAGTAGTCTTCATCTCTTGCAAAGAAAAGCTGTCTTGATTAGGATCTTAAGTGCCCTTAAATGTAGATATCAAATCAAATATCTTGGATGAAACTAGGTTTATTAAAGTGACTATTATAGGTTATCATTCAAGATCTAGTTTTTCTATACAAGGACTGACACTCTCTTTTTTACCGTGTCTTAAGCCCAATTAGACAACTTTGGCTATTGCCTAGGTATACATTGCCACCACTGCACATATGGGGTTGTTGCTGCCCTGCTGCTTATTTATATGGTCTATAGAGATCGTAGTTGGATACATATAGGAGGCCTCCTTCCTTTGGATGCTTGTATTGTACTTTCTGGTGGCATCAAGGCTAGTTCTCAGGGAGGAAGTTTTCAGGTTAGATCTAGCTCAGGATCCTGTGGGCCCTGTAACCAAAGTGCATGGTATCCTCATGGATAAAAGCTTACCTTGGACATCTGGAACATAACCAATGGCAATAGCAATATTCTGTAACGTTTGGTAAACTCTTGGACAACTCTGATCATAACAACTCAAAGGAGGGCTTCTCATACCCTGTGTTGGAATTTTAATTGATAGTGCCTGGATGTTTTATGAAACATTATCAACCCAGACAGAATATTTCATTTAAAATATATTTATATATTTATATAAAATTTTGATAAGCAGCTATTACTATGATTTTGATAAGCAGTTAATACTATGACTAGGTTACCTTATTAATTATGATCTTTTCCAGTTCTGTCCACTTACTCACAAAGCTCATGATTCAATTATAGAGCTGAATATTATTCCATATTCTATATTTACAGGATTTTCATTATCCATTCCCTAGTTGAAGTTTAGGTTGCTTCCATTTCATAGTTATTCTGAATGATGCAGGAAATAACATACTGAAAAAAAAACAAGCTTGAAAAAGGAAAAAAAAATACAATACTAGAGGGATTGTTATACCAAAGCCACGGTGGTAGAAATATACAGTACATGCCCGCACATAAATATGTCAATTAATGGAACTAAATTAAAGACCTAAACATGAATACACATAACTTTAGCTACTTAGTACCTGACAAAGACACCAAACTTATGCTGGAGGTAAAAAACCAAGTTCAATAAGTGATGCTGGAAAAACCGAATATCTGCATAAAGAAGAATGAAATTAGACTTGAATCTATTACCTTGCATGAAAACTAACTCCAGCTTCATCAAGGAACTATATGTGAAAACTGAACCCCAATAAAACTTCTAGAAGAAAACATAGTACCCTATATGGGTGTAAGAATGAATTGTTGGAATAGGACAATTTGCTTAAGAATTAGAGCCAACAATTGATAAGTGGAACTTTATAAAACTAACCAGCTTCTGCACAACTAAAGAAAGAAAAACTTGAGTGAAAGGAAGCCCACATAACAGGGGAACCCCTTTGCCATTCATAGACATGACAGAGAATGAGTATATTGAATATGTAAAGAACTCAATGTGAGTGTGGAGGAAGTGAACCCTCATTCAGTATTAGAAGGATTGCAAACTTATGTAGCCATTATTGAAATAAGTTTGAGAAACTTTCCAAAAGTGAAAATAAATCTATGATATGAACCATATATGCCACTTCTAAGTATATTCTGAAAAGATTTGACATCCTACTTACTCTACAGATTATTCATCAGCCATATGCACTGCTGCTCCATTCACAAGAGCTAGAATTTTTCAATTGCCTCATAAAGCATTCAAACTTTCTTTTCCCTATTGGTTTGCAAGCCTGGATTCAAGAGTGATGAACCTTGTATGTTTTTAGACACTGTGGTAACTGTTGCAGTGGCTAGAGTCATATTGAAAGATCCCCCTAGGATGGTATCTGAATAGAAAGAGAAAGTAAATATTACAGTCATGAGGTTCTCAGGCTAAAATCATTGTGGGATCCCTCTCTTTGCTGCAGGTAATTTTAGTATTCAAATATCAACGTACCTTGTAATGGTGGCACAAACCCGTAACAAATGAAGTCTGGGACAAGATGTACTTTACCACTTACTGGGTGTTTTTTAATCCAGGTAACTTGACAGTCAAGAATGACAATCACATGTTACACAACAGAGTAAAACCAAAGCTTCAATAGAATACATTATCACATGTACAAATGTTAAGATTGTATTCTTCAGCTTTAGGAGGTAATTTTTATTTTAAAAATTAATGGTTTGCTTTTGGGAAGAAATTTGTTTCTATCATAGTAAAAGCAAGCTTTTGCTTTTAAAAGCAGCTAAACTGCTGGCATATATTAAAATGAAATAATGAATAATTTCTCTTACATGCCCTAATGTTTCCAGTCATTTAATTTTCCTCCAACTTCAGAATGTAATATAAATAGGTAGCAGATAAAATGTTATTATTCAAAGAGTTTAAATGAGTTTCTTGCTCTTTACAAAGTGTATCCAGCTACAGAAAGATCATATTGAACACATAAAATTAAATTTAAGATAAAATCTAGTAAAGTTGTATGACCAAAGCACCATTATCATTTCTAGTGAAAATTACTCATTTTGTACTTATTAAGGGCAGAAGTTTATAAGCTTGAAAGTATATTTATTATTTCCCTTTGAAAATATAAGAGTATTTGAAGTCTTTTGATAATTTTGACATTTGCGACAAAAAATCAATCAAAAGGAGTAGGTGATGGAGTCTTTTCTCTACCATCATAAATATTTCCACCAAAATATCTGTTACTTTGAATAGGAAGTTCTACTATGTGAAGCTCATACACTAAGTCTATATGCATATAACAATAAGCATATTGTAGTGGAACTTTTAACTGCAGAGCAATTTTTCAGAGTTGTTCAAAATGTTCTGTGTTTCAACATTATCCTGCTGGCCAAGCTAGACTAAACTGTAGAAATTGGTGTTCTAATTGGCTTTCTATCTTTTTTATTGTGGTTCTCTTGCATTAGATGAAAAAGTGGATATTTAAAACACAGATGGAAAAGATTCAGATACAGGTATAAATCAGAGAGGAAGGAGAAGGGAAACAAACCATGTGTATGGAGCTTAACATGAGAGAAAAATTAATAAAAACAAAAGAAGACTCACAGAAACTAGAGGTTAGGCAGTATGATAACAAAAATAAAATAAAAATAAGATTATAATAACATTATCTTTTTGTAGTTCATTAGAGTTATATTATATTTGAAGTAATTACTCTCTGACAAATTTTCGGAGTGAAATTCTATTTGGGGTGTGTTGAATCATGAAAGTTGGTTCTCAAAAGAATTGTAACTTAGGTTTGAGAATCTTTGAAAGCCATATCCTAATATTCATTCATTTTGTTCACAGTGTTGGATGTTTATTGGTATTTTTAAAATTTCAACTTTATATACCTTTACTTATTCACTATAAGCAAAGAAGAAATTTTATTTTTAAGATGTATCCTTTTGCTTCAAAGCAGTATTTTTCAGAGTTTCAGAATTATTTTCTAGGGTACTTTTTTACTAGTTTTTTACATAGTAAGTCAGCCAGTATTAACAGAAATACATTGATTCTCTTAAGATTCATTTCAGGCTTTCTTTAATCGTGTAGCATTTGCATAGTTAGCCAACAAAATATTGCACTAGATCCCCCACCCCCCAAAAAGTAGTTTATAATAAAAAAATCTGATTCAAAAAATAGGTTTATTCTCCATTAATGGTTGCTACCGAGACAGAACAATTAGCTTCGTACATTATTATTCATTATTCCATGTACTCTTGTATTCTAGGTTCCTGCACTCCCACCTCCAAGTGGAAATACAGAGCCCTTTGTGAACCTCCATTTCACTTTTATTTTATTTGGTTGTTCCTTTGCTAAAAAGAAGTCAAAGTTCACTCCAGACCAAATTGCCTCTGTGAGTTTACCTTTAACTCTAATACCAGAGGATTCATGTTTCCTTTTGTCCCTGCTACCTCCTCTCCATTAACCCCATTTGTCTCCCAATGACACATAGATGTTTTCAACTAAGGTCATAGATATGTCCTTGATTTTTCAACAGTTACATCACTTTTTAATTTTTTTTATTTTTTTACAGTTCTTTTTAAGTGTTTTTATAAAACATTTTCTGCAACCTAATAAATATACAGTGTACACTCTACCCAGCTCTATTTTTAGCACTTTACACATATTAACTTCTGTGGCTTATTTTAAAGGCCTCTGTTTGACTTTGAATCTCATTCTCATTCTGGTATTGATTTTTTTCTTGTTCCAGCAAAAGCTCCTGCGATAAGATCCCTGAGTGTTTTACAAAATGAATTATCAAGCAAAAGAAGAAGAGGGACAGAATCTAAAACAGAAGATAATGTGGTCGTTTCCTAGTTTTTTAATGAACAATACCACTTTTATTTTGCTTGTGATGTGAATGTAGTACTGAGGAAGGCAATGGTGCTAATATTGATGGTTACTATTTATGTAGTACTTTATGTTTAAAGCGCTTTACATATATTATCTTGTATCCTGAGGACACATGAATTCAACTTAGTTAATATCTCCTCAAGATAGGGGCTGGGGATTTAGCTCAGTGGTAGAGCGCTTACCTAGGAAGCGCAAGGCCCTGAGTTCGGTCCCCAGCTCTGAAAAAAAAAAGAACCAAAAAAAAAAAAAAAAAAGATATAGAAAAGACATTCAAAGGCCAGAGTAGTATGACAAGCACTATTGAGATGGGAATTGTTTGCCCATATTTAGAGCTTGAGATAGAATATGAAGAATGCAGGGATGGGATATCTGAGGTTCACAGAGCAATACTAATTAATGGTTGCCAAACACAAATAGAAATTTGTTCACAATTAACCTTTATAACATTTGTGCAATGTATTAATTGGTTTTCCAAGATCATGATATAAAGGACAGAAAAGTTTTCTATATTAGATTTGCTTGTTTTTTAAGTATGTATGGTACTTTGACTAGAGAGATGTTTTGAAAAAATCAAGAAGCACATAACATTAATTTCTTTTCTCTGTGGAAAAAATGTTTGAAAACATCATTTATTTTACTGTTCATTTTAAAGACTCTATCATAACTGGTATTTTAATGATACTATTTTCTAGGACAAATGTAAAATTTCATAGTATTTAATAAATATATTAGAAAATTTTACTTTTAATATATATATATATATATACATATATATATATATATATATATATATATATATATATATATATATGAATAGATGGAAAGATGGCTCAACATTAAGAAGAGTTATTGCTTTGGTAGAGGACTGAGGTTTGTTATTCAGAATGTACATGGTGGCTTAAAATTCACAGTTTTAGTGCCAGTGCTCACTTCTCATTTACTTGGGCATCTGATCTTTACATAAGGCACATATATACAGTCAAGTTGTGGAAGAAATGCCTATGATCTCAGCAGTTGTAGGTGAAGGCATAAATATGAAAGGTTCAATATTACCCTTGGCTACATACTGAGTTCAAGGCAGCATGATTTACATAAGGCCCAATCTCAAAAATCCAAACACATGAAAAACAAAAATATAATACGTAAGAAAATAAAAGACACACCTGGAAAGCCAGAGGAGACTACTCTTTGTCCACATTTCTGAGTCTAGAGGAAAATACCTAGCGCCATCTGGGACCCCTGTACACAGACAGGGACCCAAGAAAAGAAGGGGCAGACCCTCTGGTTGCTGCCCTCATGGAGAGGTGAAACCTAGCACTGAAGAGCGACTTCAGGCACGAGATCAGAGGTAGGAACAACTTTTCTGCTCCAAGTGACCTGCCTGGTGGACTCAGGACACACAAAGGCAAAATTCCTCTGGGACCAGACACTTTCGATTTCTAGCTGGAGCCTGAACCTCTCTGATCCCAGCCCACAGCTCCCTGATTCCAAAACCTGTGGAAGAGAGAGCTCATTGCCCAGACAAGTGGGCACTCCTGAGACTGCAAGGCAGGAGAGACCACCATTACTGCCTAACCTTGCCCACATGCCTGGCCCAAGAGGAAACTGTATAAGGCCTCTGGGAATAGGAAGATAGGGACACTCACGCTGCGGGTGCCCTGAGGTCCAGACTGTGCCTAGATCTGAAGGAACCCAGTCAAACAACTGCCTGCACCCAAATCCCTTGGGAGGGAGTGCTAGACCTTCAGAGGAGCAGACATGCCTAGGAAGCCAGATGAGACTACTCCCTGCCCACATTTCTGACTCAAGAGGAAAATGCCTAGAACCATCTAGGAACCCTGTGCACAAGAACCTGAGAGAAGTCAGGGCAGGGCATTCTGGTTGCTGCCCTCACGGAGAGCTGAAGCCCAGCACCAAGGTGCGACTTCAGGACCAAGACCAGAGGTAAGACCAACTTTTCTGATCCAAGTGACCTGCCTGGTGGACTCAGGACACACGCCTACAGGAACAGCTGGAGACCAGTAGACAGGAACGACTACATGCCTGAAAGCAGAACACTCTGTTCCCATAACTGGCTGAAAGAAAACAGTAAAATAGGTCAACAACACTCCTGAGACACATGCCTATAGGACAGTCTAGCCACTGTCAGAAATAGCAGAACAAGGTAACAACAGAGACAACCTGAGGGTGAGAGAAAAGTGCAGGAACCCAAGCACTAGAAGACTACATGGCATCATGGGAGCCCAATTCTCCCACCAAAACAAACACTGAATATCAAAACACACCAGAAAAGCAAGATCTAGGTTTAAAAATCATATTTGATCATGATGATGGAGGACGTCAAGAAAGACATGAAGAAATACAGACATAGAGAAATACAGGAAAACACAAATAAAGAAGTAGAAACCTATAGAGAGGAATCACAAAAATCCCTGAAAGAATTACAGGAAAACACAATCAAACAGGTGAAAGAATTAAAAATGAAAATAAAAGCAATAAAGAAAGCACAAAGGGGGACAACCCTGGATATAGAAAACCAAAGGAAGAGACAAGGAGCTGTAGATATAAGCATCACCAACAGAATACAAGAGATAGAAGAGAGACTCTCAGGAGCAGATAGAAATCATCAACACAACTGTAAAAGATAATGTAAAATGGAAAAAAAACTACTGGCCGAAAACATACAGGAAATCCGGTACACAATGAGAAGACCAAACCTAAGGATAATAGGTGTAGAAGAGAGTGAAGACTTCCAGCTCAAAGGAGCAGTAAATATCTTCAACAAAATCATAGAAGAAAACTTCCCTAACCTAAAGAAAGAGATGCTCATGAACATAAAAGAAGCCTACAGAACTCCAAATAGATTGGACCAGAAAAGAAACTCCTCCCATCACATAATAGTCAAAACACCAAATGCACAAAACAAAGAAAAAACGTTAAAATCAGTAAGAGAAAAAGATCAAGTAACATAAAAAGGCAGACCTTTCAGAATTACACCAGACTTCTCACCAGAGACTATGAAAGCCAGAGGAATCTGGATAGAAGTTATACAGACCCTAAAAGAACACAAATGCCAGCCCAGGTTACTGTATTCAGCAAAATTCTCAATTAACATAGATGGAGAAACCAAGATGTTCCATTACAAAACCAAATTTACACAGTATCTTTCTACAAATCCAGGCCTACAAAGGATAATAAATGGTAAAGGCCAACACAAGGAGGCAAGCTACAACCTAGAAAAAGCAAGAAAGTAAGCATTTTGTAACAAAACAGAGAGATGACAAGCACACAAACATAAGCTCACATCCAAATATGAATATAACAGGAAGCAAAAATCACTATTCCTTAATATCTCTCAACATCAATGGACTCAATTCCCCAATAAAAAGACAGATTATCAAACTGGATATGCAATGAAGACCCAGCATTCTCCTGCCTACAGGAAAAACACCTCAGAGACAAAGACAAACTACCTCAGAGTAAATGACTGGCAACAAACTTTACAAGCAAATTGTCTGGAGAAGCAAGCTGGAGTAGCCAATCTAATATCGAATAAAATCGATTTTCAACCTAAAGTCATCAAAAGAGATAAGGAAGGATACTTCATATTCATCAAAGAAAAAAAAATTCATCAAGATGAGCTCTCAATCCTAAATAGCTATGCTCCAAATAAAAGGCCACCCACATACATAAAAAAAAAAAAAAAAAAAAAAAAAAAAAAAAACCTTACTAAAGCTCAAAGTACACATTGCACCTCACACAATAATAGTAGGAGATTTCAACACCCCATTCTCATCAGTGGACAGATCATGCAAACAGAAATTAAACAGAAACATATATAGCCTAAGAGAAGTCATGAAACAAATAGACTTAACAGATATTTATTGAACATGCTCTCCTAAAATAAAAGCATATATCTTCTTGTCACTACCTCATTTTACTTTCTCCAAAATTGACTATATAATCGGTCATAAAACAGGCCTCAACAGGTAGATTATTAGAAATAATCCAATGGCTCATATCAGACCACCAGGGGCTAATTCTGGTCCTCAATAGCAATAAGGAAAGAACGCCCACATATACATGGAAGTTGAACAATGCTCTACTCAATGATAACCTGGTCGAGGAAGAAATAAAGAAAGAAATTAAAGACTTATCTAGAATTTAAGGGAAAAGAAGGCACAACATACCAAAACTTATGGGACACAATGAAAGATGTCCTAAGAAGAAAACTCATAGCCCTGAATATCTGCAGAAAGAAACAGGAGAGAGAATATATCAGCAGTTTGACATCGCACATAAAAGATCTAGAACAAAAAGAAGCAAATACACACAGCAGGAGTAGAAGGCAGGAAATAATCAAATTCAGAACTGAAACCAAATGTCCCGCGCGACCTCTCGCCAGCAAGAAAACACGCGGGGACATATGAATCCTTGCTACAGCCAAAACATTTATTGAATCTTAAGGAGTGGCCCACGTGCCCGCATGGCGTGGCTTATGTACACGCTAGCTCGGTGCATCCACACCTGATTGGTCGCTTACCCATGATCTCATTAGGCACGCCCCGGAGTGGGCAAAGACCTGGCACGAAGGCACTCTTGCACATTCGCACACAGTTAACTTCCTGAAAGGAAGTCGGCTGGTGCGGCAGAGGCCAGCGCCATCTTGTAATGGCGAAAGCTATCCTGGCCTTCCACATGGGGCGCAGTGGAAGCCAGCGCCATCTTGTGGTGGCGAATGTTATTGCGGCCCTCTACAACCAAACAATAGAAACAAAAAGTACTATAAAAAGAATGAACAGAACCAAAATCTGGTTCTTTGAGAAAATCAACAAGATAGATAAACCCTTAGACAGATAAACCAGAGGACACAGAGTGTGTCCAAATTAACAAAATCAGAAATGAAAAGGGAGACATAACTGCAGAATCAGAGGAAATTCTAAAAATCATCAAATGCTAATACAAAAGCCAATATTCAACAAAACTTAAAAATCTGCAGGAAATGAACAATTTCTTAGACAGATACCAGGTACCCAAGACAAATCAAGAACAGAAAAACCATATAAACAACCCCATAACAGCTAAAGAAATAGAAGCAGTCAATGAAAGTCTCACAACCAAAAAGAGCCCAGGTCCAGACGGGTTTAGTGCGGAATTCTATCAGACCTTCATAGAAGACCTCATACCAATATTATCCAAACTATTCCACAAAATTGAAACAGATGGCATGCTACTGAATTCCTTCTATGAAGCCACAATTACTCTTATACCTAAACCACACAAAGACCCAACAAAGAAAGAGAACTTCAGACCAATTTCCCTTATGAATATCGACGCAAAAATATGTAATAAAATTCTTGAAAACCAAATCCATGAGCACATCAAATAATCATCCATCATGATCAAGTAGGATTCATCCCAGGTATGCAGGGATGGTTTAATATATGGGAAACCATCAACGTAATCCACTACATAAACAAACTAAAAGATAAAAACCATATGATCATTTCATTAGATGCTGAGAAATCATTTGACAAAATTCAACACCCCTTCATGATAAAAGTCCTGGAAAGAATAGGAATTCAAGGCCCATATCTAAACATAGTAAGAGCCATATACAGCAAACCAGTACCTAATATTAAACTAAATGGAGAGAAACTTGAAGCAATCCCACTAAAATCAGGGACTAGACAAGGCTGCCCACTCTCTCCTTACTTATTCAACATAGTTCTTGAAATCCTACCCAGAGCAATAAGACAACAAAAGGAGGTCAAAGGGATACAGATTGGAAAGGAAGAAGTCAAAATATTACTATTCGCAGATCATATGATAGTATATTTAAGTGATCCCAAAAGTTCCACCAGAGAACTACTAAATCTGATAAACAACTTCAGCAAAGTGGCTGGGTATAAAATTAACTCAAATAAATCAGTAGCCTTCCTCTACACAAAAGAGAAACAAGCTGAGAAAGAAATTAGGGAAATGACACCCTTCATAATAGACCCAAACAATATAAAGTACCTCAGTGTGACTTTAACCAAGCAAGTAAAAGATCTGTACAATAAGAACTTCAAGACTCTGAAGAAAGAAATTGAAGAAGCAGGCCAAGAGGACTAGATCTCTCCTGAGAGACACATCCAGAATACAGCAAATACACAGGTGAATGACAGCAGCAAACCACTGAACTGAGAACGGGACCCCCGTTGAAGGAATCAGAGAAAAGGCTGGAATAGCTTGAAGGGGCTTGAGAACCCATATGAACAACAATACCAACCAATCAGAGCTTCCAGGAACTAAGCCACTGACCCTGGACTCCAACTTCATATGTAGCAATGAATAGCCTAGTAAGAGCACCAGTGGAAGGGGAAGCCCTTGGTCCTTTCAAGCCTGAATCCCCAGTGAACTTGATTGTTGGGGGGAGGGCGGTAATGTGGGGAGGATGGGAAGGGGAACATCATATAGAAGGGGAAGGGGAGGGGTTAAGTGAATGTTTGCCTGGAAACCGGGAAAGTAATAACAATTAAAATGTAAATAAGAAATAACCAATTTAATAACGATGGAGGAAAACAAACAAACAAAAACCAAACAAACAAATAATCAAATGAGGTCTCTGAGGTGTACAAATTCTAATTTTGAAATTAAAATGACTAATTATGAAAAAAAGAAAAGAAAAGTTATCATAGTATAGAGAAAAAGCTATTCGTGCTTTTGAAGTATGGAAAATGCCATGTAATCTTAGGATATATTTTGTTGTCTAATGAAAAGAAAGGTTAATTATTAAATTATGTTATGGACCTAAGAAACTGAGAAAGGATCCCATTTAGGTCAAACCTGAAGTCCATGGATAAGTAATAATGTGACTATATCCAAATCAATTCTTAAAACACAGAAGACAGGCACTTCAAATGAATGTGGTGATGGCTAATTACTATTTGGTTGTGACTAACAGAGACAGACTTCCCCACTAAGAGGCAGCATCAAATGAGGAAACCATACTGCTGGTCCACTTCATTCTTCTCCATCTTCTGTTTTTTGTAATCTGCTCTCCATATCCAAGGAGACTGACTTCCATTTTCTAAAGGTGGTGGTCACAACCAAAGAAGTAAACAAGGCACATAATATTGCTCATCCTGTCTTTTATTTTTCCTTTTTCTTCCTCCCTTTGGATATCTCTGTTAATGACTTTTCAGACAACTATATTCATGCTATGAAATACTTTGCAGTTTTGCTGAGGAAAGAAAGAATAACTTCACAGAACAACAGGATATGCATCCCAGAGACATTCAAAGCAGAAGGGTTTGAGGAGAGAATTATTACAATTAAGGAGCAAATTTCAATTAGGAGTTAAAGCTGCAATTAGTTATGCATGAGTTAAAGATTCCTATGGGCACTTTCTTGGCAGACACCAAAATGCTGGCTGATTTTTTTTTTTTTTGGTAATATCAGGAAGTCAGTTGTTATTTAAAGATGAATCATTTCTAGCAACGTTTCAATCTCTTTTGTTTAAACAATATTTTCAGCAATGTTCTATGTGGATTTTTGGATTTATGTTTCCCTTTTCAGTATATCTGTAAAAATTAGCCTTGAAAGTATCATTTTCATAGGGTGGGGTTTTTTGTTTGTTTTCGTTTTCTTTTCCTTTTTTCTTTTCCTTTTGAAAACATAATAGCATGTGTCAGGACCAGTAATTCTGAGTCAAAATTGAGGAATAGCACAGTTCATTTTATAGAGAGAATGACCTCTCAGTAACAATCCAAGAGCCTCATTCTGCAGAACTTTTTTGATCTAAAGGAACAGAACCTTACAAATTCAGTCAAATTAATATGTTAATGACTTAATGTGTTTATTATCTTTTGAAAATGTATATCTTAGTAGAAAACTCACTAAAAAGAATAATGCTTAACAGAACAGTCAAGATTTGATCAGAAACATTATAAAGCAAATGTGTGTGTGTGTGTGTGTGTGTGTGTGTGTGTGTTTGTGTCTTTATTGGAGCAGTGGTTGTAGTCATGAAGAGGAATTTTGAGTGATAAGACACTGAGGTTCCATTACAACATCTATGATACTAGCTCTGACAATTGTTACTAATAATTCAGTATGAGCTATTCAGGATAATGTTGAGTAATTGTGTTTCATTTATTGAATCCCTCAATTATTCAAGAAAGACTCATTTCAGATAGAAACAATGTCACAGGCTTTCAAGCATGATAGTAGCAGTTTACATTGATTGAGGATTTACTGCACAGACATTGTACTAATAAGGTTAGATTTGTTAACTTATTTAATCTTCACAGCAGTTGTATATGGGAATTGAGTCCCACAGGGTTTAACCATGTTGTTTAAGGTCATCAAGTTAGTAAATATTAGAGCTAAGAAAGTATTATATCTATAATCTTATTAGCATACAGTACTTTAAGTAAAATGTAGATGATGCACTCCACATAGGACAGTGACTTTCTTAAAGCCTTGTAAGTTAATGGAAAAAAGAAAATTTGTATTCAAGTCTCACTGTTTTTAGTATTTTCCAATTTCTCTATTCTTTTCTCTATATCTCTTAGTTTTTTATATTTCTCTCACAGTGGATGTTTATCAGGTTGAAATTATCAAGGATAAAAGGTGTGGCTTCTGTAAGTACAGGAGTAACTTTGATTAAAAATAACCAACCATAAAGTTATAGGGCACAACATCAAAAATTGCAATAAGTAGATTTGACTTTTAGAGATAAGAGAGTTTATGTGAAAGTGAAGATGAAAAAATTTGCTTTGTGAAACTACAACTTTGTCTTTCCTCACTTTGTTATAAAACAAACCTGTATGATAAGCAGAAAGTAATGGTATTGAAGTTACCATTGTAACAAAAGACATAAGTGGCAAAGGGAATAGAAGAGTAGAGTGGGTTTTGACAGAAAAGGAAAACAACAGCAACAATGATCACAAAGATGGGCATGATTGCAACAGTGACGAGATGAACCCACACCATTATCTGGCAAATGCTTTACCTGTGAGTTTGATGAAGAATTGAAAGCCAGTTACTCAAAGACCTTCAAGCTAGTAATGAGTATCAGTAAAGAGCTTCACCAAGAGAGACTATAACTGAGCTACAAAAAATTAAAAATTAACTTTATTGGTTGAGAGCTTGCAAACATTTCTATGTGTGATTCTAATTGACAAAACTCTCTTTGTAGAGATACTGTCTATATTTTACAGGTTCAGGCAATAAGAAACTATGTGACTATGAAACCCCAAGTGGTTTAACTCAATCTTCCAAACTATTAACTGTCAGATCCAAGGGTTAACCCCCCAAGTCCCCATGTACAAATTGCACAAGGACACTGACCTGATCCAATATTAAATCTAGGCTCTGCTAATACTGAATTCTAGAAGAATTTCTTGTGGTTAGATAAAATCCATCTTTCCTTAGGAACTTGTTAAACAGGTTTGCAGAGTCATTTCCCTTGCAGAGGCATATATGACTATCCACATGACTCCTACCTGTGATAACATATCCAAGCCCATGATTGCTTCTAGACTTCTTCACCCTTATTCACATGTACATTTTATATATCTGAAAGCCTTTCTTGAGAAGCCTCCCTCATTCTTCCTCAACTATATTAGCTCCCATACTAATTGAAGTTCCATTCTACCATGGCAAGGTTTTTTTACCCATGCCCCTGTTATTCTCCCTTTTCTTGAAAATAATCCTTGGTCTGCCTCTTGGCCGCTCTGCCAGTTTCTCTGTCTCTAGCACCCTATGCCTCTTGCACCCTCCACCCCTCAAACACTCATTTGGCCAGCCTCTAGGACCTTTGGACTAACTCTGTCCCTTTGCTTGACCCTCCTCTCTGCCTCTTGACAACTTATTATGCACAAACCTTCAACTGGCCTCTCTACATCTCAACCCCTTGGCCTTACTCTTCTCATCTTGAATCATCAGCCCCTCAAACTACCCCTCATCACACATCTATTCCTGTTGGCCTGCCTCTGTGTTCTTTAGCCTTCTCTCTGCCTCTTGGACACTTGGTCTGTGTTTTGTACCATTGGTCTGTACCTTGTCCCCTCTGACTGCTTATTGTCCCCCTGACTGTTTCTCTGTTGATAATCTACTCACCCTGTCAAAGTGCACCTCAGTGCAACTCTGGGACTGTTGGTCTGCTTTCTTGTCCCTTGGCCTGCACATCCCCAGAGCTTCTTGGCCCTTTGTAGTGCCCTTTGACTCCTTGGTCTGTGTCTCATCCCCTTAGCCTGATTCTTGGCCTCTTGGGCTGCCTTTGCGCTTTAAACCCCTGGCCCCTGACACTGCACTTCGGGCCACCTCTATGACCATTATTCTGCCTCTCTGCTGCTTTGTCCTGCCTCTTAGGCCTTCATCCTTCCCCTGGGTCCCTAGGCCTACTCATTGGTCTGCTTCTTGGCCCTTTTGCCTGCCTTTCTGCTTCTCCCAACCTCAGTCCCTCAATGTTCCCCTCAGTCTACTTCTACAACCATTGGTTGGCCTCTCTGCCCATTGGCCTTCCCTTCCTCCTGGCCTATTGACCTCTTGTTCTGCCCCTTGGGCCCTTTATCTGATTCTTGTCCCTTGGCCTGCTTCTTGCCCTCTTTACCTGCTTGGCACACCTCTAGGTCTGATGGTCTACCTCTCTGTCCCTTGTAAGGTTTCTAGGCCCCTAGGCTTGCCTCAAGGCACATCTACCTGCCTCTGAGTTATTTGGCCTGCTAGTCTGCCCCTAGGCCCCTAGTCGCATGGCCCTCTAGGCCTGCCGCTCTGCCTCTCAACCTAACTCTCTGTATGTCCTTTGCCTTATCCTAAGGCCCGTGGCACCTTGGTCTGTCCATTGGCTGGCCTCTTGGTCCCTAGACCTGTCTCTTGTTTCCAATACTATAGTGATTAAGTCCCTCAGCCTACACTTAGGCCTGCTCTTAAGCTTACTGCTTGACCCCTCGGCCTGCCACTAGGCCCATTGCCCTGCCCTTTTATCTGCTTCTTGGACATTCTACATACCTCTCTGCCTCTCACACCCTTGGTCTTTCCCACCATAGGTTTCTCAAACTGCCCCTTGCCCCACATATAGGCTAGTTGGTCCCCCTCTTGGACCATTTGCCTGCCCTTGGGTCCCCTAGGCCCACCCACTTTTAGGCCAAATCATTTGCCTTTCTGTCCTATGGCTTGCCCATCTTGGTACCTCAGACTGCCCTACGACCCAATGCCTGGTTCTCTGCCTCTCTGCCCCTTGGCCTGTCTTGGGTTTCTTGCATCATTGGTTCCTTAAACTTCTCCTTGATCCACCTCTAGGCCCATTGATCTGCCTTCCTGTCCCTTGGCCTGCCCCTCCCCATGTCACTTGCTCCCTTGGACAGCCCCTTGGGCCCTTTATCTATATCTCTTCCCCTTTGCCTGCTTCTTGGACTCTTGTACCATCTGCCACTAGGCCTACCTCTAGGTCCCTTGTTCTGCTTCTCTATCATTTGGTGTGCTCCTCCTCCCTGACTCTTGGAACCTCTGTCTGCCCTAGGCCCATGTGGCCTGCCTTTTATCATGTTGCACAATTGGCCCCTCATACAGCACCTTAGCCCACCTCTAAGACAATTTGTCTGCCTATCTGTCCATTGGCCTGCCCTTCCTCCCCACCACTTGGCACCTTGTTCTGCTTCTAGACCTCTCTGCCTGCCTTTTGGCCCCTCAAACTGTTTTTTGGGTTGAGGCCTGGAATCCCTTCTACCTGCCTCTCCACCCCTTGCCCTGCCTCTCTGCCCCTTTGCCTGCCTTTCTGCCTCTAGGGCCCTCACCTCCTTAGATTCCCCCTCAGCCCAACTCTATGTCCATTGGTCTGCTTTTTTGTTCCTTGGTCTGCTCCACTTCCTTGCTTCTTGGCAGCTCTGTCTTCCTCTAGGCCCACGTTTCTCTCCCTAGGCCCTTGGGGCTGCCTGAAATTGCCACTCCCTGCATCTTGGCCTCTTGACCTGCCTGTTTGTGGCTAGGCACCTAGTCACCTTACCTAGGCCCCTCATAAGCTCTCTAAGTCTCTGAGCCTGCTTCAAGGCACCTCTACCTGTCTCTTGTTCCCTTGGTTTGCTGCTCCTCACTGTCTCCTGATGTGTAAATCTAGGCCCCAGATTGCTTGGCCACCTGGGACAGGTCTGTGCCTCTGTAGCTTGTCCTTTTCCTAGGCTACTTGGCTCAATGTGTGCCCATCAGCCAGCCTCTTGGCCCCTAGGACTGCCACTCAGCTCCTCTGGATGCTTCAAGGCCCATCATCCGGATCTAAAGGCCTGGCTTAAGCTTGCCTCTTGGCTATTGGCCTGCCCCTTTGTCTGCCTCATGGCCCTTTTGCCTCTTTCATACTTGGCCCCTCAAACAGCTGCTTGCCCTAACCCAAGACTTGTTGGTGTATCTCTCTGTCCCTTGGCCTGCTGCTCCTCGCTATCTCCTGACACCTTGGTCTGTACTTTGTCTTATTTGTCTGCCCCTCATTCCCTGGGCCTGCTTCTTGTCTTTCTGCCTGCATCTTTGCCTCTCTCTTCTTGCCCCTTCAAACTGCTTCTGGGCCCACCTCTAAACCTTTGTTTGGCCTCTCCGTCCCTTGGTCTGCCCCTCTGGCCCAAGTCTTGGAACTGTCATCTGCCCCTAGGCAGCTCTGTTTGCCACTTGGCCCTTTGGCATGAACCTAGGACCCTGGGCCTGCCCTTTCATCAGTTCCTTTGTTTGCATCTTAACCTACATCTAGGCCCTTTGCCCTTCTCTTAGCCCCACTACCTGTGTCTCTGCTTTTTGACCCCTAAGCCTGAGGCTAGGATCCTGTGCTTTGGCTTGCTTCTTAGTTTGCCTTTTAGACCCTTGACCCTGTGTCCTGTCCCTAAGGCCTTGGCCCTGATGAACTCTTCCTTGGCCTGACTCTCTGCCTCTTAGACCCTCAAACTGCCCCTCAGCCCCTCAGTTCATTTCTAGAACTTTGGTCTGCATCTTTATCCCTTGGCCTACTCCTCATACCTGACTCTTGGCCCCTTAGTCTGCTCCTCATCTCTTCAATCTGCCTCTTGACCCAGGCTCTACAGCCACTTAGCCTGCCTCTCTGCCCCTGGGGCATTTGAACTCTCAGCCTGCTTTTAGGATACTCTGCTGTCCCTTTGCCCATTGGCCTGCACTTCTGACACTAGCACCCTTAGCTCCTGGCCCCCATGGCACCTGGCCTCCTTGGCTTGCTTCTTTGCCCTGGGGCCCCTTGGCCTGCCCCTAGGCCTGCCCTTCATTTTGACCCTTGGCCACTCATTCTGCCCCTCAGTCTTCCTCTCGACCTTTATGCTTCCCCTTGGGCCTGCCACTCAGAAGTCCCTCAGAACTCAGTTGGTCCCTCTCAGCCCACTCCTCCACTTGCCCTTCATCCCCTTTGCCTGATTGGCTCTCTGGCTCTAGTACATTAGACTTCTCAAACTGCCCCTCAAACCACCTCTAGGACCATTGATCTGCCTTCTTGTTTCTTGATCTGCTCATCATTCCCTCCTTTTGGCACCTCTGTCTGCCTCTCAGCACCTCTTCCTGTCTCTTGACACATTGAGCTGCCTCTTGGCCACAGACCCCGTTGTCTATTGGTTTGCATCTCTGCCCCTCTGCCCCTGTGTCCCTCTGCCCCTGTGTCCCTCTGCCCCTGTATCCCTCTGTCCCTCTGTCCCTCTGCCCCTCTGCCCCTCTGCCCCTCTGCCCCTCTGCCCCTCTGCCACTCTGCCCCTCTGCCCCTCTGCCTCTCTGCTTCTCTGCCTCTCTGCCTCTCTGCATCTCTACTCCTCTGCTTCTCTGCCTCTCTGCCTCTAACTCTAGGCCTATTGATCTGCCTCTTGATTCCTTGACCTGCTCTTCCTACATGCCTCTAGGCTCCTTGGTTGACCCCTGGACCAATGGTATGCTCTTCATCCACTGGTCCCCCTGCTTGAGTCTCTGCTTCTTGTACCTGTACCCTCCTTACCCGTAAACTGTCATTCTGCCAAATACTAGGCCCATTTTTCTACATCTCTGTCTCTTGGTCTACACCCCACTCCCTGCTTCCTGGTACCTCAGTCTTCCCATAGGCACCTCTGCCTGCTTCTCAGCCACTGGGGCTGCCTTTTGTTCCCAAATCCTGAAAACCCCTGGCTTCCCTCTCTGGCTCTTAAAGCATTGGTTCCTCAAACTGTTTCTTGGCCCACCTCTAGGTCCATTGGTTTGCTTCTTTGTCTCTTTGCCTGTCCCTCATTCCCAACTCTTGGAACCTTAGTCTGCTCAAAGGCCTCTCAATCTCTTTCTAGGTTTCTTTGCCTGCCTCTAGGCTTCTCTATCTGCCTCTTGGCTGTTTGGTCTGCCCTTCTGGTCCTAGTTCCTAGGTGCCTGGCTCCCTCAGCCTTCCTCTCTGCCCCTATGACTTTCTACTTTTACCTTAGCCTGATTCTCTGCCCCTCAGCATGACTCCCTGCACTATGTATGCCCTGACCCAGTCTTTGCCTGCTGCCCCCTGTCCCTTTTCCTGACCCTTAAGCCTGACTTTAGACGCTCTGCCTGCATCTTGGCCCCTTGGCTTGCCCCTAGTCCTACCCCTTAGTACCCCCATCCTGCCTCTCTGCATTTGAGCCAGCCTCTGGGCTCTAGGTC
Organism: Rattus norvegicus; assembly: GCF_021556685.1. NCBI lineage: Eukaryota > Metazoa > Chordata > Mammalia > Rodentia > Muridae > Rattus > Rattus norvegicus. The sequence continues at coordinate 96,739,643 of NC_141554.1, forward strand.
TGTAGTTTCTTCTGCCTTTCAGTCTCTCTGCCTTCCTCTTGGCCCATTGGACTGCCACTCAGCCCACCATTAGGATCTTGGTCTACATCTCTGTCTCTTGGCCTGCCCTTCCACTTTGCCCCTTGTCAGCTAGATGTGCCTCTAAGACTCTCAGCTTGCCCCTCAACTTCTTGGCCTGCCTCACTGTCTTTCACACCCTCAACCCCTCAAACTAACCCTCAACCAAATTAATTCTAGGCCTGTTAATCTGCTTCTTTGTCCCTAGCCTTCTCCTCCTTTCTGCTTCTTGGCAACCCAGTCTGCTATACACCCCTCTGCCTGTCTCTTAGCTCCTTGGTCTGCCTCTCTGCCTCCTGCACATTCATCTCCTAAAAATGCCCCTCAGCCCACTTGGAGGCCCATTACTTTGCCTCTCTGTCCCTTGGCCTGCCACTTTCCCCTGCCTCTTTGCTCCTTGGTCTGTCTCTCAGCAGGCCTTTTGGCTCCTCTTTCTGCCTCTGGGTCATTTCATCTCCCTCTCTACTTCTTGGTCTCTAAAACTGCCCCTCAGCCCACTTCTAGGTCCTTGGTCGGACACTCTGTCCTTTGGCCGGCCCCTCCTCCCTGTCTCTTGTACTCTTGTTCTGCCCCTTGCCCTCATTGTCTGATTTTAGTCCCCTTGGCCTGCTTCTTGGCTTCTGTACCTGCCTCTTGCCCTGTGGCCTTCCTCTCTGCCTCCTGTAACCACAGATGAAGTGGAAACTTCTGGTTTCTGTGGAAAGGCAGCTGAAATAGTTGGTGTTTTGCTGTGATAAACATGAAGAGGTGTTTTCCTGAAGCTGACACAGGTGACAGGGTGCTTTGCTAGTCAGATTTATAAAAGGACAAGTGAGGAGGGATTTTTTTTTGCTAAAGACACTGATGTATTGGTTAACCTTACCTTGTGTTGTTGAACTCCATTTCTCATGAGTCCATAGAAAGAAATGTACCAAAATATTTCTGGAGGTGTTCTGACAGCTTTTCTCTCTCTCTCTCTCTCTCTCTCTCTCTCTCTCTCTCTCTCTCTCTCTCTCTCTGTCTCTCTGTGTGTGTGTGTGTGTATGTGTGTGTATGTGTTTAAATTATTTTATTTATTTACATTCCAAATGTTTCACCTCCTTTCTGTTCCTCACTTCTACAAGTTCTTCATATCCTCCCTCTACTTTATTTCTGACAGAGTGCTCCCCCACGCAGACTCCCATGCCCATCTCACCACACCAGCATCATCTTTTCATGGGGCATCAAGTTTATATAGGATTAAGCATATCCTCTTCCACTGAGGGCAGATAAGGCAGTCCTCTGCTACATATTTGCCAGGGACAATAGGCAGTCTATGTGTACTCTTTGGTTAGTTGTTTAGACTCTGGGAGTTCTGAGGGCTCCAGGTTAGTTGATACTGTTGTTCTTCCTTTGGGGTTTTAATCCTCTTCAGTTCCTTCAGTTCTCCCCTAACTCGTCCATAGGAGTCTCAGGCCTCAAACCAATGCTGGGGTATAAGTATGTACATTTGTCTAAGTCAGTTGCTGATAGAACCTCTCAGAGGACAGCCATGCTGGGCTCCTGTCTTAAGCATAACATGGCATCAGTAGTAGTATCAGGATTTGATGCCTGCTTATGGGATGAATCCCAAGTTGAGCTGGTCACTGGATGGTCTTTTCTTTAGTCTCTGCTCCATTTTGTCCCTTTTTTCCTTTAGACAGGAACAATTCTGGGATAAAAATTTTGAAGTGGTTGGCCCCATGCCTCATCTGAGGCCATGTCTATCTACTAGAGGTAGTCTCACTGATTCCTGGGAGTCTCTCACATCCCAGGTTTCTAATACTTTGTAAGGGTTCCCCCATTCCCACCTCAAATTCCTTCATAATTCCATTTATTTTCCAGGTCCCTGGTGTTCTCTCCTGTCTCACAACAAACCTGATCCTATCCCCTTTCTCCCTTCCCTCTTCCCCCTTCCACCCAGGTCCCTCCCTCCCACAGTCTCCCATGATTATTTTGTTCCCCCTTCTAAGTGCGTTTGAAATTCCAGACTTGGGCCTTCCTTCTTGTTACCTTACTCATGACGATATTTCCTACTTAAATCCACTTGCCTGCAAATTTTATGATGTCCTCATTTTTAATAGCTGAATAGTATTCCATTGTATAAATGAACCACATTTTCTGTACTGGAAAATTTGTATTCTGGCAACAGTGGTTAATGGTGTTAACATAAGTTTTGGTGGATATAGGAACTGATGTTAGTATACTTTCCCAAAACTCTTTGAATCCAGATTGGTCAATTCAGGTTTACATAAAATTTATGGGAATTAATATGTTATCATGAAGACAAGATGTCCAATGGATTACTTGTATTGGACCAGAAAGACAAACAGCTAAGTTGAGAGCATATGTGAGAGCATACCCATAAGCTTATGCCGACAATATATTTTATAATTGTGTACTCAAATTAATATTCTTTCAATCACAGTGAAAGCAAATTTAGAGGTGATATAATCAATGCCTCTGGAGAAGGTATCAACAAGTGGGGTAATAGGAAACAATCATAAGTTGTGGTCATGGTCAAAAAACAGTACAGCACAGGGATTGAGATTCTAAATTTATAAATGAGGCCACTGCTGGCATACTAAGTGGCCCATAACAACAACAACAACAACAACAAAGTTGCAGGGACTTGAGCAACTGGTACAAGAGTATCTGGCAGGCCCAACATATAGAAGAGTCTACCACCCCATGGAATTACTCTGGGTTTGTTGTAAAAAAGAAATCAGGTAAATGGAGGATGATAACTTATTTAGGAGCAATTAACAAAGTAATTCACCCCATGGATCCTTTATAGCCTTGACCTCATTTTACCATCTTTGTTACTGAGATGATAGACTATAGTAGTTTTCTTAAAAGATTGTTTTTTGTCAATACCCTTGCATCAGAAAGATAGGGAAAGGTTTGATTTCTCAGTACCTACTTTGAATAATAGTTATTCACTAAAAGATACCACTAGAAGGTACTTCCACAGTGAGTGTGAAATAGTCCAACTTTTTTTTTAAATATTAGCTGATAGTCTTTTTTAAAAATATATATTTATTTATTTACTTTATGTATATGAGTACACTGCAGCTGTCTTCAGCCACACAGATGACTAGATTCACTTAGTTATCAAAACATTTGACTACAAAAGTTACAGATACATAAAGATCAATTGCAAACTCTTAACAATTTTTAAAAAGTAATGGGAGATATTAACTGGTCGAGGTCTACACTTGGATTAAGTACACATGAGTTATGTAATTTCTTTTAAAACTTACAAGGAGATTTAAATTTAAATGTTTCAAGATGTCTAAAAGCTGAAGTATGTCTAACATTAAGAGAGTTAACTCTTCTAGAACAAAGACCACAAGAGGCATATGTGGATTGAATTGACCCTAAGCTTGCAATCTGGTCATTTTACCTTCAAATCATTTTTCTACTGGACTCATTATGCAAACGGAAGACAGTATTATGAAATGGATTTTCTTGGCTTAGAAGCAAAGTAAAAAGTTGAAGACATATATAAAAAGATTTCTGAATTATAAATTGTGAGATAAGAGTATATCAATTGTCAGGAACAGATCCAGCTGAAATTGTAATACCACTTACAAATACTGAGATTATGCCATTATGGGTGATTAATGAGCATTGGCAAAAACAACTTGTAGTAATTTTTTGGCTGAAATTAATAACAAATATCCAGAAAGCAGATGAGTACAGTTTATAAAAATAATTAATTGGATTCTTCAAAATAGCATAAGGAGAATGCATATTCCAGAGGAATCAACATTTTATACTGATGCAAATAAGGTGGGAATGGTAGGTTATAAGGCAGATAAAATAAGCAAGATGGTCTAAAGTCCATATACATTGGTTCAAAATTCAGAATTGTATGCTATTTTATGATATTATTAGATTGTCTTGAATCTCTTAATATAATCACTAATTCTTTATATGCAGAAATAGTTGTTTTGTTTTACATATAGTAGCTGGTGAACTTGTAGCTGATAATTCAGAATTAACTTTGTTATTTATATAATTACCACAGGCCATCAGAAGAAGAGATTATCTATTATGTATTATTCATAGTCTCATGCAGGTCTTCCAGTTCCAATAGCTCAAGAAAATGAAAACAATTGACCAATTGTTTATAAGAAATGTGTTAGAAGCTTCAAAATTTCATGAGAAAGACCACGGTTATGGAAAAGATTTAAAGAAAACCTACATCAACTTACAACAAGCCAAACAAACAAACTAATAATAATAATAATAATAATAATAATAATAATAATAATATTAATAATAACAACAACAACAACAATAATAATGTCCTATAGGTGTTCTCTATACAACAGAACTGCTACTTGCTGGTAGCCATCCTAAGAGTACTAAAAGAAATGACATCTGGCAGATGGATATTTTCCACTTTGCATAATTTGGGGAAAATGTATATATACCATACCATTGGCATGTACTCAGATTTTCTATTGGCAACTGCTATATGTTCATAAATGGCTGTTAGTGCAATTATACATTTATTCAAAAAAATGTCAACTATGGGGATATCTGTACAAATTAAAACTGAAAATGCTCCTGCATATGTGTCCAATAAGCTGAAGCAATTCTTTGTACATTTCAGTATAAAACATGTTACTGGTATACCACATAATCTCAAAGACTAAGCAATTATAGAAAGAGCCAATGGTACCTTAAAAGAGATACTTATTAAACAAAAACAGAGAGTGACTGCCCAAGGACAGGTTAAATAATGCTTTGTTAACTCTCTGTTTTCTTCAAATTGGTGAAAATGGAACAACAGCAGCTAGGAGACACTTAATTATTGAAAAAACTAAGGAACTAGGCCAACCTATATACTCTAAGGATGTGTTGTAATTAGAATGGAAACTTGTAATAGTTTTAAGTTGGGGACATGATTGTGTTTGTGCATCTACAGGGAATTATAAAATATGGTTACCAACAAAACTTATAAAGATTAGAACGGACAAGAGAAAACTTCTCATTACCTGAGACATAGATGTCTTTCCCAAACAAAACTCAGGTAATTCACAGACTCAGTTCACAGATTCACTTACTGATATCTCCAAAATATTCATGTACATCAACTTCAAAAGGGCTGGCCCAAATGATCAATTACACAGAAACTGGAAAAAAAAACAGAGACAGGACAATATATTGTCTGGACAGATTATACGGAGAATGGATTAACACAGTGACTGGCAAATAAATGCTACAGCTAGATTTTTTTTCAAGCTATCCATTTTCTTTTGTGAGGTCTCCAGAACACTAATTGTTTATTCTTAATCTCTTAAATTAGACTGAATGATCTTGGTTGCATGATATGTTATGAATGCTATTATTTAGGGTGGAAGGTTGTTATAGATTATGATCAAGGATTGATAGAAATTTAAAATTGTTTAATCATTACATATTCATAGAAAATTAAACTTTTTGTTCAACTACTGCATATTGATAAAAATTTAAGGTTTTAGTTTAATTATTATACAATAATAGAAAAGTTACATTGTTTTGCTTGAATTATGGTACATTAAAGTCAATTTAAGATTCGCTTAATTATTTTATATTAATAAACACTTAAGTTCATTTTGTTTAATTATTGTATATTGATAGAAATTTAAGGTTAATTTGTTGGACTATTGTTTGACTATATTGTACATAACCATTTATTTTATTTAAAATGTAATGGTTATTGTAATTATTATGTATGAATTTGTAATGTTTGATAAAAGGAAACTTCTTAAACAAAAAGTAGTATATGAAGTAGAAACTTCTGGTTTCTTTGGAAAGTTTGTTATGTCGCATGGTATTTTGCTGTGGCAGACACATAAAGCAGTGTTTTCTTGATGCAGACATAAGTGAAAGGTGTTTGCTACAGCAAACACATATGAAGGGATGCATGGTGGTAGGAAAGAATATAAATATAACCCAACAGACAGTGGATGATACTGGATGGTGTAGGTACAATTTCTCATTCCTTGGTGGTCATCATTTGTCATGACTTCATAGAGAGAAATGAATCAAAAAATCTTCTGGAGGTGTTCTGGCGACATCTTGTTACTTCCATAGTCTTAGGGCAATTAGCAGAATGATGTAAGCTGATACAGACTCACATGGTGTTTTGCTGAGACAAGACCCATGGAGGACAAGTGGTATTTGAAGAAAGTATACATAGTACTCAATGGACAGTAACTTTGGGCTTATATAGCTAGCCTTCCTCTTTGTCCTTGCTCTGGAGAATCTTTGCTTATCTTCATTGTTGAGAGGCATGGCAGAGAGATTCTCCTGATGTTCTTGCTTTTCCTTGTCATTTCTGCTGACTCATCCTGATTCTGAGGAGTGCTGTTTCTTCTGGGTACTGCCACCTATGCTGATTCCAGTTTGCTATTCTGATACTACTGAACTTAATTGCTGACAATGCAGATTAGATTTGCTTTGAAGAACCATTCCTAAACATGTTTCTTTCACCTATATCGTAATATACTTTCCTTTTTACTTCCTCTGGTGGGTGGTGGGCTAGAAGGGAGGCTAAAGCATTTAAGAACCTTTTATAAAAGTAAGATTTAAAAAATAATAGCCAACCGAAGATAGTAATTGTTTTAGTTTTATGTGGTAACTATTGATAAGGTAAGAAAAAATGTATTTCCTTATGAATGGTTTTGCTGATTGTGACTTCTTTACTTCCATAAGTACTAGAATCATCTTGTCAATTTGCATAAACTCTATCCTTGGGAACTTGTTCTAATTGCACTAAATCCATAAATCAATTTTTTTAGAGTCAATATCATTAAAATATTAAGTCTTACTATTAATGGACTAGGTATAATTTTATGCTTCCCATTTGCTAAAGATATTAGCATGGACACTAGTTATCAAGGACTGTTAGAAAAATTTCTCAAGGAATTTCAGAAATCATCAAGACTGCATCCTCTATCAACTATATGCACCAAGAAATTCTGAATAGACTTAAGACTAGTGATGCTTTGGAATTTGCCTTCCAAACTCCATTTATATATTCTGTGACTATGACCGTGTTCTTGTTGTACATTATATAACACTAACAAAGTTACCATAAGGTTTAAGTGCTTGGGGGAAAAAACCCTGGATCACAGCATTAAGTAGTGAACCCTGTGTGTTGTACCTTGACAGAAGTGTCCAAAAGACTGAGCAACCATCAGTATTCCCTAAGGCTCCCAGAAATATTATTGCAATGAGCAGTTAACCTATAAAAGTAGCCAACAGAACAAAGATGTTAGTGTTTTACTATCATTATGCAGCACCATGACAAAAAGTAACTTTTATAGGAAAGGATATATTTATTTTACATTTTCATATTCATCAAAGAAAGTCAGGGCAGGAACTTAAAAAGAAAAGGAACTGGGAGAAGGCAGGAGCTGATGCAAAGTCCATGGAGGAGCGATGCCTTCCTGTTCTCTTCCTCATGGCTGCTGAACCTTCTTATAACACAAGGGTAGCCACAACCAGAATGGCCTCGAAACTCCCACATCAATCACTAATTTTAAAATATGCCAATTGATGTCCCTATAAGCCACTGCTCGCCCAATGGTAAGCTGCATCACACTTTCCATCCCACAAATCTGCCTGTATTCTGGGTAGGTCCCAGCACCAGGGATTCCAGGTAAGCCCCTCCTCCCCCAATACCCCAAAATCTGTCCTAAAGAACCCTAACAGCAGTATTTTGTACACCATACCCTATGCTCCACTCCCCACATCACAACTCTCCCTATATTTCATTGGTCTTCTGGCAAGAGGGACAATAGGTAAGACCCTGTACCAAACCCTTACCCAACATATTCTCCTAAAATATACTCATGAATTTTAAACTGCATCCTACCCCTCGGAACTCCATTTTCTGGCTCACAATCAATCTGACTTTTCTGGAGGACTACCAGTACCAGGGACCCCAGACCATGTTAGTACTAGAGACTTAGAGGGAAGATTAACAACTAAAGACCCAGAGGAATTTCAGGCCATATTTAAAACCCAGAAAGAGACATCCAACTTGACCTGAAGACAAGCTAATCAACAGAATGCTGGCCATTCAGTTTATCAGACAGTAAGGGAAGGAAAAACAACCATACAACTAAGATAAATTCAGAAATCAGCATCTAAATCTGTAATAACCACAAAGCCTAGATGCCTGAAGGCCAGCCTGAAAATGTAATCAACAAAAATCAGGGCAATATGGCCCCATGAGAACACAGCTGTGTTTTTTCCCCAATTTCTTCTTTACCATTTTGTCCTATTGACATTGTATTTTTACTTGCTGAAGTTTTGCAATTTTATGAGGTCCCATTTGTTTATCGTTATTCTTAGAGCATAAGTCATTCATGTTCTGTTCAGAAAAAAATTCTCCTGTGCCTATATATCCCATACTTTCCCCAACTTTCTCTTCTACTAGTTTCAGTGTATCTGGTTTTTATGTAGAGGACTTTGATCCACATGGACTTGAGCTTTGTACAGGGAGATAAGAAGAAGTCAATTTTCATTCTTCTACATGTTGACCTCTGGTTGATCTAGCATCATTTGTTTAAAATGCTGTCTTTTTTTTTTTCCATTGGATGGTTTTAGCTCCTTTGTCAAAGATCAACTGACCATACTATGTGGGTTCATTTCTGGGTCTTTAATTCTATTATATTGATCTACCAATCTGTCTCTGTAACCATACCGTGCAGTTTTTTTTTTATCACTATTGCTCTGTCATACAGCGTGAGGTCAGCGATATTGAATTCCCAGAATTTCTTTCATTGTTGAGAATAGTTTTTGGTATCATGGGTTTTTTGATAGTCCAAATGAATTTGCAAATTGCTCTTCAAAGTACTATGAAGAATTGAGTTAATATTTTGAATGGGATTCCATTTAACCTGTAGGTTGCTTTCAGCTAGATGGCCATTTTTACTATATTATTCCTGCCAGTCCATGAGCATAGAAAGTCTTTCTGTTTTCTGAGATCTTCTATGATTTCTTTTTTCAGAGACTTGAAGTTCTTGTCATACAGATCTTTCACTTGCTTAGTTCAGGTCACACCATGGTATATTATTTGTGACTATGGTAAAAGGTATTGCTTCTCTAATTTCTTTCACAGCCTCTTTATCCTTAGAGAAATGTAAGGCTACTGATTTATTTGAGTTAATTTTATATCCAGCCTCTTTGCTAAAGTTGTTTATTAGGTTTAGAAGTTCTTTTGTGAAATTCTTGTGATCACTTAATTATACTATCATAAAATCTTCCAATAGTGATATTTTGGCCTCTTCCTTTCAAATTTGTATCCCTTTGACCTCTTTTTGTTTTCTAATTTCTAGGACTAGGTATTCAAGTACTATATTGAGTAGGTAGGGAGAGAATGGTCAGCCTTGTCTAGTCTCTGATTTTATTGGGATTGCTTAAGTTATTCTCCATTTAGTTTGATGTTGGCTTCTAGTTTGCTGCATATTGCTTTTATTATGTTTAGGTATGGACCTTGAATTCCTGATTTTTTCAACATTTTTTACCATGAAGGGCTGTTGAATTTTGTCCAATGCTTTCTCAATCTCTAATGAGAAGACTGTGTGGATTTTTATCCTTTGAATATGTTTATAGTGAGTTACATTGATGGATATCCATATAACAAATTATCCCTGGGATGAAGACTGCTTATCATGGTGAACGAACATTTTTATATGTTTTTGGATTCAGTTTGTAAGTTTATTTTGTACTTTTGCATAAATATTCATGAGCAAAACTGGTCTGAAGTTCTCTTTCTTTGTAGGGTTTTTAATGAAGTTGAGGTATAAGTGTAATTGTGTTTTCAATGAATGAATTTGGTAGTGTTCCCTCTGTTTCTATTTTGTGAAATAGTTTGAAGAGTATTGATATTAAGTCTTCTCTGGAGGTTTGATAGAATTCTACATTAAACCCATCTAGTCCTGGTCTTTTTTTGTTAGGGAGACGTTAGTGAGTACTTCTGTTTCTTTCCAGGTTATGGGACATTGTAGATGGTTTATGTGACTCTGATTTAACTTTGGTACCTGGCATCTGTCTACAAGATTGTCCATTTCATCCAGATTTTCCAGTTTTGTCGAGTATAGGCTTTAGAGGAAGGATCAGATAATTTTTTTAATTTCCTAAGCTTTTGTTGTTAGGTCTCCCTTTTCATTTATGATATTGTTGTTTTGGATACTATCTCTGTGTCTTCTGGTTAATCTGGCTGAGGTTTATCTCTCTTATTCATTTTCTCTAAGAACCAGTTCCTGGTTTTGTTGATTCTTTGAATAGGTATTTTTGCATCTACTTGGTTGATTTCAGTTCTGAGTTTTATTTTATCCTGCCATCTATCGCTCTTGGGTGTATTTCCTTCTTTTGGTCTAGAGCTTTCAGGTGTTATGTCAAGCTGCTAGTTTATACTCTCTCAAGTTTCTTTTTGGAGGCATTCAGAGCAATGGGTTTTCCTCTTAGCACTGCTTTCATTGTATCCCATATATTTGGATATGTTGTTCCTTCATTTTCATTAAAATTTAAAGTCTTTAATATATTTCTTCTTTTCTTCCTTGACCAAGTTATCATTGAGTAGATCACTGTTCAGTTTCCATGTGTATGTGTGAGCTTTCTGCTGTTTTTGTTGTTTTAGAAGACCAGCCTTTCTCCATGATGATCTTATAGGATGGATGAGATAGATTCAGTCTTCTTGTATTTGTTGAGGCCTGTGTTGTAGCAGATCATATGATTAATTTTGGAGAAGGTACCATGAGATGTTGAGAAGAAGGTATTTTCTGTTGTTTTACCATGAAATATTCTATAGATATTAGTTAAATCCATTTGGTTCAAAACTCCTGTAAGGTTCACTGTGTCTTATTTGTTTCAGGTTCTATGAACGTCCATTGCAGAGACTGAGGAGTATTATTTTGTAAGGTGCAATGTGTGCTTTGAGCTTTAATAAAGTTTCTTTTATGAATGTGAGTTCCCTTGCATTTGGAGCATAGATGTTCATAATTGAGAGCTCATGTTGGTAGATTTTTCTTTCTAAATGTATGAAGTGTTCTTCCTCATTTTTTGATAGCTTTTGTTTGAAAGTCAATTTTATTCGATATTATAATGGCTACTCCTGCTTATTTCTTGGGACCATTCACTTGGAAATTTTTTTTCTAGTCTTTTCCACTAAGGCAGTATCTGTGTTTGTCAGTGAGGTGCATTTCCTGTATGCAGTAAAATTCTGGGTCCTATTTACATATCCAGTCTGTTAGTCTATGTCTATTTATTGGGAAATTGAGTAGATTGATGTTAAAAAGATATTAAGGAATAATGTTTTTTGTTTTCTGTTACTTTTGTTGTTAGAGTTTTAATTATGTTTGTGTGGCTCTGTTCTTTTGGTTTCATTGCAAGAAGATTACCCTCTTGCTTTTTCTAAGGTGTAGTTTCCCTCATTGTGTTGAAGTTTTCCACCTATTATCATTTGTAGAGCTGGGCTTGTGAAAAGATATTGTGCACCTTTGTTTTGTTCATGGAATATCTTAGTTTCTCCATCTATTGTAATTGAGAGTTTTACTGAATATAGTAGCCGGGGTGCCATTTGTGTTCTCTTAGGGTCTGTATGAAATCTTCCCATGATCTTCTGGCTTTCATAGTCACTGGTGAGAAATCTGGTGTAATTCTGATAGGTCTGCCTTGATATGTTACTTGACTTTTCTCTTACTCCTTTTAATATTCTTTCTTTCTTTGTATATTTTATGTTTTAATTATTATATTATTATTATACTATCATGTTATTCACAAATATTGGTAATCTTGACTTCTTTCTTTCCAATTTATATCTACTTGATCTCCTTTTTTTATGTTATTGCACTAGCTAGAACTTCAAATACTATATTGAATAGAAAGGAAGGGAGTGGGCAGCCTTATCTGGTCCCTGACTCTATTAGGATTGTTTTAAGTTTTGCTCCACTTTACTTGATGTTGATTATTGGTTTGCTGTAAATTGCTTTAAAAAGAGACAGCACATGCTGGCAAGGATGTGGAGGAAGAGGAAAACTACTCCATTGCTGGTACTGTAAAATTTTATAATAACCCTGGAAATCAATCTAGTGGTAATTTCAGAAATTGGAAATAGTTCTACTAGAGGACTCAGCTATACTGTGCCTGGGCATGTACCCACAAGATGTTCCACCATACTACAATGACATGTGCTCCACTATGTTCACAGCACATTTATTTGTAATAGCCAGAACTGGAAGAAACCTAGATGTCCCTCACAAGAAGAATGAATACAGAAAATATTCATTTACATAATAGAGTACTATTCAGCTATTAAAAACAAGGACATCGCCCAGCTCCGAAAAAACAAAACAAAACAAAACAAAACAAAACAAAAAAAACCAACAACAAGGACATCATGAAATTTGCAGACAAATAGATGGAGCTATAAAATATCATCCTCGGTGAGGTAATACGGGCCCCAAAGCACATGCATGATATGTATTCACTGATAAGTGGATATTAACCAAAAATACGGCATACCCATGGTATACCAATAGAACCTATGAAATTAAACAAGATTCAGGGCCCAGGTAAGGATGATTAAATTACACTTAGAAGGGGGGGCAAAATAATCATGGGAGACAGAAGAAGGGAGGGACCTGAGTGGGAGAGGGGCGGGGAAAGGAAATTGTGATGCAGGATCAGGTAAGAGGAGAGACTGGAGAGAGGCACAGAGGGCCAGCAAAATGAATGGAAATCTGAAGCTACATGGTTAGGGGGTGAGGATACTATCTTGGAATACCCAGAGATTTGTGATAGGGGTGGCTCCCATGATGCAATGTGAGTGAACTTAGCTAAAATACTAACAGTACAGATACGAAACTTGAAGAGATTACCTCCAATAGTCAGAGAGCCTAGTAGAGAGATGTAGATACCAACATACATACAAAACGTTCAAGAGAAAATTGGCCTTATCTAAATAAATGCAGGGACAAAATGGAGCTGAGACTGAAGGAATAGCAGAACAATCACTGGCCCATTTTGAGACTCATCCCATGAGTAAGCAACAATCCCTCACAATATTAATGCTGTTATGTTATTCTTTTTTTTTATTAACTTGAGTATTTCTTATTTACATTTCGAATGTTATTCCCTTTCACGGTTTCCGGGCAAACATCCCCCTAATCCCTCCCCCTCCCCTTCTTTATGGGTGTTCCCCTCCCCATCCTCCCCCCATTGCCGCCCTCCCCCCAACAATCTAGTTCACTGGGGGTTCAGTCTTAGCAGGTGTTATGTTATTCTTGTAAATAGGATCCTAGCAGAATAGCCCTCTGAGTGGCTACACCCAGGAGCTGACTGAAACAGATACAGATACACATAAGCCAACAGTGGAGAGATGTCAGGGACCCTAAGGAAGAATTAGAATAAGTATTGAAGGAAATGAGGGGAGTGGAAATCCCATAGGAAGACCAATAGTGTCAAATACCCTGGACACTTCAGGGCTCCAGAGATTGAGCAACTGGTCAGAGGCCCTGGATAGATATGTAGCAGAGGAATTCCTTGTCTGGCATCAGTGGAAGAAGATGTTCCTAATCCTGTATAGACTTCATGTGGGAATATAGAGGGGGTACTATCTTCTAAGAGGTAAAGGGGTGGTGGGCGGGATAAGAACTTTTTGAGGGGGGATTGGAACAGGGCAAATTCTGGGATATAGTTATACAAAATAATTATAATAAAAAGCTCACCATATAGACAAACTGAAAGAAAAACACAGGATCATCTTATTAGATGCTGAAAAAAATAATTTGACAAATTTAATACCCCTTCATGTTAATAGCCTCAGAGTGATTAGGGATTCAGGGAAATACCAAAATACGATAGAAGGCAATATAATATAAGGTAATATCCTACATCAAATTAAATGTTGAGAAACTTAAAACAATTCTACTAAAATTAGGGACAGTTGAAGCCTGTCCACTCTTTCTCATTCTCTTCAAAATAGCTGAAGTCTTAGAACAATAAGAAAACTAAAGGAGATAAAGAAAAACAGTAAAAAGGAGAAATTCAAAGTATTATGATTTGCAGATGATATGATGGTATACATAAGTGACCAAAAAACCTTTAACAGGGAACTCTGAATGATGAAAACACCTTCAGCAATATGGCTAGATAAAAATTAACAAAAAAAAACCCCAAAAAACCAAAAAACCAAAACCAAAAACAAAACAAAACAAAGCAAATCAGTTGCCTTTGAAATTGGCTGAGAAGGAAACTGGGGAGATAAAACCTTTCACAATAATCACAAATAATATAAATTTTTGATTAATTCTGATGAAATAGATGAAAGACCCATATGACAAGAACTTCATGTCTTTATTGAAATTAAATGAAGAAGATATCAGAAGATGGAAACTCTTCCATGCTCATGAATTGGTAGGATTAACACAGTAAAAATTATCATCTTACCAAAATCAGTCTACAGATTCAACAGAATTCCCATAAAAATTCCAAGACAATTTCTCTTAACTTGAAAGAACAATATTCAACTTCATATCGGGCTTGGAGGAGGTTAGCAAATCAATCCTGTACACTAAAAGTAATTCTGTAGGTATCACCATCCCTGATTTCAAGCAGCATTACAAAGCACTATTAATAAAATATTTAATAAAACCAAACATGTTGTTCATCAGTAGAATTGAATAGAAGCCCCAGAAGTAAACCAGCATACCTCTAGACACTTGTTTCTTCATTTTTTTAAAAGAGAAACAAAAATTATACAATAGAAACAAGTTGGAGCTGGAGAGATGGCTCAGAGGTTAAAATCATTGACTGCTCTTTCAGAGGTCCCAGTTTGATTCCTAGCAGCCACATGGTGGCTCACAACCATCTGTAATGAGATCTGGTGCCCTCTTCTGGTGTGTCTGAAGACAAATGCAGTGTACTCACAGACATAAAATGAATAAATCTTTAAAAAATGTTCATCTTCAAGAAATGGCACTGGACTGAGTATATGTATGTGGAAGAAAGTAAATAGATACATATATATTACTCCTCACAAAACCCAAGTCTGAATATATCAAAGACTTCAACATAAAACAGGATACAGTGAATCTGATAGAAAAGAAAGTAGGGAATATCCTTAAATACATCGAACCATGGGACAACTTTCTGATCAGAATACCAACAACTCAGGTAGTAAAATAAAAAAAAAGTAAATGGGACAGCATGAAAGTCAAAAGCTTCTGTAAGTTGAAGGACACAGTCTAAAGGACAAAACAACAACTTATACAATGGGGAACTAACTTCACCAATCTTACATCCCAAAGAGATGACATCGAAAATATATAAACAACTCAAGAAACTGGACATCAACAAGTCAAATAACCCAACTGAAAAATGTGGTGCAGATCTAAACAGGGAATTCTTGTCATAGCCATCTCTAATGGCCAACAAGTACTTAAAGAAGTGTTCAGCACCATTAGTCATTTATGAAACACAAATCAAAACACCTCTGAATATCTTATCTTTCTTATCCAGAATAAATACATTTCCTCAGTCATGGAGCAGCACTTTTGGTGGTTTCTTACTGGACCCCTTGCTTACATCAAACACCACAATTGTATATTGCAACAAAAAATGAAAAAGTGTTTAACATACAGGCCCTAGTTCGTAGTGATTTTTTTCATCTTGGCCATTTGAACTAAGGATAGTATCTGAAGAGAAAATGGTGAGATACTACAACCATCCAAATACCATAGAGCTATTTATGTATCTGTTTGTTTTGGCAGTTCTATACATTGAACCCAGGTCCTTGCACATGTTAGACAAGTTCTTCCACTACTACACCAGGGTTTATGTCTTTTAGCAATTACTTATCAAGAACAACTATCAGGGCATGAATTAAAAAAATGATACAGGCTCTTTTGGTAATTTCTGAGGACAATTAAATACAGAAATCTTTGCCACAATTACGTGTATGGAAATAAATAGTCCTATGTCTTATACTTATCAAGAGAAATCAGGCCTTGTGTTTATGAATAATTTACAAAAAAGAAGCCACATTCCATAAAATGTATAAAACATTAGTGGCTGCAGAGCCCCTCCTCCCTTTGTTAAAAGACTCCCAATTCTTTAATTTCATTCTTTGTTGGTGTAGTAGCTCCTGTTGCAGTTATTGAGAGTGAGTATTATTTAAAGCGTGAATGAATATATGTATGCATATATATATATATATATGCTATGTTATATAATTATGAAGAGAATGGGAATTTTCAGGATTATCTATCCTACATAAGCTAAAAATATTTTCTTTAGAGGTTTGTAAAATTATAGTTTTTGAAAGACCAATTATCAATTATCTGCCACTCAAGGTTATGGTGTACATAGGTAGAGAGAAGGGGTGATTTATCTTTAGTTAGCCATTGCTAGTTGGCATGAAAGAATCAGACCAATACCAAAGAAGGGAAAGAAATTAGTTTCAAAGTATCTGAACTATAATTAAAGTAATAGTGGCCAAGGATCTAGATATAGAGTTACATTTTCTATTGATTTGATAACTATATTGTTCATTCTTTTATTTGAATAAGTGATCATTGATATATTTCTTCAATGGCTTTAAACTATGCAATTTATAATAGATGTAGATATGAGTACCTTTAGCTTGTTGGTAATTTGTGAAATCACCTCATTCATCAGATTAGGTATTTGCCTGGGGAAACATAAATACATAAATTGAGTCCAGGAATTCTAAAACTCAATAATTTTTGAATTAATTAATTAATTACATCCCAAATTTTGCCCAGCCTCCTGGACCCCCCTCTCAGATTTTTTTACCCCTTTAACACTCAGAGGAGAGCTCTACCTTATTCCCTTACCCTGGTGCAAAAAGTTTCTACAAAGGATTAGGTACATCCTCTCCCACTAAGACTAGACAAGACAATCTTCTGTTACATACCTGCTGGGATTCTTTTTCGGTTGGTAGCTCACTCTTTAGGAGCTCCCAGGTGTCCAGGTTAGTTGACATTGTTGGTCTTACTGTGAGGTTGGCATCATTTTGAGTCTTCAATCCTTCCCTATGGCCTCTATCTAACTTTAGTTGTG
Organism: Rattus norvegicus; assembly: GCF_021556685.1. Lineage (NCBI taxonomy): Eukaryota > Metazoa > Chordata > Mammalia > Rodentia > Muridae > Rattus > Rattus norvegicus. Next base: position 96,756,788 of record NC_141554.1, read on the forward strand.
GGTATTTGCATCCAATTCTCTGATTTTTAGTTTGCCTAAGGCTTTATCTATCTTTTTATTTTCTCAAAGAATAGTTCTTGGTTCCATTGTTTCTTTGTATTGTTCTCAGTGTTTCTAACTGACTGAATTCAGCCCTGAATTTGAATATTTCATGCTTCCACTCCTCCTTGGTGGGTTTTCTTCCTCTTCTCCCTCTTCCTCTCCCTCCTCCTTATCATCCTCTTCCTCCTCCTCCTCCTCCTCATCATCATCATCGTCACCCACCTCTTCTTCTTCCTCTTCTTTTCCCCTAGAGTGTTCAGGTGTACTTTTAATTATTTAGTATGAGAAACCTCTAATTTCTTTTTGTGGGCACTTAGTGTTATGAATGTCCCTCTTAGCACTGTTTTCATATTTTCCCATAAGTTTGGGTATGTTATGCCATCATTTTCATTGAATCTAGAAAGTTTTTGATTTATCTCTTATTTCTTCCCTGATCCAGTGATCACTGATTCAAGAGTTAAGTTTCCATAAATATGTTGAATATGTAGGCTTTCTGTTGTTTCTGTTATTGTTGAAGTTCTGTTTCAATCCATGAGGTCTTATAAGATACGTCAAGTTGTTTCAATCTTTATGTAGCTGTTGAGGGTTGCTTTGTGACTGATAATATAATCAATTTTTGAGGCAGTTCTGTGTGGTGCTGAGGAAAAGTTACACTCTTTTGAATTTAGGTGAAATGTTCTATACATATCTGTTAGGTCTATTTGAATCATACCATCTGGTAGCTTTGTTTTTTCTCTGTTAAGTTTCTGTCCTAATGACCTGTTCATTAGTGAGAGTGGAATGATGAGGTCTTCCACTATTAATGTGTAAAACTCAATGTGTGATTTAAGGTTTAATAATGTTTCTTCTACAAATATTTGTGCCCTTGTATTTGAGTCATAGATATTCAGAATTGAGATATCCACTTGTATTTTTTCCTTTGATGAGTATGAAATATACTTCTCCATCTCTGTATTATTTTCAGTTGAAAGTCTATTGTACTAGATATTAGAATGGTAATTTTAGCTTTGGAGAGTTCATTTGCTTGGAAAAACTTTCAAGCCTTTTACATTGACATAATGACTGTCTTAGTAGCAGAGATGTCATTCTTGTATAAAACAGAATGGTGGATTTGCTTACACACCCATTCTATTAGCCTGTGTCTTTTTACTGGGGAATTGAGTTCATTGATGTTAAGAGGCAGTAATGCTCAGTGATTTTTTACTTGTTGCAATAAATATAAATAAATTAATCTAACTTCCAAAGCTAATGCCAGGTACTCTCTGAGCCTGGAAGCAGCCACCCTCTTGCAACTCTATCATCTAGCTCCCATCTAATTCACCAGTTCCATACAGTGTCCACCTATCTAGTTTCTCTGTTGCTGTGAACTATGCTCACATTCTCAGCATCCACCCTTTATGGTTATAGTCATAACTCCCACTAACCCTTTAAAATCAAAACTCATATAATCTTATAATTTAGAAATCTTATAATTTAGAAATCATATATATATATATATATATATATATCAGTACTTCAAACTCCACAAATACCTGCATAATAAACTCACAACCAATAAATAGATAAGATAGATTGACTTATAAAAATCCATCCCTTATGAAATATTCATAACTACATGTGGCCATTTAAGGCCACACATAGCTAGGTTGTCCTTCTCTTCCATCTTTGTTTTTCCTATTTCTTTCCAATCTCCTGCCTTACCAAAACTCTGTTCCTGCCATACTTTTTCACTGCACACTCACAGGCTTTTTCTTATCTTGTGCCAGTCCTTACTTTTGTATAGACATTAACTACTGCTACTTCTTGATATTTTTTTCTTTTAGTTTAAATGGTATGGACTTCTTTTTATTTTTTGTGCTTTCTTGTGTATAGTTACCAACATTGGGTTGGAATTTTCCTTCTAGTATCCTCCATAGGAATGGATTAGTGGAAAGGTAATGTTTGGATTTATTTATGTCATGGAATATCTCAGTTTCTCCATCTATGTTGATTGAAAGTTTGCTAGGTATAGTAGTCTGGGCTGACATCTGTAGTCTCATAAGGTCTGCCAGATCTTTGTGCAGGGCCTTTTAGCTTTTAGAGTTTCAGGTGGGAAATTTGGTGCAGTTCTCATAGGAATGACATATATGTTACTTGGCCTTTTTCCCCTTGCAATTTTTAATATTTTCCTTTGTTCCAATATTTAGTGTTTTGATAAAATGTGATAGTAGAATTTGCCTTTCTGGTCAAATTTATTTGATGTTTTGTTAGCTTCTTGTATCTTATAGACTCTCTTTCTTTCGGTTAGTGAAATTTTCTTCTATGGCTGTGTTGATGATTTCTGAACCTTTGAGTTGGGATCCTTCTTTTATTTCCATTATTAGGTTTGGTTTCTTCATAGTGTCCTAAATCTCCGGGATGTTTTGTGTCATGGATTTTGTAGATTTTTTTTATTTTATTTGACTGATGTATTGATTTCTTCTATCATATCTCCTACACAACAAGATTCTCTCTTCCATCTTATGTATTCTGCCGATGATGCTTAGGTTAAATTCCTGTTTCCTTTCCTAGGTTTTCTATCTCTAGGATTACCTGGGTTTGTGTTTACTTTGTTGCTTCAATTTTCCTTTTCATGACATATACAGTTTTATTCATATTCTGTACCTGTTTGATTGTATTTTCCTGTTTTTCTTTATATTTATTTGCTTCTACTTTAGATGATTCAACCTGTTTGAATGTATTTTCCTATATTTTTAAGGGAGTTTAAAGGCCCCTATCATCCTTATGAGATTGGATTTAAGATCTTCTACTTGTGATTCAGTTTCATTAAAATTTGTTGTAGGAGTATAGCTGGGCTATAGTGGTGCCACATTGCCCTAGGTTAATTATATTCACATGTTGTCTTTTAAGTGTCTGTCTTCCCTGGTGTTGGCTAGATTGCAAAGGTTATGTGAGCCATGGATTAAACAATGGAAATAAGGGTACCCTACTCTATTGTCTTTGCCTTATGTAGACACCAGTTTGCAGATTGTCTAGGGCAGACTCTACTATGCAGGCTGTGTCTGAATCAGACCTAGCTGGCATGGCAGGTGGATTCAACTAGGTAAGGATTAGGCATGGTGTGCATCTAGTTAATTTTGAGGACCCCAAAGATTTTCACAGGGAAGCAGGATGCTTTTGGAACTCTAAAAGTCTCCTCTAGACAGAGGAATAAGGCCAGAGCTATACAATGACCTTAATTATTTTTGAAAATGAGAACAAAAGGAAAACCTTTGCAATATTATGTCAATATTATTATTTACTATGCTATTATCTTTACCTTCTTTTGAAAAGTATCATGGAGTAGGTATTCAATAAATGCTACTTGAATAAATAATATCTAAAGACAGCAAAGTTTTCTTCACCCAAGTATGTTTTTAAAAGGCCAAAGTACTATCAATTGTCTTCTTCTGTCTCTAGTCTCAGTTAGAGAATGAGATTGTCTTTAAAAAGACACCAAAATTTGGGTTGAAAACTTCAGAGAAGTGAACAGTGTATAATATGAGAACGTTCTCATTAGTAGTTATTATTTCATGACTATCAATGATAGAAAACCACTGACTTAAATTCTTCTTCTGTATGACCTATTATAAAGAAACTAATATTTTTCATGCTTTTATAATCTATGCTTTTCTAATACAAGGAAATTGAAACCATAATCATAATAGGTTTAACTTACTCAAAGATTGCAGTGTTTATTCATCTAGAATAAATGGTCAGTACACGGCTGGCACAACATGCAATTAGTTTAAATATCCTAGACAACTAATCAAATGAGTCACCTAAAATACATTTCTTCTCACATTTTTATATAATTCATGTGAGACATACGGAAGTTTTATTTTTATTATATATATGCTTATATGATCATGCATTGACATTTTCTCAATATGATTTGCTTTGGTAATATGAATTAAGACTTACTATGCCAGGAACAAACCAATGGATTACAAATATGGTGTGGAGGAATAGCTACCAGAGGACAAAGTTAAGAGGTACTGCTATGAAAAGTAAGAACAATTACCAACAGAAGAAAGAGAGAGAGAGAGAGAGAGAGAGAGAGAGAGAGAGAGAGAGAGAGAGAGAGAGAGAGAGAGAAATCATCAATGGTGGCAATATAGCCAAACACTCAGAGATTAGTTCTTATTTAACCAAAGACTTGTTCCCATTTATTTTTGAGAATTTTAGGTCTAGCAAACATACTGATAATAAGGAAACAGAACTGGATGGTGTCAAATCAGAAAAGCTATAGTAGTTCATATGAATTTGGAAACTGGTTTAATCATTCCACATGGATAATGACTTCCTTATTTAAGTAATTGACATTTTAATCCTCAAGCATTATCAAAGTAAGATTCAATTATTGATTCCTGTAACTCAGTAGTGAGGTTAGGATGATATAAGTAAGTATGCATAATAAGTATCTATAAACCTTAATTCAAAGGCAAACATTCACTGAATTACAATTTTAGGTAAATGACTATGAACCACTATGCACAATTTCTGCTCTCTGGTGCTGGGTTTATGAAATTCAGTCACCTATAAAGGTTTTCTTCACCTTTTTCCTAGGGTTTGTTTTGTTTTGTATAGATTTCCATAAAGGACAATGATTTTAGCAAACATGTGTTTTTCACATATTCATGGAATGCCTGTATCCATAAATTATTCTAATAAATCAGAAAGTTTTGAACTTTCTCACTAAAGAGCAGTTAATGGATGAATCAATTGACTGACCTTTAGAAAGGAATCTGAGGAACCATGAAACTAAACTATTCAATTTCTACACGTAGTATCTTCCACATTTAGTTGAACAAATGCTCAGAGTTTCCTTCCTAAGGAGTCAATAAATGGCAAAATGGAGCAAATATGTTATGAGAGTTTCAAGACACAGATTTTGAGTCATGGATGCTTCTTAGCTTACCATATAATGATCTATGGAAAGCCACAAACTATAATGCCTTATGTATGACAAAACTGGTGAAAAATAGATAATACTTGTAAGTATCTCTGTTATCTCACTTGAACATTATACTATGTGGTATTTATATTTTATACATTTTGAAAATAAATCTATTGATTGACTATTTGTTCCTCATCACAGACATATTTATTAACTTATCTAGAGATTTCAACTTAGGTTATGTGATTTTGAATTCAGCACTACTCATTACTATCCATTACAAAGTAGTTTTTATATCAAGCAGGCAAGTAATTTTGAAGAAATCCTTATGTGTTAAAGACAAGGTACCTGGCTTTGAGGGCATTTTGATATTTATTACTGGTTGGAATTGTTGTAAGAACTAAAGGAATACAACAAAGAATTTCCCACCAAGATAAATGTGATACACCATATATAAGATGAATTTGCAATTGTCACATGGAAATCTATTAAGTGCTTGCCTCTGTACTGAACACTGATGACTACCAGGAAAACTTTTGCAATCACCATTAGTTACCTGTGGTGATTAATCACTGTGGTTGACAGATTCTCAAAATCTTCTGTGATAGACTTATAAGTTTTTCTATGTAGTCAGCTTCCAATCAATCAGGGAGTCCACGATGAATCAGGAAATGCATTTGTTGACAAATAAAAGCTTATGTTCCATGCCAATCAATCCAACTGTGCCACAACTGTTCCAATTGCTAGCTGTGAAATATTACTCTGAGACACAGAATTTATGGTTGGAAAGAGCCAGTATCAATCTAGTTATCCTGCTTCATTTCAGCAGGTGCAACTTGCTATTCAGCAAGCATATCCAACTGTATTGATTCCAAGCATACATCCATCTTAGCCTAAACTCATACAGGTTCCTACTCTGAATAAATTTTATAATATGCGGTTCTCAATTCCAATGATATTTTTAAGCTGGGACACTTTTAAAACTCAAATATAGCCCACAATTTTCCTTGCATGGCTAACAGGCCTGTTCTTATATATTGTTTTTTTAGAAAAAATAAATTAGTTTTGAAAATTTTATGTTTCAATGAAATATGATCATATTTATATCACCATTTCTCCCACAAATCTCTCAATATCTCCTATAACTTCTTCTCACAACTTGACATATGTTTTAAATAATCCATTAAATCTAGTTATTTTAAATGCACATATATACATGGATGTGGAGACATCCTCTGGGGCAAAGAATTCCTACCAGTGATCAAATCCTTGATTAAGAAAGATTTTTGTCCTTCCAAGTAACTATCACCTTCCATTACCATCTCAGAGTAATGTGAAGCTTGGAGGACACCTTCCCCACCAAAAAAAAAAAAAAATTAGATGGCTTGGCTTTATATAGGTCTTATTTAGGTAACTACATGTACCATGAGATCATAATATTTATAACCATGTTATGCCCAGAAGATATTACAAAATAATTCTTACCATCTATCAGTTCCTACATTCATTCTTCTTCAGTGGTAAATTTAATATGGATGGTTTATTTTGCTGTGAACATGTGTTCACAGTTGCATATTTTGGATGAATGCTACAAGAAGTCATTCTGTAGACGAGATAACTCTGTAGACCAGGCTGGCCTTGAACTCAGAGGTCCACTTTCTTCTGTCTACCCAGTTCAGGGTTAAAGGCACTTGATGCCATCACCACATGATAGTCTCAGCACTTTGAACAGTTGTTCTCCCAATATTAACTGTTGTCTACTGCAAAAGGTGGTTTCTCTGACCAAGATAGAGATTCAGTCATTTAGCATATATATATATATATATATATATATATATATATATATATATGTGTGTGTGTGTGTGTGTGTGTGTGTGTGTGTGTGTATACATATATATATATATATATATATATATATATATATATATATATATATATATTTGAAAGGCAATTTTGCAGCATGTTTTTTTAACAAATTAAAAATATTAGGTTTGAATCTAGAGACTATCACTTCCAAAGACATAGGCTTGACCAGGATTAAAGAACCAGGAATAAAATTTACTTCTGTAAGATATATCTTTACTTTGGTAAGCAAGTGGTTGGAAATGTTGCCACCATTACACAAATAGTAATATCTTGCTTGATAGGTACATATTGTAGCAAGCAGATCCAAAACCACTTGAGGTCAACATTTTTTTCTTCCTTAGAAGCATGAACAAAACTTTTCTGTACTATGAAAGGTAGGTAGTAAGCAGCTAGGAAGTTTCATAGTCCATTTGAAATTATCTAAATTCGTTATATATTTTGGCAATAGGATATGCCTATTAATTATTTTAAGGTGAGTGAACGTATAGATTAAGTTTTAAGAGTTTCATGTATATTTAACACATGCAAAGCTCATTGTTCAAAGAAATAGTATAAAATATGCTAATAAAGATGTTCCGGAAATAGATCCTTAAATTCAGAGGTTTGATAGCAAAGATTAAATTGGGAACTAGTCACTTTCATTTTCAACTTAATGAAACATACCTTTTCAAATACAGTTAACTGCTTGTATCGACATCATTAGTCTCCTCTATATGAGAAGACTGATAATTGGTATTTTACCTTTATATTAGTTCAGTTAATAGTTTTATATACATGGCCAGTGCATGAGTGGATTGTATATGTTATATTTTCAATATTTGCGTGTGATTTAAAGTGATAAAAAGGTATCATATTTAGCATTCACAGGAGGCTTTTAAAATTGGTTTGCAAAAGAATATGACAAACCAAAATAATGCTTGTGAAAATTACAATTTTTTCAAACCCTACAGAAGGTATGCTCAATTCTACACTATACCATTTTTCACTCCACTGATTATTGTGGCAGGTAATTTGGTTTTAAAAACTCTTCTATGCAGAAAACTTAATTTCTGATGGCATTATATTTGTAATACCAATTCAGTAATACACTAGTCTAAAACTCTTGTGGCATTAATTGTTTATAAGTTATAAAAGAACAGGAACCCAAATTTCTATACTAATCACCTCTGGTTGACATTTTATTGGATTGATCACATAGAAACATACTTGTACATATGTTTAACCATCATTATGGAATATTATTTTACATTTAAGTTATTATGTTTTAGGCTTTGTGTCTGGAGAGAATATTGAAAGCTACACACAATGCACCCATACATGTTTTTCTGGGTCTGAATTTTGACAGTTTCTCAGAAATTTGGAAAAACCTAGACCTCAAGACCCAGCTATACAACTCCTGGGTATATACACAAAAGATATACAACTATACCACAACGACACTTGTTCAACTATATTCATAGCAGCTTTATTTCTAATGGCCAGAAACAGGAAATAACCTAGATGTCACTCAACTGAAGAACAGAAAGAAAATGCAGTGTGTCTACACAGTGGATTACTATTCAGTTATTAAAAGCAAAGCAGTCATGAAACATGCAGGTAAATGAATGAAACTTGAGAACATCATTCTGAGTGAATTATCACAGAACCAGAAAGACATGTACAGAGTATACTAACTTATAAATGGTCACTACCATAAAGATCAGAATAGACATGCTACAGTCCATAGATACAGAGAAACTGAGTAATGAGGAGGTCCCAAAAGAAGATGTGCAAATCTCACTCAGAAGAGAAAAATAGTCATTGGAGGTGGAGAGAGCAAACTGGAGAGGATAGAGAGCAAGAAGGAGAACAGGGACAGTGATTATGGTGGAGAGCATGGTGTGGAAGAAGACTAAGACTGATAATGTAACTTGGTTGGGGGCATATTTGGGACCAGATGCAGGCCTGGGACAGGGAAGATATTGGGAGTATGTGAGGGTGAGCCTAGCCAAGATTCCTACCAGATGGGGATATAGAGTCTGAAGTGGCTACCTTCTGTCTTAGCAGGCGTTTCAGAGGAAAGAGGGGATATCATTCAACTCACAAAACCTTCAACCCACAATTAGTCTTGCCTACAAGATGTGTAGGTATAAAAGATGGCACAGAGACTAAGGAAATAGCCAACCAATGAATGTCTTGCCCAACTTGAGTCCCATCCCATCTAAGAGAGCCAAACTTTGACTCCAATAATGATATTCTGCAATGCTTGCAGATAGGAACCTAACATACCTGTCTCTTGAGAGGCCTCATCCTTCACTTGATGGAAACAGATACAGAGCCTCATAGGCAAACATCAGACAGAGCTCGAGGAGTCTTCTGGAGGAGTGCGGAATAGGATTGAGCAATCCCACGGGGTCAACCATGCCATAAGAAGACCTACAGGGTCAAATAACCTGGACCCAGAGGATCACAGAGACTGGGCTACCAACTAGGGAGCATGTAGCATCTGAAGCTCAGTCCTGTGTACATTTGTAGTTAATGTGCAGCCTGCTACCTGGACTGCCTAGATGGGACTCAGTGGGAGAAGATGTGCCTAGTTCTGCTGAGTCTAGATATCCCAGGGTGGGATTATACCCAAGGGAAGCACCCCTTCACTGAGAAAAATGAGAGGAGGTAATAGGGGAAGGATTTATAAGGGTGGGAGAAAAGGAGGGAGAAGGGCTGTGATTGAGATGTAAATAATAAATTATTGAATAGAAAAAAGGATATTTCAGTAAATATTCATACTGTGTAAAGTCCATGCATTCGATATGATTTTATGAAATTTTCATGGAAATATCTGATTTGACACAAGGAAGCATGCATTATTTCCTTTAAAACTGTTTTGTTCCACCCTTAGGAGGGAAACTAAAATAATCATGGGGGATAAAGAGAGGGAAGGACCTGGGAGGGAGAGAGGGGAAAGGAGAAACAAGATCAGGTATGGGAAGAGACAAGAGAGAAATTTACAAGGTCAGGAAATTGATCACAAATATGTAGGGGGAATGGGGAACTAGGAATAGCCACTAGAAATTCCCAGATGCAAGGGAAGGAAGAGGTTCATAGGATCCAACAGGGATGACAATACCAAGATAACAAATATAGGGAAGGTAGAACCTGTAGAGACCATCTCCAGTAGATAGGAACAGCCCCCAGTTTGAGGAATGGAGCCACTCACCCATCTCAAAAATTTTAACACAGAAATTTTCCTATCTAAAGGAATTAAAGAGACAAAAATGGTACAGAGACTGCAGGAAAGACCATCCAGAAACCTCCCCACCTAGGGATCTATCCCACCTACAGACACTAAACCTGACACTACTGCTGATCCCAAGACATGCTTACTGACAGTAGCCTGATATAACTTTCCCCAGAGAGGCTCTGCCAGCACCTGACCAATGCGGATGTGGATACACATACCAACCATCAAACTGAGACTGGGGACCCTAATGGAAGAATTAGGGGAAAGACTGAAGGAGCTAAAAGGTATTACAACCCCATATGAAGAACAGTATCAACCAACCTGACCACCCAGAGTTCCCAGGGACTAAACCAGCCAAAGAGTACACGGAGGAAGCCAGAACTACAGATATATGTGTATATCTATATATCTATATATATAGATATATAGATATGGTATATATATATATATGGTATATATATGTGTGTGTGTATATATATACATACATAGATACACACACACACACACACACACACACACACACACACACATATATATATATATATATATATATATATGGTGGATGGCCTTATCTAACATCAATGAGAGAGGAGGCCCTTGGTTCTTTAGAAGCTCGATACCCCAGCATAGGGGAATGCTAGAGTAGTGAGGTAGGAATGAGGGGGTTGGTGGGGGAGCACCCTCATTGAGGCAAAGGGGAGTGGGGATGGATTGGTGGTTTGCTATGGAGAAACCAGGAAGAGGAAAAACATATGAAATGAAATTAAATAAAATAACCAATTAAAAACTAACAATCTTTTTTTTTTTAGATTTCTTCCTATATTGTTTCCTTGTGGCCTTAACAGACAGTAAAAGTGAGTGTGCACAGCTATGTATTGCTTTTTCATTTAAATGGGTTAATTTGTTCTGAGTTGCAGTTGTTATTCAGATTGTTAACTTTCTTGAGATAATTTTAGCCATTCTATACCACATTACAAATATTGAAATAAAATTATTTTAACATAAAATATCTTATAAATTTTTTAAAACAAGTTTCTGAGGGTATCTCCCCCTCAGCCCCCTCTCCTCTAAAACCTTCATACCTTCTTCAAACCTGTGAATCCTTAATTCTCTTCCCCTACCCCATCTTACCTGCTTGCTGAATCCTCTGGAGCAAGCAGAGTTTGCCTAAGCAGCCTGCTATTCTAGGGGTACTTCCATTGTCCTGCCACCTCTCTTTCCACCTTCACCAGACCTGCTGAGCCTGAACCATATAGGTATGCTTCCCTTCCCCAACCCATTTTCCTACTTGCTGATTCCTCTCCCACAAGACTGGACCTCTATTCTCCCACCACCTCTTTACTCACCTTCATCAGATCATCAGCTCCTGAACCATACAGACCTGCAGATATGGAACCATACAACCAAAGGATGCCTTTCAGAGACCTGCCACACCAGGACCAATGGTGTTATGTCCTCTCCCCCAATAGCTACTACAACAGGAACATCCAGGAACCAAAACCTTCCAGAAGGATAAAGGTCATCAAAAGAAAACAAGCAATAAAAGTCATAGTAATTTTATACCTTCATAGCACAGCTACCCTTCTGCAGAAAGTCCTGGATAACTTACACAACCAAAAAACCAAAAAAAAAAAAAAAAAAAAAGAAAAGAAAAGACCTTAACTCCAATCTTATAAAGATGATAGAACCCTATAACGAAGAAATTAATTCTTTAAATAAACACAGGAAAATTATGAAACAAGTACAGTACTTTAAAGAGGAAAGAAATAAATCCCTGAAAGATATAAAGGAAGGTACAATAAAATAGGTGAACAAAAATAAAAAAATTAAAAAAATGTGCAAGACCTGAAAGCATGAATTAATTTCCTGTTCTGAATTGCTCAATTACAGTTATCCTCCTTTTCTGGGTGTTTACTAGAGGGAGGTGTATGTTTCAGAGTCTCACCTCATATCCCTGGCTTGCCTGGGACACACTATGAAGCTTAGCTTTGTACTCACAGAGATCCATGTGCCTCTGCCTCCTGAGGTGCTGGGATTAAGGGTATGTGCTATCATCCCCAGCAAACTTTGCCTCTTTTGCAAGTTCTTGTTTTATTATATTTTTCGTTTAGATTCATTCATATATTTAGTGTAACTATGCTTTCCCTCTTGTATCTTTGTACACCATGGTTGTACACGGTGTTTGTAGAGATGGGTGGAATGCAAAAATGAGAGTTACAGATGGTGTTGAGCCACCAGGTGATGGAGTGAACCAAATCAATGACCTCTGCAAGAGAACTACATGCTCTTAACCTCTGAGACATCTTTCAGCCTTTTTCATTTTGTCTTGATGTGTTGAATATTCTAGATGGTTCTTCTACATGTTATTATCAATGTTATCCTCCTCCTCAACATCATAATCATCATAGATTTCTGTTTTATACTAAGAAGAAAAGGAGAGCATGTGGTTTAGAAAAGTTTGGGATAAGGTGGGAGTTTGGGAGTAGTTGCAGTAGGTAAACTGAAAGCAGAATATATTGTATGAAATAATTCATTTTTAATTAAAATAATAAATAAAATATTTTTAAAAACCAGGAAAATATTGTTTCTTTACTGCTCCCCATAGAGTAGTACTGAAAAAATACTAAATATTTATTATTGTTTAAAAGTCCACAATTATTATAATATTCTTTATCAAGAATTAAAACTACTGTGCATACATCAATCTTATAGGAAGAATAGGATTTTGGAGCCACTTATTCCCTTTTTTCAATTATATAGATTTGTGAATGTGAGAGAAAATACTGAAAATGTTTTGAAGGATTTTGACTACTGTTCAACAAATTTCAGATCACTTGCATTCCATAAAGAAGAGACTTAATGTAGAATAACTGGATCTTTAAAAGTTCTTGTACTGAAATTTATAATAGACAATAAATAAAATATCAAAAATGCACTTTATTCTGTCACTTTCATAGTATCTATCATTGTGTTCATCCACAAAAATCACTAGGGAGATTATTATGGGCAAAATCTTCACAGTCCATTATCAGCATTATTGCTTTGAGACAACACTGTATGTGCACATTTTCATCACTCAATCAAATCCAATGAACATCTCAGACATTTTCAATCTTAGAACAATTTGCTTGGCATTGTTGAATACGATGGTGTTTCTACATGACATTTTGTTTCAATTGGTCATGAAGAAAGTGTCTTTTCATGCTATGGTTATTGAACTGACATCTGTAGTACCCAGTTTTCAAAGCAGTGAACCAAAATAAAGGTAGTGCTGCTAGGTTTATGAACTTAGTTTGAAAGCTCAGCAATGGAAAACTATAAAACTGAGTTAGTCCAATGATGTGGGCAATTTTCTTTCCTGAATAGAAAGTATTTTTCACAAAATGATGAAGGAATAGATATGTAATATCTGCTTATAAAAATCAATGAAGTACATAAAAACAAATCAACAATTAGTCATGAAATGGAGTCTTTATCTGCTACTAAAGTAGGAAATTATAATTGTTAGTAATATGTTAGGGAAGGCAAGAAAGAATTATTATTCTCCTCTAACTATACGTGGGATCTGAAATCTACTTTATTTTTGTGACACAAAATGCTATGTTCCTACATTCTCTGAAGGACAATTAGTAAACTATATTTCTTTTGAAATAGAGAAGATAAAGAAACTAATTCTTATATCACTTACAAGAAATATATTTAAATGATTCAAGTTCTCACATTTTTGACATGAAATTTTCCCTAAGATTCTTATATGTAACCGCACATGTATGTATATGCACATACTAGTGTGATGACTAATAGGCCTATCTGTGCCGTAGATATTTAAAAGTGGAAAACACCTTAAATACTTTGTGAGAATCTTTTCCCTGTACAAGGACTCAGTCACAAACACACACACACACACACACACACACACACACACACACACACGCACACACACACGCAAAGAGAGAGAGAGAGAGAGAGAGAGAGAGAGAGAGAGAGAGAATCACAGAGCACAAGAAGTTAATAATTACAACAGATTTTGCAACAAACTTATACAGTGCCTTAAATTCAGTCTGAATAAATATCCAGGATGATTGTTTACTGAGCATTGAACCACGTTTTTTTTATTTTATTCAAAATGTGTCTCAATAATATGGGGCTTAAATCACTTTGCAGATAAATAAAATTTGATGTCAACATACATAGTTTCAGTCTCTGGAAACAAAGATTTATATACACTTACTTATATACCTGTAAAATATTATTACATCTTTATGACTTTGGAAATCCATTTAAAATTATCACAAAAAGCTGTTCGGAATTATTTTTGCTATACTATATATTAATTTTATTTATAAATCTATTTTTAAAGCTTGTATTCTCATGTACTCTTATAATAGGCTAGTGCCACTGCCACTGTAGATAAATGAGTTGACCTTGTTGATGTTCCTGCCTGTCGCAGGGAATTGAAAGCCCAGCTGAGAGCAATTACAGGCAATACTACTACCTTGGCAGGAGCTGTCAAGTCTCACATCACTGGAAAGAAGCTGGATATGTGTATGCTGAATGACAGTCATAGCAATACAGCATTTCCAATTATCTTTTGAGAAAGGAGAAAGTGATGATTTTTTGAAAGCTTTTATTTTCCATGAAATAACTGAAAATGAAAAATATAATTTGTGTGTGTGTGTGTGTGTGTGTGTGTGGGTGTGTGTGTATGTGTGTGTGTGTATGTGTGAATATCTCTCTGTGTACATTCTGTATGCATGTCTGTGTGTGTGCATGCACATGTGCACGCATGTTCTGTGTGCTCTGTGTGTATATCTGTATGTGTTAAGGCATGGAAATGAGTGCATGAATGTTTGTGCATCTGAGTGTGAAGGTCTGAAGTAGATTTTTATAACTCTTCATCATTTTCAATACAGAATTTGTTCCATTGAACCTGGGAAAGGGAAAACATTTGAAATGTAAATAAAAAATATCCAATAAAAAGGAAACAAATAAAATTAACTCAAAAAAGACAGAATTTTTTATTAAACCTGTAATTCACCAATTAAGCAAGACTGCCAGATCAATGACCATCAAGTATTGTACTTTCTCTGACTCACCAGTGCTATGATTACACATCTGGTGTAAGAACTGAACTGGAGATCTGAATTCAGGTTCTCATACATTTGTGGCAAGGCCTTTATTCACTGAAAGATTTACATACTCTCCAGCCTTGAGATATTCTACTAACTGTCGCCACCAGGAAGAAGGTGGGACTGGGAAAATGGAGCCAATAACTAAGTCAGCTTAAGACACAGACAATAGCCAACATTACTCAGAGCTTTAGAAAATGTAGACACTGAGGGTTAGGACAAAACACCAACCTACAGATTGGGAAAGAATTTTCACCAACCCTACAATTCACAGAGTGCTAATATTCAAAATATATAAAGATCTCAAGAAGTTAGACCAAGAAATTGTATATTTACAAACTGGATACCAGTCAGCTATTACAAACCAAGACACCAGGAATTTTTCAATCAAATGGGTAGAACTTGAGAGTATCATCCTGCATGAGTTAATCCAGACCCAAAATGACAAGTATGGTATGTACTTACTGATGAGTGGTTATTAGCCTTAAAAGACAGGAAATCCATGTTTTATTCCACAAATCCAAAGAAGCTAAACAAAAGGAAAGACCCAAGCAAGGATGTTTGATTCTCACTCCTATGAGGAGATAAAATAGTCATAGGACAGAGATGGAGGCAGGGAACTGGTTAAGAGAAGGGGGTTAATGATCAGGTTTGGGGAGAGACGGGAGATGACCAGATGACCATGGGAATGAGTGGAAATCTGGAGCTAGTGGGGCTGGTAGTGTGGGGGTGTCCCGGGAGCATCCTAGAGACTTCTCAGAGACCTGGGATAAGGAAGGCTCACAAGAATCTATGGGGGTTATCTTAGCTGAGATTCACAGCAATGGAGATATGAAACCTTAAGAGGTTACCTCCTATAGCCAGGCAGGTACCCAAGACCAACAACAGAGATATCGACCTACCCACAAAAGTTTATACCCCAAATTTATCCTGCCTCTAAGAAATGCAGGGACAGGGGATTGAGTAGAGACTGAGAGAATGACCAAGCAACAGCCAGCCTAACTAAAGAGTGATCACCCACTAATTTTTCACACTACTAATTATACTCTATTATGCTTGCACATAGAAATCTAGCATTGCTGTTCTCTGAAAGGCTCAATCCAGCAGTTAACTCACAAAGTTTCAAAGACCCACAACTAAACATTGAATTGAACTTGGGGACTCTTTTGGAAAAGTGGGTGAAGGTTTAGGGGCCTGAAAGGGGATAGAACTAACATGGTCTGATAATTAACTATATTTTCCTCTATTAGTTTGCATTTGGCAAATGATAGGCATTTCAAAAGTTTTTATTTAAAAAACTCAAAGCCACAGAATCTTCTATTCTCTTCATAAAAGTTCATTCTCACCCTCAGCCTAGCAAATGATATAGGAAAGATGATGTATAAAGTTGTCTCACACCTTGAATATTGCATAATTAAGCACAACAATGAAGACAGTATTGCTAAGAGTAAGGACCACTAAAATATGTCTGTTTTAATGTGGGCCTTTACCCTAATAAATTTAAAAGTGGTGTCCTTTTTATTATGGAAACAAATCAAGAGAATATTTTTCTGAAGATTTGTGGGCAATCAATTTTGCATTTGCCCCAAAGTAAAATTCAATAAATGGTGGCATTTACTGTCATATGTATTTTAAAATAACCTGAGAAGCTATTATATTAATGACTTTATCTTTTCTTTGTGAATTAAAAATTTTGGAGTCAGTTAGTTTTTTCAGTAGATAAAGATATCTGTTACCAAATCTGATGAACTGAATTTGATTCCTGTCAACCTTTAGAAAAAAGGAGAGAAGTTGTTATTTCATCTTCAAGGCACAATTGGACATGTGAGAATAGATATATGCATAGGCATGTAAGTATTCAGGCTTGTGTGTGCATGCACACACAAGATGTGATAAAACAAAGTTAAAATGAATTAGCAACTTTATTGAGGCCTAATTTCATGTGATAGACTAGATACTGGGAAAACACGATGTAGCATCTTTATGTCTGGGACAGTTCTGGAAGGTGTTACTCATTCTGGAGAAGGCCTTCTAGGAAATAACCTCACAGACCCATCCATAGGTAAGTTGTTTCTCTATCTAATACAACTAGATCAACTAGCACAATATCTATAGCCAATAATTCCTATGCCATTAACTGAAAAGAATATAGTTTCTCTATGAATTACTTTTGCAATTTGACAAACATGGCTTAATTGTATTATAGAGAGCAAATGAATTACATAATGAATATATACTATTGACATGAGTATTGTAATATTGAGGATCTTAGTGACCTTCGTGGGTCAGGCTCAGAGAAATTTCCAAACATACACCTGGTCAGAGTACAGATGTTCACAGGGTGTGCAGAAATTATCAACGGCAGCTTTCTGATCTTGATTGTTCATTTTATATGCTGAAACTGTTAAACATAGCTTCTTCTTCCAGGAAGACTGAACTCTAAGTCTGCACCTATACTGAGATATCTTATTGACATTAACTAACCTGCCTCTTCTCATTCATATTGTTTAACTTCAACATTTTTCTATTGGTTATTTAAAAGTGGTATAATTTATATATTTTAAAATCTAGATATGTTCCAGTTACCAGGGATAAGTAGTAAAATCTCTAGTTATATTGCTGTGAATATTTTTCTTTTTCATTACGATCATGTTCTTAATAATGTAATAGAAAGTTTGAGAATTCATCAATACGAAATAACAGGCCATGAAATAGTGCAACAAAATACAAAATTTTATGCAGAATATTGGCAAGAAAAATGAAAGCATGGCACTGGAATGTTGGTGATTTAAAGTGCGGTTGTTTTTAACTAATTTTACATTTTTATTGTTTAATTGATAAAAAGAAAATAGAAAATACTTTCTGCGTTAAAATCATCTACCTTAAGTGATCCGTAGTTAATAGGTTGCCCTTCCAGAGGACACAGCATTATTATAGCACTGATATAATCAGTCTCAACTGCTTGTAAACTCTATTTCTGGAGAATTTAATACCATTCACTGGCCTCCATAGGTACCAATTATGTACATGGTGTACAGACCTACATGTAGGTAAGACATCCATACACATTAGTACAAAAGAAATCAAAGCATCCACCTCAAGCATTTGAGAATTTTGTGAGTAAACAAGGTAGACATTGTTCCATTTTAATGAAAGATTTCATTATGAATATGGTAAATTATATTATAATCCTCAATAGATCTAGAGTCACCTATGAAACAAGCCATGGACATATGTATGGGGGAGACTTTGAAATGGGTTAAGTGGGATAAAACAATATACCCAAAATATGGGTAGAATCAATCCATTAAATTGAGTCCCAAATTGGATAAAGAGGAGGTAATTAGTAGTCTTCATCTGTCTCTGCTTCAAGACTGAGGATATAATGTGACCAGAGAGCCAATGCTGCTGCTGCTACTACTACTACTACTACTACTACTACTACTACTTCTACTACTACTACTACTACTACTACTACTACTACTACTACTACTACCACCACCACCATGCCTTTCCTGTGAGACATGATGGACTATATCCTCAAGTTGTTATAGCTCATCTCTTGCTCAGGGTGACTTACTCTGATATGTTTATCATAGTAGTAAGAAAAGTAACTCACAAAACTAGAATAAAAAAATCTTAACACCTAATTAATATTTTTGTTAGGTACCATAAACAAATGAATTAATTATGTTCAGAATTTTCCTTAATTATTAAAAGAATCTTTAGTATATATACATACATGTCAAATGCCACCATGCTGAAGAGGCAGCATGACACAGTTCTCACTCCTGGAGCAGAGCTAGCATTGTGTGCATCTCCATGAATATTGACATTTACAAGGCATAAGGCTTATTTTTATAGTGATGTACATATTTTCATGTTCCTCCTTTGGGTAATGTTTTCCTTGTTAAAGTTAATGAATCCAGGATAATTAGAAACAGCATGAGTTTGGAAGGTGAGAATGGTTTCCTTAGCAAAATGGTAAATGCTGTGACCTTCAGGACAGTACTTAAGGCTGTAGGAAAGAATTCTGAATGCATGAGCTGAAGAATGTATAATTTCTCAACTATGCAAAATATAATGGTGCAGTATGAATTGTATAAAGGGCTTTTGGGACCTAAAAGAACAGAGACAACAGCAATAACAAACCTTATTGTCAGAAAGATACAAAGGCAAGCATATCTCTGACAAAGATTCCTGAGGTCAAGGACAATCTGGGACAGAGCAAGTTTAAGTCCAGGTGTGATGGGAGTAGCAATCTCAGGATGGGGTCCCACCAACCTAAACTTATTTTTTATTCTTACAAAGGGAGACAGATCTCTGAGTTCATTTGCTATATTAAAAATTAGGGCCTTATGAATATTTAAAAATCACTATGTGAGTAACTTATAAACCCAGCCTCTAAGTTGCATATTACAAAGCACATATATAGGGAAAAAAGTATGTGCAGTCTCTTTCTAAGAATGATGGAGCTAAAATGATAAAATGCTGTTTAATGAGATAATCAAAATGGAACTGGTGTAAGCAATTGAATTGTCATATAGAAAAAAATGTCTGGGCTTTGGTCTGCTAGAGATGAACTGTTTAGAGAGTTATAGTAATTCCTTTTTAGAATTTGTTTGGCAGGTTTTCTGACATTTGTCAGAAAGTCCACAATTTTTTTTTCTAATAGATTTTCTGACTTTGGTAAGAAAATCCAAAAATTTTGTTTAGCAGGTTTTATGATTTTGGTACAAAAATCCAATAACTTTTCTACCAGCTTTTCTGACTTTGGTTATAAAGCCTGTGAGCACACCAGAAAGCTAGAATTTTTTTCTAGTAATAATTGTCTTAAGCAAAGATCTATCTAGGAAAAAATCTTGATCAGACTACAGAGCTGTCAGATTGCACCCGTTATCAACTGTGAGTAGTTCTTTTGCTGTTCCAAAAAACCATTTCCCCAGGAACCCCTCTCCAATCCTAGGCTGATCTTTGGCAAATATACACGCACACACACACACACACACACACACACACACACACACACACACACACCCCTCATAAAGAGAGTTTAGATTTTTAACTCAATGTGTTGCAACATTTCACTTTTTAGAGTATAATTCATTTTATGGCTCTCAAAAAGTCATTTCTCTTGTTCTTTTAATCCAAAAACTATGAATTACATAAAAAATATTGATTCAAGGTTTAGTGAAGAAAATGTGAGGACTTAAAATCATTTTTAATAAAGTTGGTTCTGGTGCACATATGAGCCATACCTTGTTGAAAATCTCCCTTTGACTTACACAGCATCCCTCCGCTTGTTTTTGTTTCCTTTTTGTGTATGTGTGTGTGTGTGTGTGTGTGTGTGTGTGTGTGTGTGTGTGTGTGTATGTGTGTGGTTGTTCTTTAAACTTCTATTTCATTATTTACAATCATTCTATTTTTCCCTTAAGAATACCTATTTTCCCTATAATCTTTCTGTGGGATTTTTTTAAAAATGCCTATCATTAAATAAATTTATACAATAATGTTCGTATTAGTGATTGCCTTGGTGTGGATATTTCTAGATATAAAATACACCATGAAACACTTTTAGTTTCTTATAGTATTTGTCTTTCAAATCATTGCTAATTGACTATTGTTATATTTAAAACTTTTTGAAGTAGCAGATATCAGGTGTGAGATGTTTGGGAACATGACTGCATGACACAGTTTTAGCTACAAAAGCATCATCAAACCTGAATAATGAAACTGTGGCTTTTTAATATACAAATGAAATTGCTTTTTCTTGTATGCTTTTTTTGTTTTGCCTTTTTCTATACAATATTTGTCCTCATATATTTCTCTGATAAAAATTTCTGAGAAAGGTATTGTGGTTATTACTAGAGAAGAAAACAGCTTCTATATTAGGAACAAATTGCTCTGGCACTGACCATTCAAGTAGCCAAGTCAGGCATAACAGTAAAAGGGGTTGTGGGTGGAGAGGCTGACTTCCTCAATTTTTCTTTGGAAATTTTTATCCAACTCATGATGATTAGTTTGTACCAGAACACATTTGGAGTAGGGAATGTATTTGAGAAATCTCAAGTTTAGTAGTTGTGAGAATTGAAGACTCCAAGGAACAGGAACATTGGACCTTGGTCACTAAGGACAGAAGTGTCTATAGAAACTACAAGGTATAAGATAGAGGAAGAAATAGCTGGGTCAACTGGATTAGTGTGCAATGGTGAGATCCCCCATGAGGGGAGATCTCTAATAATAGAAAATTTGATTCAAAATATTATTAGGGAAAATTAGAAGTCATATGTATAATAAAAAATTAAAAGGATAGACAAGTTTGGACCCCATGAAGATGCTACTGAATTAGTGTACTGACCTTCCTGGAAATATTGGAATATATTTATTTGATCTCCTGGCATCCTTTGCATAATGAAATTGAGATGGACATTCTAATACATAGAATTCAATCTTATGAAGGAGGGCTGGGGAAGCTGCAAGAGGAAGTAATATTGCACATTGAATGGAGTTGGAAAAATTTTAGAAATAGATATTTGGATAAGTTTAATAAATTGAAGGAAGAAATTTTGCAAATATAGTCAGACTAAAAATAACATTACCATGACTGGGTTGCACTTTTCTGTTTTTGTGCTAATGCTATATCCACAAGTTTATGCTCAGATGACCTATGATTTGGAGGTTTTTCTGAGAGTTAAATTTTCATGTATAATTTGCTTTTGCAGACAATGAATTGAGACATTGTGTGTGTATTGTTCTTTCTGGTGACATAGTTCCATGGCATTTTTCAGGAAAAATACTGATCTTGAAGAAATAATGAAAATTCTTTTGATTATATATTATTTTATAACAAGAAAGTGTGTAATCAATACAGGACTGAAGTGAACAAGGTATAAGATAGACGAAGAGTGAGAGAGAGGGGAAGAGGGAGAGGGAGAGGGAGAAGGAGAGAGAAAGACTGCAAGCTATCTCTGAATGCACCTTCAGAAGAACAATGAATCACCTGTCAGCTTGCACCTGCAGTAAGTGTCTGAGATTCTGATTTCCTGCTGATCCAATACTCCTATTCTCAAGAACCCAAAAATGACTAAGGCTAGTCCTCAGCAAATGAGATGATAAATATATACATTCACCATCAAACCTTGTGACCTCAGTTTGAACCCTAGAAGCCACAAAGGAGAGAATACAGTCTTGCAATGTGTACACTGTCTAAAACACAAACACATACACACACACACACACACACACACACACACACACACACACACACACGCTAAATACAAAAACAAAGTTGAACCCTAAAATTAGAGATCAACTGTAAATGAAATCCAACTTTTAAGGTTTAAGCACTAAAATAGCAAATAGTTAATAAATGTGAGAAATATAAATTATTTGAAACTGTGAGAGATGCAAAACTAATTTTTAAATCTCTTGTTAAATTATATATATATATATATATATATATATATATATATATATATATATATATAATCTGAAGAAAAGTGTTGATTGTTATCTTGGCAAGCAAGTCTGTTACATGTGTGTACATATTGATTTTACTGTATTCTTTTGAAATCCAAAAGTGGAAATTCAACTTAGTTATTAGGTAAATCATGGAAATAACTGCCTGTATACATATCACTCAAATACACATGAAGATTATACTTGTTTTGGATTTGCTCTCATTTTAATGCATACTTTAAAATTTGGAAGTACTGACAGCTTTATAGAAAATATTTTAAATTATAATATTCATAATAGTTATGATTAAATGTTAAATGATAAATAGCCTATATCACTTCCCTGGCTGAGGCAGGAAATTAAGTACATTGAGAATCTACAAAATATGTAAAGTCCACTTAAATCTTCATATGGAAATGCATACAGAGAAAATGTGATCCAATGTAATTTTCAGGATGTGATATTTTGGTCAAGATTTGACAAGGGACAATAGATTTTCATTGAATGTGAAATATTTCTTTTTGAGTAGGTCACTGCTCAATGTAAGATTATTTCCATGTACGGATAATTGAGCTATGTTTTCATATAACCTTAGGCAAGAAGGAATCATTTAGTGCATTGAAGTAGGAATGCACCATTCCAATGGCTTGAGCAAGTTTTGCTCAATGTGAAAACGGCTTAGATTGTGAACCACCTATTTTAACTGCCACAGTTTTAATATATATAATAGTGCTGTGCAAATGCTTGACAATTTTTTCACAATAGTCATGCTTATGAAGTTACTACGAAATCCAGAATTAATGAATATTCAAATATTACTTGTAAATTGTCTATAAGATTAAATATTTTCAAGCCTCTGTCAACATTTTCATCATTTAATCAACACATGACCTCATTTTATGCATATTTGTTCTTTAAGATAACTGCTTCAACATATATTGCTAATTCATTAACATTATCTTCAGGCTAATTACTATAGAATTCATGATTGAATGAATATCTTCTAAGACAAATATGTTCATATGGTATATTAGAGTCTTCTATCACAAGAAATGCCAGACTTCATTTCAAAGGATGATATTAATAATAACATCTAATCTCACAATATGTTTAAGTCTACCAACTGACAATACAGTAATAGACTATGGAAAACCTGTATGATTTTTCTTAATATTTAAAGTAAGAATGCAGATGGTTTGTTTCAATCTAAATAAGGATATATATATATATATATATATATATATATATACACGTATATGTATATATACATATATGTGTATATATATACATATATATATATCAGTTGAATCAAATGTTTTCCCACTCTGCATAGGTCTATAAATGAGTGAATTATCATAAGTGTTGATTTTGGATTTGGAAAGAAATATGCTGACAAATTTGCCTATATCGAACATAAGGAGTAATGTAAACTGTAAATATGCATGATATGCATAAAAATTAAAAACTCAACTCAAAGATGACTAACTCACATTTCTTATGATGTAGCAGAAGACATAAGTTTATCATTTTATATTTTGGAAGGAAAAAGAAGACATAAATTTAAAATGTCTGAAAGCACCAGAGAACTAAATACCTGTTATCTGCAAATTTCATAAGTTCCTAAACTGCCACTATATTTTATCTCAATAGTTATAGGTATTTAAATTATTAATTCCTTGTCTTTGATATTGTATTGTAAAACAGAATACCTAATCTTTCCCCCATCAGAGAGCAATGTATTTGAAACTTATTTATATAAGATTAAAAACTAAGAATCGTTTTTTTTTAATTTCATTAGTGTTATATTTGACAACTTTAGAGTATTTGATTACCCAGATGATCTGGTATTTTTTCAGGAAATGCTTTATCACACTCATTGAACAAAATAAAAATGAAAACACCTCTAATCATGGTGTTGGGTACCTGTAGTCCTAATATTCTGGAAGTGGAGGCAGTTGAATGTTGTAGTAAACAACCTAATCTACATGGTAAATTTGAAGTCATCATGGGCAATTTGAGCCCCGGTTTTAAAACTACCACCAATCCACAACAGAAATGAAGGAAGACACTTCTATGTATTACTTTAATATTGCATAAAATTTGGCTTTAATATTTAGTTGTTAATTTTTTCTTTCTTTTTTATTTAAGACCAGAACTTCCTTGGTAATCCACAGAGGCCTCTACTGTCCTCCTGCCTACACCTTTGCAAGTACAAAGAGGATATATGAACACTATTTACAAAGCTACAATTATATATGCATATGGTAAGAAATGAGAACTAAGATATATATATATATATATATATAAATATCTGTCTATCTGTGTGTATACATACACACACATACACACACACACACACACACACACACACACACACACACATATATATATATATATATATATATATATATATATATATATAATCTCACATATAGGTTTAGGGAATAATTTTTTCCAATCTGTAAGATTCTCAATAAATTTCTTTTGTCCTTTGCCTTACATACGTTTCCAGTATCATGAGGTGTTATTTATCTATTTGTTGATCTTAGAGTTTGAGTCACTGGTATTCCTGTGCAATGTGTTCAAGGCAATTTTCACTTTCTCTTCCATTAGATTTAGTATATCTGGTTTTATGTTGAAGTTGGACTGGAACTTCATATCATGAGATAAATATGGATGTATTTCCATTTTTCTACATCCAGACTGACAGTTAGATCAGTACCATTTGTTGAAGATGCTTTAGCATGGCTAACCTTTGAGCTCTACCAGATCGACTGAAACAGATGCAGACTCTCACAACCATGCATTTAACTGAGATTGGGGACACCTATGGAAGACTTAGGGGAAGGATTGAAGGACATGAAGAAGATACGAAGTCCACAGGAAGACCAAAAGTGTCAACTAACTTGGTCCCCTTTGAGCTCCCAGAGACTAAGCCACCAGCTAAAGAGCATACATGGGCTGGTCGAAGATGTAGGTTACATATGCAGCAGAGGACTGCCTTGTATGGACTCAGTGAAAGAGGAAGACCCTAATCCTGTAGAGATTTGATGCCTCAGGAAGGGAGGATAGCTGGAGAAGGGGGCAGCCTGTCAGAGGCAAAGGGGAAAAATATGGAGGAAGAAATCTACAAGAAGGTCCTAAAGATGAGGCAACACTTGGGATGCAAATAAATAAAATAATTAATTAATCAGGAAATAAAATAAGAAAAAATAAGAAAGCATGAGTCTAGATGCTTTGGCCCTTAAACCATCATAGTTTCAGAATACTTAAATTCATATTTTCCTTAATAATATGCTTATCCATTTTGCTACATTTTAATCATAGAATAGAAATTGCTTATTGTGGCTGAAACCAGGATATAAAACATTATGAAACATCCATAATAATTTGATATGTATAAATGTCTACTACATTTTTGTTTTAGGTTAAAAATTTGAAAACATCTGTTAATAGGCATTGAAATGAACACACATGGATTTTATTTTTTTGTGGGTACACTTTCTGAGATGAAAATAATGAGTAAAGAAATGACAAGAAGTAAAGAAAGGCCAATAAATTTCTAGTAGCTTCAAGTGATTTATCTAAAGTGACCATCATTAATGGAATTTATATTGACCTTGTATCAGTCTGCTGTTTCTAGTTAGACTACAATGATTAACGCTTACTGCTTGCACTCCAGTGCATGTAAAATAATTTTTGATTTACCAAGATATTGTTATCTCTTCCCCCATGCCAGACAGTATGAGAATTCTGTGAGTCACTTTGAAGCATTCTTTTGTATTCTTGTTATTTGCTGTTGTTGTTTGTGTTCCTTATAGTTGGTAATTATTGTTAACTTAGTGATCTACTATGTTTCTAAAAAAAATATAATAACTGTGCTTCATCCTATTTTTCTGTGCATTTCAATTCTAGTTTGTCATGTTACCCATGAGATACAAAGGGTAGGACCTAAGAAATAGAAGAAGGAAGAAGGGACGTTTACACACGTTAGTCATTTGGGGCTAAATCAATAATTGTACCATGGTGATATTTTAAAAAAAGGCCTGGATCATTAATAAACCTACCCAAATGACTGAACTTACTATCATTTTATTAAATGTTGAGCAAATAAAAGAGACCCGAGACAGCACCACTTGGAAAATATCCTTTAGTAAAAACACAACTCTCTTCTTAGTCCTTCCCAAATATTTTCTAGTTGGTGTATCACCTATCTTACATCAGGGGTTCATGTCAGTTAATTCTCATATTGTAAGAAACAAAGATTAAAAAAATCCTGTGTCACCAATAAGCCACAAAAGCACAAACTGCTTTGCAAAGAATGAAGTGATGAGGCCTAGAAGAGGGATTTACCCATGGACTTCATGTTTACAGATTCTAGCATAGTCCTTACCTCAGTGCCTAGTCACCTATGTTCAACCATAAAATGACTACCGAATTTCACATTCTAATTGAAAAAGGAGTACTCAGATAATCATGCTAAGTACTCATGTTTTACAAACTGGATTTTCCACAATACATTCATGGTCCTCGAAATAACTTTGCATGATTTCCTGAGATTATTTACTCATTACTTATAATCTTTCACCTATTGATCTGAAATTTTCATACCATAGATCCTAAGAGGGTCACTACATATTATATTTTTTTTTCTTTCTAAGAACTCTTTACATGCTCCTTGGATACATGGCAGTGTTGAAAACGGATGGTGTATGTTTGTCATTTATAAGCATGGTGGTGCCATGTGAACTGGATTCCTATTACTTTTAAATATCAAGTATTTCTATAGATAGTCCTAATAAAGACCATTAATCTTCCTTTCTAGTTGATAATATTACCCACACTATGACAAAAATGCCTAGCTTGATTGTGTATATACTTGTTAAAAGTGGACACTCAAAAAATTTTACTTAAAATTTTGGCAAAGAAACAGAAAATATAAAAACTCCTAGATGTTTTCAAATCCAAATGTATGGTACCTTATAACTGTAATGATAATAAGGGTTCATTTTGAGTAGGAATACAGCTTTATGCCTACATTTTAGCAAATATTTTGTAGAGGACTACCTAACAAAGTAATTCACCATGACCACTAATCAGAAAAATTTATATTTTATTCTGGCACATGCCAGAGTGTTTTTCTCCCTTTTATGAAGTAAGGATTCATGGAAGGTTTTAGAATTATGTTTAAGTCAAATAGTCATTATACAATTTCATGCATCATATATGACAATAAAGTAACACTTTAAACCAAGTAGAATCTGTGCTTCATATAATGGTATCAAGAGGGCAGTGACTAAATATAGCTGCCAAAAAATACTCATTTTAAAGAATAAAATCCAGAAATGACAGTGTATCCATACAATTCTAATTAACTTTAATTGTACAAAATTAATTCATTAAAGGATTATGTGTGTGTGTGTGTCTGTGTCTGTCTGTGTGTGTATACATATATTCAAATAGATATATTGGTCTAAGGAAATAATCAAGTAACAATATGCAGGACCATCTGCAATTTTTAATTATTATTTAAAAGAATATTAAAATTTAAATATATTTCAATTGTATTTGTTCTCTCCTCCAAGCCTTAGAACCTCTCCCTTCTTTAATTCTGTATCTAACTTCAAATTTTTCTTGTCAAGAGACAGACAAAAACTTACTAAAACAGCAAGCCCTTCAATATCAAGAAAACCAAGTTAACCTAAACCTAACCTACAAAAATAGTCGTTATTCATCAAATGATGTGAAAAACACTGCAGTAAAACAAAAAAATTGTTATTTGGCCATATATTTTTATTTTAAATTACTGTAAGAATGGGCATACTGTATTCATGATGACTGCACTAATATATAAAACCATGAATAATAGACACAGCTTTGTTTCTTCACACAATCTCCACATTGATTACCTAATCATATATGCAAGAAGTAAAATTTTGTTTCTTATCTCTTTAAAATTTATTGTTTTCATGTAAATACAAAATGACAAATTGTCTCTACGTTATATGGAACTGCAAATAACCATTAATAGAAACAACTTTGACCAAAAAAAAAGAAGCAAGAAGAGCACATTATTTGATAGAAATGTTATAAACCTATCGTGCACAAAATTGTTCCATTATGCCCTGCTTCATGCTATGTATATCTTTATATTTAAAGTAAATTTGTTGAAAAAGAACATAATGATGATTCTTTTTTCTTCACAATGACAAAGTTACTCATTTTTTAGATTTTGAACCATTATCATGTATGTTTATAGGTGTGGTTGCGTTTAAAACTGTACAATTATTATGTTTTAATTCTTTTATTCTTTAACATATCTCTCTCCCTCTATGAAATGAATATATTTATTATTATTATTATTCACTATTCCTTTTTTACATTAAATGTAATTATTTGTTTCATTGTTTTGGTGGTTTCAAGAAAATTGTAATATATACTTTAATGTATCAGAATTTAATTACAAGTGGTATTACGCATATTATACTATATTAGTGGAAATTTGTAGTGTCCCTACTTGTGACTTAAAGATTTCATCAAATATTTTACATTTAATTGTTCTTCATTTCAGACTACATTAGAATTGCTTTTTAAAAATAGCATATTGACTTTTGAAAAAAGAAGTCTATAATAAAAAATTCCATACATAAACTACTCTACAGTTCTAGTCTTTCTTCATTTCTATTTGCAGATCCTTTATTCCTGTAGTACCTCTATCTATCTGTACAGAGGACCATTTGGTGCAGTCTACATCCACTAGTAATAACTTTTTTCAACTTCTTTCCCTCTTAAAGTACCTTTATTTCATTTCTACTCTTGAAATATATTACCTCTGAATATAGAACTCTATGTTGACATTTTTTTCTGTGATTTAATGACCTTTACATACAATGTCCTTTTTTTCTCATTGCTTAGAATTAGAAATATATGGCTTCTTACTCACTGCTTTGAAGAATACCGGTGATTTTTTTAAACCACTATAACTATTATTTTCCTAGATGGAATTTTCTTTCATTATCCATGTGTATGAGATTCATTATATTCAGTGATATCTACCATATATTAGTTGTAATGTGCTAAATTGTATACTTGTGAAATCCTATTGTGAAGTTAAAATATCTAATACCTCAGAATATGACAGTAGTTTTAATAGGGCTCAAAGAGAGGTAAATATGTTTAAATAAACCCGTGACCATGGCTGTTAAGCCAGTCTTACTATAGTCTTTAAAGGATAAGCAAATTGGGACACACAAAGAAATGCTCCAGAGGTATACGTATGCAGGGAAAATATCATGTGGGATCACACTAAGAATGTCATCTTAAATCCACAAGAGAGACCTAAGGGGGAAAAATATTCAAACTTGGCAACAACTTCCTCTCTGATTTCTACCATCCAGTCACAAGAAAATAAATTGTTGTTGTTTCAGACATGTCATTGTTGCTTTTTGATATGGCAAACTTAGAATGAATTTAATAGTTATCATTGTTTCTGGATAATTTTACATGATTATGTATTCAAATATCAATCATGCCCACCATATCTTCCCTTTCTTAGCAGTGGCTTTCTACCTCATATATTTAGATCTTTTTTTATAGACATAATTATTGTTTTTATTAGATTAGGGTTAAGAAAAACAGGGAAGATTCATGTGTAATTTTTATGCATTAACTCTTACATGCAGGGTTGTAATGTATTGCTCTTAAATACAACATGCAAATTCTCTATACAGTTACTATTGCTAGAATCCCCTCAGTGTCCGTCATATTAAATTTTTTTCATTTTTTTTATTTTTATTTTATTTTGTTTTACTGTCCAGACATTATCCCCTCCTGGTCGACCCTCTGACTTTTCTACATCTCACACCTCTTTCTGCCATCTCCACGAGGATGTTTATTTTAAAACAAGTTTTTTCTCCTTATTATAGAATTTATTTGCCTGTTTTTGGCTTGCTTTGTCATTTTTTAATTGGATACCAGGATGTGAATAATATTTTTTATTGGTGGTACTGCATGCCTAGTTCTTAGGTATGTTGTTTTTAAGATTTGTTATATGTTATCAAAGTAAAATAGAGAAGTATATTGGAACATAGATGTTAAAAAGGGGTAAATGAAATTCTCAAGTAAACATAAAAAATCAACATTCAGTTCAATCATTATTTTGTGTGTTTTATGGAAGGGGAAGTCTTTGGTCCTGCCAAGACTGATCCCCCAGTGCACGGGATTGTTGGAGGGAGGGTTGTAATGGGGGGAGGATGGGGAGGGGAACACCCATAGAGAAGGAGAGGGGATGGGTTAGGGTGATGTTGGCCTGGAAACCGGAAAAGGGAATAACAATCGAAATGTTAATAAAAAATACCCAAGTTAATAAAGATAAAAAAGTTGATTTTAAGAATGTAAATCTTTGAACACTTAATATTTATAATATTACCTTATTTTTGTTGATTTTTATGTATTTTTCTGTTCAGGACTTAGATTTAAATGTTTGTTTTTACAACACTTTCATTTATAGGACAGAAAATTTTATATGCTATTGAAATCACAGTTAATAAAATTAATAATCCTCCTAATGTATTATTTTAAAATTTCCTACGAAGTAGACTATTTGGTATAAAAATCAATAGGGAAGTGTAGAATATGTCTAATTACTCCATTTACTGAGACATGATGATTCTATATAGTGCTCCATATGTGAAATGATTTTCTACTATGAGTGATGGAAATAAGGAATCTTGTCTGCCAGATATGTCTAGCATCATTGTCTCTAATCATTGATAATTCTTTCCTAGAGCAGTAGTTTCTTTATATGCATGTCTAAATCTGTGTTCTCAGAGGAGATAGAAAGGATATCTCTAGTCTTATATATATAGTAATTACTCCTCTCTCTTCAGTCCTACAAACTCGAGGTATGGTCATTCATGCTATAATAATGGGAAATGCCTGGGACACTCTTTTCTGTAAAACAAACTCTAACCTAATTCAAAACAATAATAATTATTGGTCTAATCTTATTTTGATTTATTTGTGTTAAGAATATTTGCCTTATACTTCTAAATGTTTAATGTCTTGAATACTTTATTTGTTCTTCTAGATCTTGAAACTAGCACATAAATCTCAGAAATGCTTTTCCATCTTTTATGAAGTATGAGTTCTGATTTATATATAACTTCATTCCTGAATAAATACAGAATGTTCAGCTCTATGTAGAAATATTTTTGTGGGAAAGTTAAAATAGCAATGGGAACATTACACACATTATATCTTAGCTAACAATTTTAAAGTATTAATCATAATCAATAATATTTTCAAATTCATATAATTATCTATATAAGTTATATATGTATGCTCATTTAGCTGAAATACAGTGAAAAGAAAATATATTCAATAAGTATTTTAAAATGGTTCTTATATTTCTCACTTTATTAGCTTCCTTATAAATTAAATATAGTTCAATAAGAAGTATAGCCTGATTTTTTGATATAAATATTATATTAACCACAATAGTAAGAAGGAAATACATCTATACCCTTAAAAATTATATCAGATGACGGAAGCTCCCGGAAAAGGCGGGGCAGATCTTCCTGGTTGCTGCCACCGCGGAGAGCTCCTAGGCAGCACCCCACGAGCAAACTTCAGCCTCTGGACCACAGGTAAGACCAACTTTTCTGCTGCAAAAGACCTGCCTGGTGAACTCAGGACACACAGAGGCAAAATTCCTCTAGGACCGGGCACTTCCGCTGTTTACTGGGAGTCCCAAACCCGTGGATCCCAGCCTTCTGCAGCTCTCTGCTTCCAAACCCCGTGGGAGAGAGACCTCACCGCCTGGTCAGGTGGGCACTCCTGAGGCTGCAGAGCGGAAGAGACCACCAACACTGCCCACCCCTGCCCACATCCCTGGCCCAAGAGGAAACTGTATACGGCCTCTGGGTTCCCGTAGAGGAGGGCCCAAGAGCAGCAGGACCGCTGCACCTGAGAAACCGCCATAACATGAAGAGAGCTACCGGATATACAGTTCTCTGCACCCAAATCCTGTGGGAGGGAGAGCTAAACCTTCAGAGAGGCAGACACGCCTGTGAAACCAGAAGAGACTGCACTCTGCACGCATCTCTGACATCAGAGCAAAACTTCCCACGAGCAAACTTGAGCCTCGAGACGACAGGTAAGACCAAATTTTCTGCTGCAATTGAGCTGTCTGGTGAACTCCAGACACAGGCCCACAGGAACAACTGAAGACATGTAGATAGGAAAAACTACACGCCTGAAAGCAAAACATTCTGTCCCCATAACTGGCTGAAAGAAAACAGGAAAACAGGTCTACAGCACTCCTGACACACAGGCTTATAGGACAGTCTAGCCACTGTCAGAAATAGCAGAACAAAGTAACACTAGAGAAAATCTGATGGCGAGAGGCAAGCACAGGAACTCAAGCAACAGAAACAAAGACTACATGGCATCATCGGAGCCCAATTCTCCCACCAAAGCAAACACGGAATATCCAAACACACCAGAAAAGCAAGATCTAGTTTCAAAATCTTATTTGATCATGATGCTGGAGGACTTCAAGAAAGACATGAAGAACTCCCTTAGAGAACAAGTAGAAGCCTACAGTGAGGAATCACAAAAATGCCTGAAAGAATTCCAGGAAAACACTATCAAACAGTTGAAGGAATTAAAAATGGAAATAGAAGCAATCAAGAAAGAACACATGGAAACAACCCTGGATATAGAAAACCAAAAGAAGAGACAAGGAGCTGTAGATACGAGCTTCACCAACAGAATACAAGAGATGGAAGAGAGAATCTCAGGAGCAGAAGATTCCATAGAAATCATTGACTCAACTGTCAAAGATAATGTAAAGTGGAAAAAGCTACTGGTCCAAAACATACAGGAAATCCAGGACTCAATGAGAAGATAATAGGTATAGGACAGAGTGAAGACTCCCAGCTCAAAGGACCAGTA
This sequence comes from Rattus norvegicus, assembly GCF_021556685.1. NCBI lineage: Eukaryota > Metazoa > Chordata > Mammalia > Rodentia > Muridae > Rattus > Rattus norvegicus. The sequence continues at coordinate 96,790,377 of NC_141554.1, forward strand.
AACATCTTCAACAAAGAAGAAAACTTCCCTACCCTAAAAAAAGAGATACAATAGGCATAAAAGAAGCCTACAGAACTCTAAATAGATTGGACCAGAAAAGAAACACCTCACGTCACAGAATAGTCAAAACACCAAATGCACAAAATAAAGAAAGAATATTAAATGCAGTAAGGGAAAAAGGTCAAGGAACATATAAAGGCAGACCTATCAGAATCACACCAGACTTCTCGCCAGAAACTATGAAGGCCAGAAGATCCTGGACAGATGTCAAACAGAACCTAAGAGAACACAAATGCCAGCCCAGGTTACTGTATCCTGCAAAAATCTAAAATTTTCATAGATAGAGAAACCAAGATATTCCATGACAAAACCAAATTTACACAATATCGTTCTACAAATCCAGCACTACAAAGGATAATAAATGGTAAAGTCCAACATAAGGAGGCAAGCTATACCCTAGAAGAAGCAAGAAACTAATCGTCTTGGCAACAAAACAAAGAGAAGAAAAGGACACAAACATAACCTCATATCCAAATATGAATATAACAGGAAGTAATAATCACTATTCCTTAATATCTCTCAACATCAATGGTCTCAACTCCCCAATAAAAAGACATAGATTAACAAACTGGATACACAACGAGGACCCTGCATTCTGCTGCCTACAGGAAACACACCTCAGAGACAAAGACAGACACTACCTCAGAGTGAAAGGCTGGAAAACAACTTTCCAAGCAAATGGTTGGAAGAAGTAAGCTGGAGTAGCCATTCTGATATCAAATAAAATCAATTTTCAACTAAAAGTCATCAAAAAAGATAAGGAAGGACACTTCATATTCATCAAAGGAAAAATCCACCAAGATGAACTCTCAGTCCTAAATATCTATGCCCCAAATACAAGGGCACCTACATACGTAAAAGAAACCTTACTAAAGCTCAAAACACACATTGCACCTCATTCAATAATAGTAGGAGAGTTCAACACCCCACTCTCATCAATGGACAGATCATGGAAACAGAAATTAAACAGAGATGTAGACAGACTAAGAGAAGTCATGAGCCAAATAGACTTAACAGATATTTATAGAACATTCTATCCTAAAGCAAAAGAATATACCTTCTTCTCAGCTCCTTATGGTGCTTTCTCCAGAATTGACCATATAATTGGTCAAAAAACGGGCCTCAACAGGTACAGAAAGATAGAAATAATCCCATGCGTGCTATCGGACCACCACGGCCTAAAACTGGTCTTCAATAACAATAAGGAAAGAATGCCCACATATACGTGGAAATTGAACAATGCTCTACTCAATGATAACCTGGTCAAGGAAGAAATAAAGACAGAAATTAAAGACTTTTTAGAATTTAATGAAAATGAAGGTACAACATACCCAAACTTATGGGAAACAATGAAAGTTGTGCTAAGAGGAAAACTCATAGCACTGAGTGCCTGCAGAAAGAAACAGGAGAGAGCATATGTCAGCAGCTTGACAGCACACATAAAAAGCTCTAGAACAAAAAGAAGCAAATACACCCAGGAGGAGTAGAAGGCAGGAAATAATCAAACTCAGAGCTGAAATCAACCAAGTAGAAACAAAAAGGATCATAGAAAGAATCAACAGAACAAAAAGTTGGTTCTTTGAGAAAATCAACAAGATAGATAAACCCTTAGCCAGACTAACGAGAAGACACAGAGAGTGTGTCCTAATTAACAAAACAGAAATGAAAAGGGAGATATAACTACAGATTCAGAGGAAATTAAAAAATTCATCAGATCTTACTATAAAAGCCTATATTCAACAAAACTTGAAAATCTGCAGGAAATGGACAATTTCCTAGACAGATACCAGGTACCGAAGTAAAATCAGGAACAGATAAACCAGTTAAACAACCCCATAACTCCTAAGGAAATAGACGAAGTCATTAAAGGTTTCCCAACCAAAAAGAGCCCAGGTCCAGATGGGTTTAGTGCAGAATTCTATCAGACCTTCATAGAAGACCTCATACCAAATTATCCAAACTATTCCACAAAATTGAAACAGATGGAGCACTACCGAATTCCTTCTATGAAGCCACAATTACTCTTATACCTAAACCACACAAAGACCCAACAAAGAAAGAGAACTTCAGACCAATTTACCTTATGAATATCGGTGCAAAACTACTCAATAAAATTCTAGCAAACCGAATCCAAGAGCACATCAAAACAATCATCCACCATGATCAAGTAGGCTTCATCCCAGGCATGCAGGGATGGTTTAATATACGGAAAACCATCAACTTGATCCATTATATAAACAAACTGAGAGAACAAAACCACATGATCATTTCATTAGATTCTGAGAAAGCATTTGACAAAATTCAACACCCCTTCATGATAAAAGTCCTGGAAAGAATAGGAATTCAAGGCCCATAACTAAACATAGTAAAAGCCATATACAGCAAACCAGTTGCTAACATTAAACTAAATGGAAAGAAACTTGAAGCAATCCCACCAAAATCAGCGACTAGACAAGGCTGCCCACTCTCTCCCTACTTATTCAATATAGTTCTTGAAGTTCTAGCCAGAGCAATCAGACAACAAGAGGAGGTCAAGGGGATACAGATAGGAAAAGAAGAAATCAAAATATAACTATTTGCAGATGATATGGTAGTATATTTAAGTGATCCCAAAAGTTCCACCAGAGAACTACTAAATCTGATAAACAACTTCAGCATAGTGGCTGGGTATAAAATTAACTCACATAAATCAGTAGCCTTCCTCTACATAAAAGAGAAACAAGCCGAGAAAGAAATTAGGGAAATGACACCCTTCATAATAGACCCAAATAATATAAAGTACCTCGGTGTGACTTTAACCAAGCAAATAAATGATTTGTACAATAAGAACTTCAAAACTCTTAAGAAAGAAATTGAAGAAGACCTCAGAAGATGGAAAGATCTCCCATGCTCATGGATTGGCAGGATTAATATAGTAAAAATGGCCATTTTACCAACAGCGATCTACAGATTCAATGCAATCCCCATCAAAATACTAATCCAATTCATCAAAGAGTTAGACAGAACAATTTGCAAATTCATCTGGAATAACAAAAAACCCAGGATAGCTAAAACTATCCTCAACAATAAAAGGACTTCAGGGGGAATCACTATCCCTGAACTCAAGCAGTATTACAGAGCAATAGTGATAAAAACTGCATGGTATTGTTACAGAGACAGACAGATAGACCAATGGAACAGAATTGAAGACCCAGAAATGAACCCACACACATATGGGCACTTGATTTTTGACAAAGGAGCCAAAACCATCCATCAAAAAAAAAAAAAAAAAAAAAGATAGCATTTTCAGAAAATGGTGCTGGTTCAACTGGAGGTCAACATGTAGAAGAATGCAGATCGATCCATGCTTATCACCCTGTACAAAGCTTAAGTCCAAGTGGATCAAGGACCTCCACATCAAACCAGACACACTCAAACTAATAGAAGAAAAACTAGGGAAGCATGTGGAACACATAGGCACTGGAAAAAATTTCCTGAAGAAAACACCAATGGCTTATGCTCTAAGATCAAGAATCGACAAATGGGATCTCATAAAACTGCAAAGCTTCTGTAAGGCAAAGGACACTGTGGTTAGGACAAAATGGCAACCAACAGATTGGGAAAAGATCTTTACCAATCCTACAACAGATAGAGGCCCTATCTCCAAAATATACAAAGAACTCAAGAAGTTAGACCACAGGGAGACAAATAACCCTATTAAAAAAATTGGGTTCAGAGCTAAACAAAGAATTCACAGCTGAGGAATGCCGAATGGCTGAGAAACACCTAAAGAAATGTTCAATATCTTTAGTCATAAGGGAAATGCAAATCAAAACAACCCTGAGATTTCACCTCACACCAGTAAGAATGGCTAAGATCAAAAACTCAGGTGACAGCAGATGCTGGCGAGGATGCGGAGAAAGAGGAACACTCCTCCACTGTTGGTGGGATTGCAGACTGGTACAACCATTCTGGAAATCAGTCTGGAGGTTCCTCAGAAAATTGGACATTGAACTGCCTGAGGATCCAGCTATACCTCTCTTGGGCATATACCTAAAAGATGCCCCAACATATAAAAAAGGCACGTGCTCCACTATGTTCATCGCAGCCTTATTTATAATAGCCAGAAGCTGGAAAGAACCTAGAGGCCCTTCAACAGAGGAATGGATACAGAAAATGTGGTACATCTACACAGTGGGATATTACTCAGCTATCAAAAACAATGAGTTTATGAAATTCGTAGGCAAATGGTTGGAACTGGAAAATATCATCCTGAGTAAGGTAACCCAATCACAGAAAAACACACATGGTATGCACTCATTGATAAGTGGCTATTAGCCCAAATGCTTGAATTACCCTAGATACCTAGAACAAATGAAACTCAAGACGGATGATCAAAATGTGAATGCTTCACTCCTTCTTTAAAAGGGGAACAAGAGTACCCTTGGCAGGGAATAGAGAGTCAAAGATTAAAACAGAGGCAGAAGGTACACCCATTCAGAGCCTGCCCCACATGTGCCCCATACATATACAGCCATCCAATTAGACAAGATTGATGAAGCAAAGGAAGTGCAGGCCGACAGGAGCGGGATGTAGATCTCTCCTGGGAGACACAGCCAGAATACAGCAAACACAGAGGCGAATGCTAGCAGCAAACCACTGAATTGAGAATAGGACCCCCGTTGAAGGAATCAGAGAAAGAAATAGAAGAGCTTGAAGGGGCTTGAGACCGCATATGTACAACAATGCCAAGCAACCAGAGCTTCCAGGGACTAAGCCACTACCTAAAGACTATACATGGACTGACCCTGGACTCTAACCTCATAGGTAGCAATGAATATCCTATTAAGAGCACCAGTGGAAGGGGAAGCCCTGGGTCCTGGTAAGACTGAACCCCCAGTGAACTAGATTGTTGGGGGGAGGATGGGGAGGGGAGAACCCATAAAGAAGGGGAGGGGGGAGTGGGATGTTTGCCCGGAAACCGGGAAAGGGAATAACACTCGAAATGTATACACGAAATACTCAAGTTAATAAAAAAATTATATCAGATAAGAATCCTCTTTGTATTCCCAGTGGTAATTATAGCTTAATTTGATGTGACTTGTTTTTTTTTTTTAATGTGTGCTTGTGTGTGTGCATGCGAGTGCCTGTGTGTATGTTTAGGTTGTTGCTCTGGTACAGTTTTGCAACTGCTTTTGTTGTTGGTTATTGTTTTCTTTTCTTCTTTGTATACTAAGGAAGTGTATTAAACACTAATTAGTATTTTTTTACTTACTTTATGTCACAATCACAGCCTCTTCCCCTACTCCCTCCCTGTTCCTCCCTTACAAAATTCTTCCCCCCATTACCCCATCATCTTATTACCCTTCCCCTTCTCCTCAGAAAAGGGGAAGCACCTTGCATTCTACCCTAGCCTGGTTTATCAAGTTACCTCAGGACTAAAAGGATCCTCTCCCGTGGAAGCACAACTAGGCAGTCCAGCTAGGGAAGGGGGATTGAGTGGTAGGCACCATAACAGACGCAGCCCCCAGTCAAGTTTTTAAGAAACCGCCATGAAGACCAAACTTCACATCTTCGACATGTGTGCAGGAGTCTATGGAAAAATTGAGTTTTATGGGAAATCACTCATAGCAGACAAATTATTTTTGTTCACAGAAGACATCATTCTATGTGTTATCAGTGATGTTAGTTGGTTTCTTTCTAGTCTTTATAATATTTATAACAAACACAAATAGCAGCATCATTATTAATAATATACAGTTACTTGTAACTGTATCTTTTTTTTTTAGAAAATTCATTGGATATTTGACCTGAGATTTTTTTCTTCCTTTTTCTAGTTCTATTATTGTTATTATTTTTGGACTTCTAATGGTGTTCCAGAATTTCTTGATGTTTTGTGATGGACATTTTTTAGATTTAACTTTTTTTGTTTCTCAGCAACTTATGAAAATTTTTTTTCCAAAAATGACCACATAATCTGTCACAAAGCAAGACTCAACAGATACAGGAAAACTGAAAAATCCCCTGTATCCTAGAAAACCACCAAGGCATAAAGATAGATTTTAATAGCAGAAACAATAAGAACCATATATTTAATTTTAAGCTCATGTTAATTAGATATACAAGTAATATGTGTCTATTACAGATGAACTGTAATATCTTTTTGCAAAAGTTGAGTTAATCTTTAATTTTATAGTTTAAAATGAATATGATTACTTTTGGAAATTGGATACTTCAGGGTATGTAATGCAGACCTGGAACATTTTATTTAGTCATGTTATGCTGGAAATAAATATGTGGCAATTCTACTTCAGTTTCCAAAGTGCTAACATACTTCAGTCTTCCAAGTGCTAAGAATGTAGCCTTATCAAATAGGACACCATCACTCATGTACATACATTTTAAATGCTAAATTTCCACATGATTATTTAAATGATTTCCCCATTTTCTAGACATTTCACAATAGGCCTGGCTCCAAACAAAGATTTTGAATGAGAAAAACAAGATGATTCCATCTTATCATGTTTTGTGGATATGAGCAAGTAAGCCTGGCTAAAGATTTGAAGAAGAAAGACCAAAGTATGGATGCTTCAGTACTTCTTAGAAGGGGGAATAAAATACTCACTGAAGGAAATATGGAGACAAAGTGTAGAGAAGGAAAGGCCCTTCAGATACTGCCACAAATGGTGATCTATTCCACATACAGTCACTAAACCCAATTACTACTGGGGATGCCAAGGTTGCATGGTGACAAGACCCTGATATAGCTGTCTCCTGAGAGGCTCTGCCAGAGCCTGACAAATACAGATGGATATGCTCACAACCAACCATTGGATTGAGAACAGGATCCTCAGTGGAGAAGTTAGAGAAATGACTGAGGTAGCTGAGGGGATTGCAATCCCATAGGAAGAACAACAATGTCAACCAATCAGACACCCCAGAGCTCCCAGAGTCTAAACCACCACCCAAAGAGTACACATGGAGCAACCCATGTTTCCAGCTGCATATGTAGCAGAGGATGGCCTTTTTGGGCATCAGTGTGAGGAGAGACCCATGATGCTGTGAAGGGTAGATGACCCAGTATAGGGGAAAGCCAAGGCTGGGAGGCAGGAGGAAGTGGGAATAACATTGAAATATAAATAAAGAACATAACCAATAAAAATAAAAAATATTAAAGAGATGAACAAACAAATAAATGAAAACTACAAAAAGATTAAAAGGAAACAAAAACAAACAAAATGATTCCCTAAAACTCATTAATCCATATCTGTATATACTCTTGACCGTCTAGAGTTAGTTAACATACTGCTCTTTGATGAGTAGAAAGCTGATCTTGCAAAGATTGGAAAAAGTAATGTTTCATTTGTAAAGTGGTCTGTTAATAAAAAGCAGCTTTGTGGGAACCACCTATAGAAAATGTGCTGAAAGCAGCAAATTTTGCTATCACCTTTCACATAGTTAGGATTGTTAGACAAATCACTCTAAAGAAGAAAACGAAAGGTGCCTGGTGTGTAAAAAAAGTTGTCTATCCTATGATATAAAATCCTGCAGCTATTCATTCCTTAATTCACACCATTTAGAAAGATTTTACTCAACAAGAACCAAAATTAACTTAAACCTCATTTTTTTGAGATAAGAGCACATCTCCATATCAAAACAAGAAAATTGCTAATATCATTTTTCAAAAACTATGGCTTAGAAAGAAGTGTATATGTTGTTAAGATATGGTTGCCATAACCTCCTAGAGAGTAAAACAACAGTATTTATAGATTTTGCAGACATTTCGTGACAGGCTCACAGTGTTCTGTTATTTCACTTACAGTGCTACTATTTGCAATGATTGTTCTTTCAACTGAAAACTTTTGTGCATCACTAGCTATTAAATGGCTCTCCCTTTTCTATAACATAACTCACAAGCCATTCCACTTGGAATCATGCTGTTCCAAGTTGTGCTGTTTCAGAACAAATGTTAAAAACTGAAAATAAGAGATTTCCCAAGTTTTTTGGAAAAAAGGTTATCCACAATACTAAAATTGTAAGCTTTGAAAGCCTTATAAGTACACGAGAAAATAAAATTTGCATTAAGAGAACATGAGAATGAACTGAGTTCTTGAATGAGGAAACATAAAATGAAATGGCCAGGTAAAAGAATCTCTAACATATAAATAATTCATGCATGATAAACTTTCGACCTAAATGAGCCTGTTTTTGAACAGAATGTCTGAGACACATTAGAGTGTGACTTATTATAACTGAAGGTTCTGTATAATTCCTCTCTCTCCTCCTCCTCCTCCTCCTTGTCCTCCTGTTCCTCCTCCACCTCATCTTCTTCTTGTGCTCTCTCTCTCTCTCTCTCTCTCTCTCTCTCTCTCTCTCTCTCTCTCATATGCATGCTTTGGGCTCTTCCCAAAGGAGTGTAAATTCAGTGGTATCCTAATAAATATTTAACATACAGCTGTTTCTTTGAAAAGAAGAAAAAGCACAACCCAATTTACATTGCTTACTGATTTCCATGTCAAAGTGGTTGAATTCAAACCAATTCCTCATTATCAAAAAATCAAAGTTGAAAAATCTTGTGCACAGTTGAGCTCAGATGTGATGTAAGTACAACAAACTGTGGTTCATTCTTTTTAAGTGAAATTATATGGGTTGGAACATAGGGGGAAAAGTGATGAAAGGATGCTTTATATTCTTTGATTCCCATGTACCACTGTTGACATATGAGTATTCGTTTGTCATTCTTTTCTCAAACAGATGGTGAATTTAATAGTAACAACTTGGTAGATACAATTTAAAGCTTAAGTTGGAAGCAGATTTCCAATACTATGGTAGAAATCGCAGAAGCTCCATGGATTCATTTTAAGTGCTCACTTTCCATTGCAAGATTAAGAATAAACAATTAATAGCTTTTTGATTAATAATGAAGGTCCATAGTTTACCTCTACCTACTACAATGATATATATTAACAAATGACAGGAACTCAAACCAATCTACAGAGTTAAAAATAAATGACTAAGAGTAAATATAGTTAATTATTTTTTGCTGTCATGAAGCTAACTAACTCACTTAAAAATAAATCAATAGTCAAGGCTGTTAGCTCTTCCTGTCTAGCCATAAACATAAATGATGAATGGACAACCGCTCTTATTCTTTCTTAGCTTTGACATAATTGAGTTCTATGTGATATAAAGCAACTACCAGATAACTGCTGGCTTAATGTAAATGATAATATAATTAAATATATTCTTCTTATTTATTCTGAAAGAGTGGATCAGTGCTTTATTCCCAAAGCCCATGTCACCCTGGGAAGAAGAGAATTTTGTAACCCTTTCATCTTGGCAACAAAACAAAGAGAAGAAAAGCACACAAACATAAACTCACATCCAAATATGAATATAACAGGAAGCAATAATCACTATTTCTTAATATCTCTCAGCATCAGTGGTCTCAAATCTCCAAAAAAATGGCATAGATTAACAAACTGGATACCGCAATGAGAACGTTGCATTCTGCTGCCTACTGAAAACACACCTCAGAGAAAAAGACAGACACTACCTCAAAGTAAAGGCTGGAAAACAACTTTCCAAGCAAATGGTCTGTAGAAGCAAGCTGGAGTAGCCATTCTAATATCAAATAAAATTGATTTTCAATTAAAAGACATCAAAAAAGATAAGGAAGGACACTTCATATTCATTAAAGGAAAATCCACCAAGATGAACTCTCAGTCCTAAATATCTATACTCAAAATACAAGGGAACCTACATACATAAAAGAAACCTTACTAAAGCTCAAAGCACACATTGCATCTCACACATTAATAGTGTGAGATTTCAACACCACACTCTCATCAATGGACAGGTCATGGAAACAGAAATTAAACAGAGACATAGACAGATTAAGAGAAATCATGAACCAAACAGACTTAACAGATATTTATAGAACATTCTATCATAAAAGAAAAGGATATACCTTCTTCACACCAACTCAAGGTACTTTCTCCAAAAATGGCCATATAATTGGTCGTAAAACAGGCCTTAACAGGTACAGAAAGATAGAAATAATCCCATGCGTCCTATCAGACCACCATGGGCTAAAGATGGTCTTCAATAACAATAAGAGAAGAATGCCCACATATACAGGAAAGTTGAACAATGCTCTACTCAATGATAACCTGGTCAAGGAAGAATTAAAGAAAGAAATTAAAGACTTCTTAGAAGGTACAACATACCCAAACTTATGAGACACAATGAAAGCTGTGCTAAGAGGAAAACTCATAGCTCTGAGTGCCTGCAGAAAGAAACAGGAGAGAGCATATATCAGCAGCTTGACAACACACCTAAAAGCTCTAGAACAAAAAGAAGCAAATACACCCAGGAGGCGTAGAAGGCAGGAAATAATCAAACTCAGAGCTGAATTCAACTAAGTAGAAAAAAAGAGGATCATGCCAAGAATAAACAGAACCAAAAGTTGGTTCTTTGAGAAAATCAATAAAATAGATAAACCCTTAGCCAGAGTAATGAGAGGACACAGAGAGTGTGTCCAAATTAACAAAATCAGAAATGAAAAGGGAGACATAACTACAGAATGAGAGGAAATTCTAAAAATCATCAGATCCTACTACAAAATCCTATATTCAACAAAACTTGAAAATCGGCAGGAAATGGACAATTTCCTAGACAGATACACGGTACCAAAATTAAATCAGGAACAGATAAACCATTTAAACAACCCCATAACTCCTAATGGAATAGAAGCATTCATTAAAGGTCTCCCAACCAAAAAGAGCCCTGGACCAGATGGGTTCAGTGCAGAATTCTCAGACATTCATAGAAGACCTAATACCAATACTATCTAAACTATCCACAAAATTGATACAGATGGAGCGCTAGCGAATTCCATCTATGAAGCCACAATCACTCTTATAACTAAACCACACAAAGACCGAAAAAGAAAGAGAACTTCAGAGCAATTTCTCTTATGAATATCGACGCCAAAATACTCAATAAAATTCTGGCAAACCAAATCCAAGAGCACATCAGAACAATCAACCACCATGATCAAGTAGGCTTCATCCCAGGCATGCACGGATGGTTTAATATACGGAAAGCCGTCAACATAATCCATTATATAAACAAATTGAGAGAACAAAACCACATGAAAATTTCATTAGATGCTGAGAAAGATTTTGACACAATTCAACACCCCTTCATGATAAAAACCTGGAAAGAATAGGAATTCAAGGCCCATAACTAAACTTAGTAAAAGCCATATACAGCAAACCAGTAGATAACATTGAACTAAATGGAGAGAACTTGAAGCAATCCCACTAAAATCATGGACTAGACAAGGCTGCCCATTCTCTCCCTACTTATTGAATATAGTTACTGAAGTTCTAGCCAGAGCAATCAGACCACAAAAGGAGATCAAGGGGATACAGAATGGAAAAGAAGAAGTCAAAATATCACTATTTGCAGATGATATGATAATATATTTAAGTGATCCCAAAAGTTCCACGGGACAACTACTAAACCCGATAAACACCTTCAGCAAAGTGTTTGGGTATAAAATTAACTCAAATAAATCAGTAGCCTTCCTCCACACGAAAGAGAAACAAGCCGAGAAAGAAATTAGGGAAACGACACCGTTCCTAATAGTCCCAAATAATATAAAATACCTCGGTGTTACTGTAGGGAGCGGCACATATAGATAAAGATGGCGCGGACATCTAGTGGTTGTTTGTGGTATACAACCATTACAGCACATGTGTTGGCATACCTCTAACATCTACAAGGCCGGGGTGATTTTCATGCTAATAAGCTACTTCATGCTCCACCAATCCCTAGAGGACAAGTTAACAGCCACAGCCAATTTTGTATATAAGGCGAGTGCCATTGTTCCTCCGGGTCTCCTGTACCAACAATGAGGTATTACTGCAATAAAGGCTGTTGAGAAGAATCCGATGGTGTTGCATCTTCCTTGCTGGAAGAGGTGGGCATTACACGTAACTTTAACCAAGCACGTAAAAGATCTGTATGATAAGAACTTCAAACCTCTGAAGAAAGAAATTGAAGAAGACCTCAGAAGATGGAAAGATCTCCCATGCTCCTGGATTGTCATGATTAACATAGTAAAAATGGCCATTTTACCAAAAGCGATCTACAAATTCAAAGCAATGCCCATCAAAATACCAATCCAATTCTTCAAAGAGTTAGACAGAACAATTTGCAAATTCATCTGGAATAACAAAAAACCCAGGATAGCTAAAACTGTCCTCAACAATAAGAGGACTTCAGGGGGAATCACTATCCCTGAACTCAAGCAGTATTACAGAGCAATAGTGATAAAAACTGCATGGTATTGGTACAGAGACAGACAGATAGACCATTTGAATAGAATTGAAGACAGAGAAATGAACCCACACACCTATGGTCACTTGATTTTTGACAAAGGAGCCAAAAACATCCAATGGAAAAAAGATAGCATTTTCAGCAAATGGTGCTGGTTCAACTCGAGGTCAACATGTAGAAGAATGCATATCGATCCATGCTTATCACCCTGTACAAAGCTTATGTCCAAGTGGATCAAGAACTTCCACATCAAACCAGATACACTTAAACTAATAGAAGAGAAAGTGGGGAAGCATCTTGAATACATGGGCAAGGGAGAAAATTTCCTGAACAAAACTCCAATGGCTTATGCTCTAAGATCAAGAATCGACAAATGGGATCTCATAAAACTGGAAAGCTTCTGTAAGGCAAAGGACACTGTTGTTAGGAAAAATGACAACCAACAGATTGGGAAAAGATCTTTACCAATCCTACAACAGATAGAGGCCTTATATTCAAAATATACAAAGAAGGCAAGAAGTTAGACTGTAGATTGTAGACAAATAATCCTATTAAAAAATGGGGTTCAGAGCTAAACAAAGAATTCACATCTGAGGAATGCTGAATGGCTAAGAAACACCTAAAGAAATGTTCAACCTCTTTAGTCATATTGGAAATGTGAATCAAAAAAACCCTGAGATTTCACCTCAAACCAATAAGAATGGCTAAGATCAAAAACTCAGTTGACAGCAAATGCTGGCAAGGATGTGGAGAAAGAGAATCCATTGTTGGTAGGATTGCAGACAGGTACAACCATTCTGGAAATCAGTCTGGAGGTTCCTCAGAAAATTGGACATTGAACTATTCGAGGACCCAGCTATATCTCTCTTGGGCATATACCCAAAAGATGCCCCAACATATATCAAAGACATGTGCTCCATTATGTTCATAGCAGCCTTATTTATAATAGCCAGAAGCTGGAAAGAACCTAGAGGCCTTTCAACAGAGGAATGGATACAGAAAATATGGTACATCTATACAATGGAATATTACTCAGCTATCAAAAACACTGACTTTATGAAATTCATAGGCAAATGGATGAAACTGGAAAATATCATCCTGAGTGAGATAACTCAATCACAGAAAAACACACATGGTATGCACTCATTGAAAAGTGGATATTAGCCCAAATAGCCGAATTACCCCACATGCAGAGAACACATGAATCTCAAGAAGGATGACCAAAATGTGAATGCTTCACTCCTTCTTTAAAAGGGGAACAAGAATATCCTTGGCACGGAATAGGGAGACAAAGTTTAGAACAGAGGCAGAAGGAACACCCATTCAGTGCCTGCCCCACATGTGACCCATACATATACAGCCACCAAACTAGATAAGATGAATGAAGCAAGAAAGTACAGGTGGACAAGTACCAGATGTAGATCTCTCCTGAGAGATACACTCAGAATACATCAAATACGTAGGCGAATGCTAGCAGCAAACCACTGAACTGATAACGGAACCCCAGTTGAAGGATCAGAGAAAGGACTGGTAGAGCTTGAAGGGGGTCGAGACCCCATATGAACAACAATGCCAACCAACCAGAGCTTCCAGGGTTAAGCCACTACCTAAAGACTATACATGGACTTACCCTGGGATCCAAACTCATAGGTAGCAATGAATAGCCTAGTAAGAGCACCTGTGGAAGGTGAAGCCCTTGGTCTTGCCAAGACTGAACCCCCAATGAACGTGATTATTGGGGGAAGGGTGGTAATGCAGGGAAGGCGGGAGAGGAAGCCCAAATAGAAGGGGAGGGGGAAGGTTTTGGGGGATGTTGGCCTGGATACCGGAAGGGGAATAACAATCGAAATGTAAATAAGAAATACTCAAGTTAATAACAACGGGAAAAAATTACCATAGACATATCCCTTATAAACCTGACTCTTTTTTCTTGTCCTTGTGTGATCACAATATTATAAAAGTGTATCTTTTACTTGCACTGTCTTAAAGTACATTCTTTGTATCGCATTAACTGTTGAAACTTACAAGAATTTCAACATGGTTCAAAGTTCTGTTTTATATGTAATTACAATGAAGTCATCTCGAAGTTTACTCCACATTTTTAAATTAATTTACATTATTTTCTTTTTACAAATTTACTGCCTTTAGCTGCATGTATGCCTGTATAATAAGTACTTGTCTGGTGCCCAGAGAAGAAAGAAAACAGTGACAAATACTCTATAACTCAAGTTACAGACAGTTGTTAGCCAACAAATGGTTACTGGGAATGGAACCCTGATCCCCTGTAAAAGCCAGAAGTAAAATTAATCATTAATCCAAATGTATAGCTTCTACAGCTGTTGTTATTGCTGTTGTTATTACTATTGCATTCATAGCACCTTGAAATGATATAAGATGCCATGACACTCCTGACAAAAGTATTAAAAGGAAATAGAGAATATACAGTATTGCTACTGATAAAAGGGATCCTATGGGACTGAAATAATGTTTCTGATGATTCTTCCATTGAAGCTCATATAATATTTGGTTTGAAATACTGCAGTAATCTTGTAGTTCAGTTGTTTCCAGTATTTTCCAATAGTAATTTAATCCTCTACCCTACATCTGCTAGGGTGACAATTCTCAAGCCTAGATTTGTCCAATTTTTTCTTTTAATTCTTTTTTTACCTTCCTACAGTTTTCTTCTTTTTTTCAAATTTTTATTTAATTTTTTTTACACTTCAGATTTTGTCTATTTCCCTGTCCACCCTCTGACTGTTTCATATTCCATACCTCCTCCTCCCATCTCCAGGAGGATGTCACTGGCTATCAGACTGCCCTGTTCCCTGGGACCTCTAGTCTCTTGAGGGTTAGGTGAATGTTCTCTGACTGACTCCAAACTCAGAAGTCTTCTGCTGTATATGTGTTGGGGGCCTCATATCAGCTGGTATATGCTGCCTGGTTAGTGATCCAGGGTCTGAGAGATCTCAGGATGCTAGGTTAATTAAGCCTGTTGGCTTTCTTACAGGGTTGCCCACCTCCTCAACTTGTTTAAATTCTATAGGATTAATGTCAGAGAATTGCTAGCAATCATATTTCTTTTTGAAAAAAAAAACAATTCAAATGCCTCTAAATTACATGTTTGTAGATTAACTGTATTGAGAACATTTTTATAAAAATTCTCCATTGTTTCTACACAACTAATGAATTATTTGTCTATTCTATAGACAATTATTTGAAGTCAGTATTCTCACCATTTACGTAGATGAATTTACTGACTTAAAAAAAATGTCCAAATCTTTGAAATGTGAAGATTTTTTGATTTTATTAGAGAACTATTTTAATACTACTTAGGGAGCGAACCTGAGCATCGGGACCACAGGTAAGACCAAATTTTCTGCTGCAAGAAAGCTGCCTGGTGAGCTTGGGACACACGGAAGCAGAATTTCTCTAGGACCAGGCACGTTCTGTGTTTACCGGAAGTCCCACACCCGCAGATCCCGGCCCGCAGCAGCTCTCTGCTCCCAGACCCGGTGAGAGAGAGACCCAACCGCCTGGTCAGGTGGGCACTCCTGAGGCTGCAGAGCAGAAGAGACCACCAACACTGCTCACCCCTGCCCACATCCCTGGCCCTAGAGGAAACTGTATAAGGCCTCTGGGCTCCCGTGGGGGAGGGCCCAGGAGCGGCAGGACCCCTGCCTGAGACACCGCCGGAACCTGAAAGAAACAGACCGGATAAACAGTTCTCTGCACCCAAATCCTGTGGGAGGGAGAGCTAAACCTTCAGAGAGGCAGACAAGCCTGGGAAACCAGAAGAGACTGCTCCCTGCACACACATCTCGGACGCCAGAGGAAAAAGCCAAAGACCATCTGGAACCCTGGTGAACTGAAGCTCCCGGAAGGGGCGGCACAGGTCTTCCTGGTTGCTGCCGCTGCAGAGAGCCCCTGGGCAGCACCCCACGAGCAAACCTGAGCCTTGGGACCACAGGTAAGACCAAATTTTCTGCTGCAAGAAAGCTTCCTGGTGAGCTTGGGACACACGGAAGCAGAATTTCTCTAGGACCGGGCACGTTCTGTGTTTACCGGAAGTCCCACACCCGCAGATCCCGGCCCGCAGCAGCTCTCTGCTCCCAGACCCGGTGAGAGAGAGACCCAACCGCCTGGTCAGGTGGGCACTCCTGAGGCTGCAGAGCGGAAGAGACCACCAACACTGCTCACCCCTGCCCACATCCCTGGCCCAAGAGGAAACTGTATAAGGCCTCTGGGCTCCCGTGGGGGAGGGCCCAGGAGCGGCAGGACCCCTGCCAGAGACACCGCTGGACCCTGAAGGAAACAGGATAAACAGTTCTCTGCACCCAAATCCCGTGGGAGGGAGAGCTAAACCTTCAGAGAGGCAGACAAGCCTGGGAAACCAGAAGAGACTGCTCCCTGCACACACATCTCGGACGCCAGAGGAAAAAGCCAAAGACCATCTGGAACCCTGGTGCACTGAAGCTCCCGGAAGGGGCAGCACAGGTCTTCCTGGTTGCTGCCGCTGCAGAGAGCCCCTGGGCAGCACCCCACGGGCGAACTTGAGCCTCGGGACCACAGGTAAGACCAAATTTTCTGCTGCAAGAAAGCTGCCTGGTGAACTCAAGACACAGGCCCACAGGAACAGCTGAATACCTGTAGAGAGGAAAAACTACACGCCTGAAAGCAGAACACTCTGTCCCCATAACTGACTGAAAGAGAGGAAAACAGGTCTACAGCACTCCTGACACACAGGCTTATAGGACAGTCTAGCCACTGTCAGAAATAGCAGAACAAAGTAACACTAGAGAAAATCTGATGGCGAGAGGCAAGCGCAGGAACACAAGCAACAGAAACCAAGACTACATGGCATCATCGGAGCCCAATTCTCCCACCAAAGCAAACACGGAATATCCAAACACACCAGAAAAGCAAGATCTATTTTCAAAATCATATTTGATCATGATGCTGGAGGACTTCAAGAAAGACATGAAGAACTCCCTTGGAGAACAAGTAGAAGCCTACAGAGAGGAATCGCAAAAATGCCTGAAAGAATCGCAAAAATCCCTGAAAGAATTCCAGGAAAACATAAATAAACAAGTAGAAGCCCATAGAGAGGAGACACAAAAATCCCTGAAAGAATTCCAGGAAAACACAATCAAACAGTTGAAGGAATTAAAAATGGAAATAGAAGCAATCAAGAAAGAACACATGGAAACAACCCTGGATATAGAAAACCAAAAGAAGAGACAAGGAGCTGTAGATACAAGCTTCACCAACAGAATACAAGAGATGGAAGAGAGAATCTCAGGAGCAGAAGATTCCATAGAAATCATTGACTCAACTGTCAAAGATAATGTAAAGCGGAAAAAGCTACTGGTCCAAAACATACAGGAAATCCAGGACTCAATGAGAAGATCAAACCTAAGGATAATAGGTATAGAAGAGAGTGAAGACTCCCAGCTCAAAGGACCAGTAAATATCTTCAACAAAATCATAGAAGAAAACTTCCCTAACCTAAAAAAAGAGATACCCATAGACATACAAGAAGCCTACAGAACTCCAAATAGATTGGGCCAGAAAAGAAACACCTCCCGTCACATAATTGTCAAAACACCAAACGCACAAAATAAAGAAAGAATATTAAAAGCAGTAAGGGAAAAAGGTCAAGTAACATATAAAGGCAGACCTATCAGAATCACACCAGACTTCTCGCCAGAAACTATGAAGGCCAGAAGATCCTGGACTGATGTCATACAGACCCTAAGAGAACACAAATGCCAGCCCAGGTTACTGTATCCAGCAAAACTCTCAATTGACATTGATGGAGAAACCAAGATATTCCATGACAAAACCAAATTTACACAATATCTTTCCACAAATCCAGCACTACAAAGGATAATAAATGGTAAAGCCCAACATAAGGAGGCAAGCTATACCCTAGAAGAAGCAAGAAACTAATCGTCTTGGCAACAAAACAAAGAGAATGAAAGCACACAAACATAACCTCACATCCAAATATGAATATAAAGGGAAACAATAATCACTTTTCCTTAATATCTCTCAATATCAATGGCCTCAACTCCCCAATAAAAAAGACATAGATTAACAAACTGGATACGCAACGAGGACCCTGCATTCTGCTGCCTACAGGAAACACACCTCAGAGACAAAGACAGATACTACCTCAGAGTGAAAGGCTGGAAAACAACTTTCCAAGCAAATGGTCAGAAGAAGCAAGCGGGAGTAGCCATTCTAATATCAAATAAAATCAATTTCCAACTAAAAGTCATCAAAAAAGATAAGGAAGGACACTTCATATTCATCAAAGGAAAAATCCACCAAGATGAACTCTCAATCCTAAATATCTATGCCCCAAATACAAGGGCACCTACATACGTAAAAGAAACCTTACTAAAGCTCAAAACACAAATTGCACCTCACACAATAATAGTGGGAGATTTCAACACCCCACACTCATCAATGGACAGATCATGGAAACAGAAATTATCAGTGATGTCGACAGACTAAGAGAAGTCATGAGCCAAATGGACTTAACGGATATTTATAGAACATTCTATCCTAAAGCAAAAGGATATACCTTCTTCTCAGCTCCTCATGGTACTTTCTCCAAAATTGACCATATAATTGGTCAAAAAACGGGCCTCAACAGGTACAGAAAGATAGAAATAATCCGTGCGTGCTATCGGACCACCACGGCCTAAAACTGGTCTTCAATAACAATAAGGGAAGAATGCCCACATATACATGGAAATTGAACAATGCTCTACTCAATGATAACCTGGTCAAGGAAGAAATAAAGAAAGAAATTAAAAACTTTTTAGAATTTAATGAAAATGAAGGTACAACATACTCAAACTTATGGGACACAATGAAAGCTGTGCTAAGAGGAAAACTCATAGCGCTGAGTGCCTGCAGAAAGAAACAGGAGAGAGCATATGTCAGCAGCTTGACAGCACACCTAAATGCTCTAGAACAAAAAGAAGCAAATACACCCAGGAGGAGTAGAAGGCAGGAAATAATCAAACTCAGAGCTGAAATCAACCAAGTAGAAACAAAAAGGACCATAGAAAGAATCAACAGAAGCAAAAGTTGGTTCTTTGAGAAAATCAACAAGATAGATAAACCCTTAGCCAGACTAACGAGAGGACACAAAGAGTGCGTCCAAATTAACAAAATTAGAAATGAAAAGGGAGACATAACTACAGATTCAGAGGAAATTCAAAAAATCATCAGATCTTACTATAAAAACCTATATTCAACAAAATCTGAAAATCTTCAGGAAATGGACAATTTCCTAGACAGATACCAGGTATCGAAGTTAAATCAGGAACAGATAAACCAGTTAAACAACCCCATAACTCCTAAGGAAATAGAAGCAGTCATTAAAGGTCTCCCAACCAAAAAGAGCCCAGGTCCAGACGGGTTTAGTGCAGAATCCTATCAAACCTTCATAGAAGACCTCATACCAATATTATCCAAACTATTCCACAAAATTGAAACAGATGGAGCCCTACCGAATTTCTTCTACGAAGCCACAATTACTCTTACACCTAAACCACACAAAGAAACAACAACAAAGAAAGAGAACTTCAGACCAATTTCCCTTATGAATATCGACGCAAAAATACTCAATAAAATTCTGGCAAACCGAATTCAAGAGCACATCAAAACAATCATCCACCATGATCAAGTAGGCTTCATCCCAGGCATGCAGGGATGGTTTAATATATGGAAAACCATCAACGTGATCCATTATATAAACAAACTGAAAGAACAGAACCACATGATCATTTCATTAGATGCTGAGAAAGCATTTGACAAAATTCAACACCCCTTCATGATAAAAGTCCTGGAAAGAATAGGAATTCAAGGCCCATACCTAAACATAGTAAAAGCCATATACAGCAAACCAGTTGCTAACATTAAACTAAATGGAGAGAAACTTGAAGCAATCCCACTAAAATCAGGGACTAGACAAGGCTGCCCACTCTCTCCCTACTTATTCAATATAGTCTTGAAGTTCTAGCCAGAGCAATCAGACAACAAAAGGAGATCAAGGGGATACAGATCGGAAAAGAAGAGGTCAAAATATCACTATTTGCAGATGACATGATAGTATATTTAAGTGATCCCAAAAGTTCCACCAGAGAACTACTAAAGCTGATAAACAACTTCAGCAAAGTGGCTGGGTATAAAATTAACTCAAATAAATCAGTTGCCTTCCTCTATACAAAAGAGAAACAAGCCGAGAAAGAAATTAGGGAAACGACACCCTTCATAATAGACCCAAATAATATAAAGTACCTTGGTGTGACTTTAACCAAGCAAGTAAAAGACCTGTACAATAGGAACTTCAGGACACTGAGGAAAGAAATTGAAGAAGACCTCAGAAGATGGAAAGATCTCCCATGCTCATGGATTGGCAGGATTAATATAGTAAAAATGGCCATTTTACCAAAAGCAATCTACAGATTCAATGCAATCCCCATCAAAATACCAATCCAATTCTTCAAAGAGTTAGACAGAACAATTTGCAAATTCATCTGGAATAACAAAAAACCCAGGATAGCTAAAGCTATCCTCAACAATATAAGGACTTCAGGGGGAATCACTATCCCTGAACTCAAGCAGTATTACAGAGCAATAGTGGTAAAAACTGCATGGTATTGGTACAGAGACAGACAGATAGACCAATGGAATAGAATTGAGACCCAGAATTGAACCCACACACCTATGGTCATTTGATTTTTGACAAAGGAGCCAAAACCATCCAATGGAAAAAAGATAGCATTTTCAGCAAATGGTGCTGGTTTAACTGGAGGGCAACATGTAGAATAATGCAGATCAGTCCATGCTTATCACCCTGTACAAAGCTTAAGTCCAAGTGGATCAAGGACCTCCACATCAAACCAGACACACTCAAACTAATAGAAGAAAAACTAGGGAAGCATCTGGAACACATGGGCACTGGAAAAAATTTCCTGAACAAAACACCAATGGCTAATGCTCTAAGATCAAGAATCGACAAATGGGATCTCATAAAACTGCAAAGCTTCTGTAAGGCAAAGGACACTGTGGTTAGGACAAAACGGCAACCAACAGATTGGGAAAAGATCTTTACCAATCCTACAACAGATAGAGGCCTTATATCCAAAATATACAAAGAACTCAAGAAGTTAGACCGCAGGGAAACAAATAACCCTATTAAAAAATGGGGTTCAGAGCTAAACAAAGAATTCACAGCTGAGGAATGCCGAATGGCTGAGAAACACCTAAAGAAATGTTCAACATCTTTAGTCATAAGGGAAATGCAAATCAAAACAACCCTGAGATTTCACCTCACACCAGTGAGAATGGCTAAGATCAAAAACTCAGGTGACAGCAGATGCTGGCAAGGATGTGGAGAAAGAGGAACACTCCTCCATTGTTGGTGGGATTGCAGACTGGTAAAACCATTCTGGAAATCAGTCTGGAGGTTCCTCAGAAAATTGGACATTGAACTGCCTGAGGATCCAGCTATACCTCTCTTGGGCATATACCCAAAAGATGCCTCAACATATTAAAGAGTCACGTTCTCCACTATGTTCATCGCAGCCTTATTTTTAATAGCCAGAAGCTGGAAAGAACCCAGATGCCCTTCAACAGAGGAATGGATACAGAAAATGTGGTACATCTACACAATGGAATATTACTCAGCTATCAAAAACAACGAGTTTATGAAATTCGTAGGCAAATGGTTGGAACTGGAAAATATCATCCTGAGTGAGCTAACCCAATCACAGAAAGACATACATGGTATGCACTCATTGATAAGTGGCTATTAGCCCAAATGCTTGAATTACCCTAGATCCCTAGAACAAACGAAACTCAAGACGGATGATCAAAATGTGAATGCTTCACTCCTTCTTTAAAAGGGGAACAAGAATACCCTTGGCAGGGAAGAGAGAGGCAAAGATTAAAACAGAGACTGAAGGAACACCCATTCAGAGCTTGCGCCACATGTGGCCCATACATATACAGCCACCCAATTAGAGAAGATGGATGAAGCAAAGAAGTGCAGACCGACAGGAGCCGGATGTAGATCGCTCCTGAGAGACACAGCCAGAATACAGCAAATACAGAGGCGAATGCCAGCAGCAAACCACTGAACTGAGAATAGGTCCCCTATTGAAGGAATCAGAGAAAGAACTGAAAGAGCTTGAAGGGGCTCGAGACCCCAAAAGTACAACAGTGCCAAGCAACCAGAGCTTCCAGGGAGTAAGCCACTACCTAAAGACTATACATGGACTGACCCTGGACTCTGACCCCATAGGTAGCAATGAATATCCTAGTAAGAGCACCAGTGGAAGGGGAAGCCCTGGATCCTGCTAAGACTGAACCCCCAGTGAACTAGTCTATGGGGGGAGGGCGGCAATGGGGGGAGGGTTGGGAGGGGAACACCCATAAGGAAGGGGTGGGGGGAGGGGAATGTTTGCCCGGAAACCGGGAAAGGGATTAGCACTCGAAATGTATATAAGAAATACTCAAGTTAATAAAAAAAAAAATACTACTTAGTTAATTTTTACCTGGGTATATTAGGTAATTTATCATATTTAACTACTATATGCCTTCTTATTTATATTTGGATGATAATATTTATTTTATAATGCTAACATCATGATTAAATTTTATAGGTCCTGGAAAATATATATATATATATATATATATATATATATATATATATATATATATATATATATATATATATATCACTCTCATATGTACCACTTTATTCTTTGACCCAATCACGACTTTCTACTCTTTCCATCTATGCCTACACAGGATAATCAATTCTCTTTCACTTTTCCTTTGAGAAAATAAAGTCTCAAATGTGTGCTGAGGCCAGAAATTTGTCATAATGAATGAATTCAAATGATACTGTTTGTAATTCTTTTAGTTCATTACTTTGCGAAAGATTAGAAACTGCATACCAGAGAGCTACAACAGGACAGAGGTCAACAAGTATTCTCATATTGGAGGCAATAGCATAAGTACATGAATGCCAAGGAAATTAATATTACCAGAGCAGATTAATGGAAAAATAGAGATAAAATAACAGCATTTTCCCACAAAGCCAGGTTTCATGCCTGTTTCTATTAGCCAGTATATAAAATCTTGCAATTTATGACAAATTATAATATTAATATTATAATATTATTTTAATATTATAATATTAAGAAGAGAGATTTCTAGTATTTGGAACACATACTGCCTTATAGTAAATATATACAATTATATTATTGTCTAAGTGAGATAAGAAATGACCCCAAATAGAAAAAAATGTACCTCAGTGGTTTATCTATCCCAGACTAATAGTCAAGGATATTTGTATTGACATAAGTGTATAAGTAACTAGGAAGTAGACAGATCCTGAGAGCAGACATATATAGAAAGTGGTAACAAAAATATCAATGAATTTGGCAAACTTTCCGATTCATTTCCACTATCCTAATGTGAGACAAAGTGTTAGATGGCCCTTTCTCACAAATGCAAGATCCATATTCCAGCTGACTGACCAGGCTGGTCATATATGCTCAAGGAAGACCTGAACATATTTAATCCAAACTCTGAACCTACCAGCTTCCTTTATTTTTGTAAACTAAACAACCTCATATTAGTGGAAAGGAACCCATCCAAAAATACTTACTCTCTTCCCCATCCTCTTTTAGAGAATGATCATCTACTTTCTGAGTCTTTTTCCTACCCCGTCTCTATACAACTTTAAGTGTTATATGTTTGTGTGTTTCTTTCCTTTTAATAAAGAAATTTTTACATTTTTTTAATCTGTTATATCAATCTACCTGATTTCAATCCACTTTTATTCTTAAATTGGTTGAGAAAATGATCCAAATCCAGATCCTCCAAGGTAATAACCATTAAATAATACATATAGTGTAAGAAAATTTCACAATGTTTTGCATCCAACAAAAATTACAACACTCAACACATATTACTCAGCTATCAAAAACAATGACTTTATGAAATTCGTAGGTAAATGGTTGGAACTGGAAAATATCATCCTGAGTGAGCTAACCCAATCACAGAAAGACATACATGGTATGCACTCATTGATAAGTGGCTATTAGCCCAAATGCTTGAATTACCCTAGATGCCTAGAACAAATGAAACTCAAGACGGATGTTCAAAATGTGAATGCTTCACTCCTTCTTTAAAAGGGGAACAAGAATACCCTTGGCAGGGAAGAGAGAGGCAAAGATTAAAACAGAGACTGAAGGAACACCCATTCAGAGCTTGCGCCACATGTGGCCCATACATATACAGCCACCCAATTAGAGAAGATGGATGAAGCAAAGAAGTGCAGACCGACAGGAGCCGGATGTAGATCGCTCCTGAGAGACACAGCCAGAATACAGCAAATACAGAGGCGAATGCCAGCAGCAAACCACTGAACTGAGAATAGGACCCCCGTTGAAGGAATCAGAGAAAGAACTGGAAGAGCTTGAAGGGGCTCGAGACCCCATATGTACAACAATGCCAAGCAACCAGAGCTTCCAGGGACTAAGCCACTACCTAAAGACTATACATGGACTGACCCTGGACTCTGACCTCATAGGTAGCAATGAATTTCCTAGTAAGAGCACCAGTGGAAGTGGAAGCCCTGGGTCCTGCTAAGACTGAACCCCCAGTGAACTAGTCTATGGGGGGAGGGCGGCAATGGGGGCAGGGTTGGGAGGGGAACACCCATAAGGAAGGGGAGGGGGGAGAGGGATGTTTGCCCGGATACCGGGAAAGGGAATAACACTCGAAATGTATATAAGAAATACTCAAGTTAATAAAAAAATTACAACACAGGTAAATAATAATAATAATAATAATAATATCAACAAATCAATGAATCAAGCCACAAAATTATTACATTAAATTGCTCTATTGTGATTATATTTCAGATACTTAAGAAAGGACCACAAAAGAGAGACTTCCCATGTAAATGATTCTACATGTTAAGCATAGACTTAAAAATATATTTTAAGGTGGGAGAGAGACCTCACCGCCTGATCAGGTGGGCACTCCTGAGGCTGCAGAGCGGAGGAGACCACCAACAAAGCCCACCCCTGCCCACATCCCTGGCCCAAGAGGCAACTGTGTAAGGCCTCTGGGTTCCCGTAGGGGAGGGCCCAGGAGCAGCAGGATCCCTGCACCTGAGACACCGCCAGAACCTGAAGGAAACAGACCGGATAAACAGTTCTCTGCACCCAAATCCCGTGGGAGGGAGAGCTAAACCTTCAGAGAGGCGGACATGCCTGGGAAACCAGAAGAGACTGCACTCTGTGCACATCCAGACGCCAGAGGAAAACACCAAACGTCATCTGGAACCCTGGTGCACGGAGGCTGCCAGAAAGAGCGGCGCAGATCTTCCCAGTTGCTGCCGCCGCGGAGAGGACTTAGGCAGTACCCCACGAGCAAACTTGAGCCTTGGAACCACAGGTAGGACCAACTTTTCCCCTGCAAGAAACCTGCCTGGTGAACTCAAGACACAGGCCCACAGGAACAGCTGAAGACCTGTAGAGAGGAAAAACTACACGCCCGAAAGCAGAACACTCTGTCCCCATAACTGGCTGAAAGAAAACAGGAAAATAGGTCTACAGCACGCCTGACACACAGGCTTATAGGACAGTCTAGCCATGGTCAGAAATAGCAGAACAAAGTAACACTAGAGATAATCTGATGGCGAGAGGCAAGCGCAGGAACCCAAGCAACAGAAACCAAGACTACATGGCATCATCGAAGCCCAATTCTCCCACCAAAGCAAACACGGAATATCCAAACACACCAGAAAAGCAAGATCTAGTTTCAAAATCATATTTGATCATGATGCTGGAGGACTTCAAGAAAGACATAAAGAACTCCCTTAGAGAACAAGTAGAAGCCTACAGAGAGGAATCGCAAAAATCCCTGAAAGAATTCCAGGAAAACACAATCAAACAGTTGAAGGAATTAAAAATGGAAATAGAAGCAATCAAGAAAGAACACATGGAAACAACCCTGGACATAGAAAATCAAAAGAAGAGACAAGGAGCTGTAGATACAAGCTTCACCAACAGAATACAAGAGATGGAAGAGAGAATCTCGGAAGCAGAAGATTCCATAGAAATCATTGACTCAACTGTCAAAGATAATGTAAAGTGGAAAAAGCTACTGGTCCAAAACATACAGGAAATCCAGGACTCAATGAGAAGATCAAACCTAAGGATAATAGGTATAGAAGAGAGTGAAGACTCCCAGCTCAAAGGACCAGTAAATATCTTCAACAAAATCATAGAAGAAAACTTCCCTAACCTAAAAAAAGAGATACCCATAGGCATACAAGAAGCCTACAGAACTCCAAATAGATTGGGCCAGAAAAGAAACACCTCCCGTCACATAATTGTCAAAACACCAAACGCACAAAATAAAGAAAGAATATTAAATGCAGTAAGGGAAAAAGGTCAAGTAACATATAAAGGCAGACCTATCAGAATCACACCAGACTTTTCGCCAGAAACTATGAAGGCCAGAAGATCCTGGACAGATGTCATACAGACCCTAAGAGAACACAAATGCCAGCCCAGGTTACTGTATCCTGCAAAACTCTCAATTAACATAGACGGAGAAACCAAGATATTCCATGACAAAACCAAATTTACACAATATCTTTCTACAAATCCAGCACTACAAAGGTTAATAAATGGTAAAGCCCAACATAAGGAGGCAAGCTCTACCCTAGAAGAAGCAAGAAACTAATCGTCTTGGCAACAAAACAAAGAGAATGAAAGCACACAAACATAACCTCACATCCAAATTTGAATATAACAGGAAACAATAATCACTATTCCTTAATATCTCTCAACATCAATGGGTTCAACTCCCCAATAAATAGACATAGATTAACAAACTGGATACGCAATGAGGACCCTGCATTCTGCTGCCTACAAGAAACATACCTCAGAGACAAAGACAGACACTACCTCAGAGTGAAAGGCTGGAAAACAACTTTCCAAGCAAATGGTCAGAAGAAGCAAGCTGGAGTAGCCATTCTAATATCAAATAAAATCAATTTTCAATTAAAAGTCATCAAAAAAGATAAGGAAGGACACTTCATATTCATCAAAGGAAAAATCCACCAAGATGAACTCTCAATCCTCATCTTCGTTTGGTTTATATACAAGTGTGCAATTTCTAGGCTTGAAAGTAAAATGATGCTATCTGGTGCTGGATAGAGGAGCCTTATTTTTTATTATGGCAGCTTGCTATTTTTGTACCATGGTGATTTGGTTGAACACAATAAAGTACAGTAGTAACTGATCTCCCCCTCTTCCTGGATGAGTGAGGAGATGGTTAAATGTTGATGTCAGCATCCATGAGCATATTCAGATGAGCTTCTGCTTCTGTTGAAAAGGATGTTGTGTTTGATTGTGGTCCGAAGCTTTGAAGCACTACTTGGCATCTCCTTCCTTGGAGGTCTCACTGTTTTAACATAACAGATTTGATAGCTTGTTGGTAAGGTGAGGTCCAGCTTGTCTCCACTAGGTCATCTTCATGTGAATCCGGTGGTTATACGGTTTTGTTCTAGGGATATTTCATTTTTTTAATAACGGTTTTAGCTGACATTCATGGAGAGAATGAATCCTTAGAAGTGTGCCACTAGTGAAAGGAAATCCTGTCTAGAGTATGTTTCTTTACAAAGCTGTGTCACACCATCCTTTGGGCCCTCTGCTGGAAAAGTAGAATCAAGTCTCAAATAATGCCTTTTAAATTGTATCCTCTAGTATTATAGATGTTGGACAGTACTGTATCATACCTCTGTGAATGTATAATAGCTTGTACCTGCTTTATGATACGTAGTAGTGACCGTGCTTTATCAGAGCTGTTTTTAATGATGTTGCTCAGAATGTTTTCTTTCCAGATGATGATTGAGAAGCTAATTTAAAAAAAAAATGGTGCCAGGTACCACAAGAGTAACAGAACTGTGCTGTTTTCTCGGGTTTTGTTTTTTTACTTTTTTTTTTTTAATGGAGTGTGCTGGATGTCTCTAAAGTTTTGTTCAGATGACTGCAGAACCTGGAAAAGCTGTTGCTGCTGTTGATGCATAACACACTGCTATTATTGGTCTTTTTATATAAATAAATATATATATATATATATATACAGATATATAATTTGAATTTTTTGAAACTTTACCTGTGCTGTCAACTTTCGAAGAAAGTATCCCCGTTTACTGTGTTGAGTTGGCACTGTACAGAAATTAACAGCCATATTGATCTAGAAATGTTGAACTTAAGTTTTTTCCATTTGTACAGGGGTAACACACTGTATTAAATATGTAAGGTCTTAAAAAATATATTTTAATATGTCAAATCACTCACAGTGATTTGTTATGATAAAAGCAGCATTGCCTTTCAAAAAATATTATAAATTGTAAATTAGTTGTTCAAATAAATAGTGAACCACAGTACATAGCAATAAAATTATTTAAAGGGAGAGAATGAAAAATGAAGAAAAATTAGTACAACCTCAAAGAGTTATGGTAGTTTTCAACAGTCAAATGGTGTTTATTGAATCTCCAGAGAGAATAGGAAAAGAGTGGTGAATTGATGGTCTTAATATAGCAAATATTATGAGAATTCTGAGATAGATCAGAGGGATATATGTCTCCCTAAGCACATTTGGCTAAGATTTGTTAAATATTAGTAACATATATGTTAATTATAGGTCTTTCTTATATGAACTCTTTAATGTTTGAATATTTTTCAACTCATCTAACCTATTTTGATAGAAATGGTCAGATTTGACTCTGAAAAACAGCTATCAGAATTTTATCTTATGTCTATTGCCTTGCTTATTTAGTTGAGAAACATCATTCCTTTTTGCTTATCATAAACTCTCAAAATGGAATCCTGATGCTTTGAATATTTTATAAATGCCTTAAAGGACCTACACTCCAGAGAGATGGACATTTTAAGCATGGTATTGATGGAGTCACAGAATTCTTCAGGACCACTTACTATAGTTATGACTGCCCCAAGCGACTTGAGCTGGATTTGAAGGTTTCATTTTGGAAAGACAAGCTATAAAGAACTCTAAAGGACTCCCTTTTTTATTTCTATCCTCTGTCAGGATATAACAAAGGCTCATAATGTGAGTCTTGCAGCTGATTTTTATGTGGAGTTTGATTCGTTGTTTTGGAAAAAGGAAATCAAAACAAGGTGGTTGTTGTGATTGTTAATTAAATTGTGATAGAATGATTATCTGCAAATAAATAAAAATGCTTCTGACTACAGAAGAGAGCAGTTTTACAATATGGTTATTTTAATAAGAGTGGTTTCTTTTTTTTTAGATAATACCACCCAATGGCTTTGCAACATTATCTCTGATAAAGGGTTCTGATTGTCTTTAACCTAATTTTTCTCTTTATCATGGTGAGAGTAGGGTGAGCTCTTTGCTTAAAAGAAGAGTGTTTAACAGTGGTGACTCCAGTAGGGCCTGAATTTAAATATTTTTACAATAGAGGGGAAAAGAAGGAGATCAAGTTGGAAAATTCCCTGTAGTGACAGTAATAGTGAAGAGATAGCTGAATAGCTCGAGTCATCAGGAGAACCACAGATACCTTAACATCTGGAGTTGATTGATAGTTCCAGATAGTCATTAAGAATTAAATGTCCAGGGGCTTGTGGATTTAGCTCAGTGGTAGAGCGCTTGCCTAGCAAGCTCCGAAAAAAAAAAAAAGAATTAAATGTCCTAAGATATGAAGCTGTGCATGATAACACTGTGAATAATACAGCTGAAGCAAATTCCTGGAGCAGCAGAAAGCAGAAAATAAAGAAGGTGATAAGAATTGTGCAGAAGCTGAGACTAAGGAAGACAATGTGAATGACCACAGATAAGAACTTAGGCTACAAAGACTATAGGCTGTAGCCATTAGAACTGTTCACATTTGCTGTAAAGGAAATCTGAAGTGCTGTAATTCAGGCCACCAGGTCTTGGAACTGTATGTATTCTCTGAACAATGTATCTCTACAGTGAACACCTAGAAAAACACATGTCTGGCTCCCATGTAGAGTTAAAATATCAGAGTTTGAAAATTCTAGAATGCAGTACCATCAACACTAAAAGATGTTTCACTTTTCTTCTTTGCTTTTCATGATTTCTATTAGAATATATCAAAATAACCACTTGCCAGCTACCTCTAATAATTCTTGATTCTGTGAGAAAAGAAGTTTTACAACAATTATGCATATGCCCTGACTTTAAGAGACCCTGCCTCAAAACTGAAAGAGAAATATTTTAAACATCAATCTTTGACCCCCATATATGTGTTCTTATATAGATGCATAGATGACCAATTATATTTATGTATATATATATGCATATATATCAACAATAATCAAAAAAACAGAGACTGTGGATTTGAGAGTAAGTGGTATGTGAAAAGTAGAAGGGATGACAAATTTGAGTGGTTATGTGTTAAAAGAGGAGATGGGAAGTCATATAGTCATGTTTTATGTAATAAAATATTTTTCAAAAATGACATCTCTTATTTATATATTAATTAATATTCAACTGGTTAAGCTCTTCTAAAGAGTGTAATCATAGTGTCACTTTCCCATAATGTATATTTTGGTGATTATACCTGGTATAATCTTTAATTTTGGTAATTTTTAAAATAGGGCACATTATTGTCCATGATTCAAACTAACTCATACAAAGCTGAAGAATGAATGAGAAGGTGAAAATAATTTGATAGTGTTGGAGGAAAATGAACTCTGTAACCAATTAATATTAGACTGGTACTTATAGAGGAAGTTACAGTTTTTAATGAAAATGTGTTAAATAGGTACAGAGTATAAAGATTTTGTTATAACATCCTGAGAGTAACATGTTTATTTTATGCACTAAAGAAAAGTAAAAGGAATTAGCACCTTCAAAGCATCAAAATGTAGAACCACACTAGATTACTACTCCAGAGTATGCAGAGGAGAATAGATACAACTTTTCCATCAGGGCCTGTGTTGCTCCAATTTTATAGACCTTTACATTTCTACTGATTTTTTGGCAAATTCCATTTTCCTTCAGATATAAAGTTATATTATTTGCATGATCTGCGTTTTTCATTATCCATTCACCAGCAGCTTCCATTTATTTACTATTGTGAGTAAAGCATAAATGAACATGGATGTACTGGTATCTCCATTGTAGGGTATCAAGGCCTTTTGGTATATACCCACAAGTGGTATAGCTAGGTAATACAGTTGCTCTATTCTTAGCTCTTTGAGACACTACCTTACTCATTTATGTAATGGCTGCAGATGTTTGGAGTGCTGTCACAAACACTGGGAAACTAGAAAGAGCTTTAGTTTCTCAAGACTATTAAGAAACTAATTAAAAATAGTTTTAATGGAAGAACCTGCAAAAGTGGATAAGGCCTTTCCACGAAACAACAGGTTATTGTATTAAAATTAGAGTGCTGGGTATGAGATAGCTCTCTACAGATCATTTGTCAGGGAAGTACCAGAGGCTTTCAAACAATACAGAACACTGTCATTACTTAGTCACTCACTAAAACTGCTAAGATCCTATTACTTAAAAAAACACACACTTGAATTTCAGAACATAGGGAAGTCATGCAAGAGGTTATTTGGAAATTTCCATTCTCCTTACTAGTCTCTATAATGATTAAATTTGCTATATAATTTGCAGGAGACAAAATGTTCTCAGTAGTCCGACTAAGCTGTAGATTGCATTAGCCATGATCTTGAATGTCATGACAAGATATCCTTTTGTGCTGAAAATGTCATGACTACTACTGATATATCCATTTGTTCTCCAATTGGATGTGAGGGCTGTTTCATGGGAGAGAACTCAAATATCATTCTATAATTCTGTTCAATTCTCCATATCTACATAGCTTACCAATCCCAATGGAAAACCTCTAACCGATTATGTTTTTTCTTTTCTAAAGATTTATGTTATCCCTTATAAATACATACTTATAGATGGATGTCACTTTCAACATTTGACAAAGGAAATGGTTTATCATCACCATCATCATCATCATCACCATTATTTTGCATTCAGCTGTAATTAATGAACAGGACAAAAGAATGTGGAATAATTGGTTCTAAACAAGATATCTGTGTCATTCATGTGAAGGCTCAGGGGGCAGGTAGATAAGAGTAAAAAAAGGCTATTCTCCATTTTCTGATCCATTAGATTTAGGGTATCCATTGTTATGTTGAGGTCTTTTGCCTGGATTTGAGCTTTGTGTTAGGAGACAGATATCATTCTATAAACATTCTTCTACATACAGACTGCCAGTTAGACCAGCACCATTTGTGGAAGATGCCTTCTTTTTTCCACTGTATGGTTTTGGCTTCATTCTCAAAGTTCAAATGTCCATAGATGTATGGGCTTATTTCTGGATCTTCCATTTTATTGCATCTATTGACCTGTCTTTCTTTGAAACAATTCCACATCATTTATATCATCATTGGGCTGGAGTAGAGTTTGAGGGTAGGAATAGTAGTAACACTAGAAGCTTTTCTATTGCTCAAGACCGCTTTAAGTCCCCTTGCTTTTTTGATTTTCCATATGAAGTTGAGAATTGCTCTGTGAAGACCTGTAAATGATTATGTTGTAATGTTGATAGGAATCATATTGAATCTGTAAATTGTTTTAGTAAGATGGCCATTTTTATTACATTAATCATATGAATCTATATACATGGGATATCTTTACATCTTCTGATATCTTTCTCAATTTCTTTCTTCAGTAACATAAAGTTCTTGTCACATAGGTCTTTATTTGTTTGGTTAGAGCTATACCAAGATACTTTATACTATTTATAGTGATTGAAAGTGATATTGTTTGCCTAATTTCTTTCTTGACCTATTTGTTATTTATGTAAAGGAGGGGTCATGGTTTATTTTAGTTAATTTTAAATCCAGCCAGTTGCTGAATATGTTTATCAGCAGCAGGAGTTCTCTGGTAGAATTTTTAGGTTGCTTATATACTATTATATATGCAAATAGTGATAATTTGTATTCTTGCTTTCCAATTTGTATCCCCTTGATCTCCACTAGTTGTCTTTTCCTGTAGCGAGAACTCCAATTACTATATTGACTAGATAGACAAAGAGTGGAGAGCCTTGTTTTTTACCTGATTTTAATGGAGTTACTTTTTGGTACAGAAGACAACTTCCTGAGCAGAACACCAGTTGCTCAGGATCTAAGATTAACAAATGACAAATGGGACTTCATGAAACTGAAAAAATTCTTTTAGATAAAGGTCATGGTTGTTAGGATAAAACAACAGCCTGCACATTGGAAAAGAATCTTTGCCAACCTTACATCTGACAAAGGTCTAATATCCAAAATATATAAAGTGTTCAAAATTTATACAATGCCCCAAATAACATAATTTAAAATGGGGGTAAAAAGATAAACAGAAAATTCTTAAAAGGGGAATTCTTAATGGAGGAGAAAGACTTATAGAAATGCTAAAAGCCCATTGCATATTTTGAATCTTAGCCCTCTATCAGATGTAGGATTTGTAAAGATCTTTTTCTAAACTGTAGATTGCTGTTTTGTCCTATTGAAAGTGTCCGTTGCCTCACAGAAGTTTTTAATTTTATGAGGTCCCATTCATCAATTGTTTACCTTAGATTATAAACCATTGGTATTATGATCAGGAAAATTTCCACTGTGCCATCGTGTTTGAGATTCTTTCTCATTTTCCTTTCTATTAGATTCAGCATATCTGGTTTTATGTGGAGTTTCTTGATCCACTTGGACTTGAACTTTGTAGAAGGAAATAAGAATGGATCAATTTGCATTCTTCTACATGCCAACTACCAGTTGAAGACAGCATCATTTGTTAAAACTGCTTTCTGTTTCCCACTGGATTGTTTTAGCTTCATTGTCAAAGATCAAATGACCATGGCTGTGTGGGTCTATTTCTGATAGATCAATTTTATTCCATTGATCTACCTGCCTGCCTCTGGACCAATACCATATGTTTTTTGTCACCATTGCCCTGTAGTATAGCTTGATGTCAGCAATGGTGATTTCTCCAGAAGTTCCTTTATTGTTGAGAATAATTTTGGCTATCCTGGTTTTCTGTTATTCCAGATGAATTTCGAAATTTCTCTTTCTAACTCTTTGAAGAATTGAGTTGGAATTTTGATGCGGGTTGGAAGGACAACTCTTCCATTGTTGGTGGGATTGCACACTGGGAAAACCCCTTTGGTGGGATTGCAAGCTGGCAAAATCACATTGGAAAATAATCTGGCAGTTTCTCAAAAAACTGTAAATAGTTCTACCTGAAGATTGAGCTCTACCACTACTGATCATATACCAGAAAGGTACTCCAACATATAACAAAGAAATATGTTCCACTATGTTTATAGCACACATATTTATAGTAGCCAGAAGCTGGAAACAACCCAAATGTCCTGTAATAGACGAATGGATACAGAAAATATGGTGTGTTTACACAATGGACTATTAGTCAGATATTAAAAACAATGCCTTCATGAAATTAACAGGCAAATGGATGGAACTAGAAAATATCATCCTGAGTAAGGTAACCCTCACACAAAATAATACACATGGTAGGTATTCACTGATGGGTGGGTATTGCCCCCCATATTCAGAATACCCATGATACAATCCACAAACCTTATGAAGCTTAAGAAGAAGGAAAACCAGAGGTCAATGCTTCAGTTCTACAAAGAAAGAAGGAAAACTAGGCAGAGGAGGTAAAGGGAGGGGGCTACCTGGGAGGGAGATAGGAGTGGAAGGAGAAAAGTGGGGCAGGATCAGGCATTAGAAGGGACACGAGGAAAGTCCAGAGGGTCAGAAAATTGAACAGAAATATGTAGCCATGAGGGATGGGGAATTGGGAGGTAGCCACTAGAAAGCCCCAAGATCTAGGGAAACAAGAGTCCTACAGTGCCCAACAGGTATGACTTTAGTTGAAATACCTAACAAAGAGGAGGTATGGAACCTATAGGGACCATGTCCGCAACATGGCCCCTGGTTGAGTAATGGGGCCAACAACCCATCTTAAAATTTTTAGCACAGAATTGTTCCTGTTCCAAGAAAGACAGGGCTAAAAATTGGAGCAGAGACTGAAGGAAAGGTCATCCAGAGAATGTCTCACCTAGAGATTGATCACATCTCTTGACATCAAACCCAGATCCTATTGCTGATCCAAAGAAACACTTGCTGAGAGGGGCCTGTTATGGCTGTCCCTTTAGGGGTTTGCCAGCACCTATCTAATACAGATGAAGATATTTACAGCCAACCATGCTAACCATTCGACTATCCTATGGAACCTAACCCTAATGCAATAGCTAGGGAAAGGAATGAAGGAGCCTAAGGTGATTGCAACTCCATAGTAAGAACAATATCAACTATCTGGACCATCCAGAGTTCACAGGGACTGAACTATGAACCAAAGAGTATACATGGAAGGATCCATGGCTCTAGCTACATATATAGCAAAGGATGGACTTATCTGGCATCAATGGAAGGTGAGGATCTTGTTACAATGGAGGTTTGATGTCCCTGCTTTGAGGAATACTAGAGTGCTGAGGTGAGAGTGGGTGTGTGGTTGAAGGAGCACGCTCATAGAGGCAAAGAGGGGGCATGGGTTGGGGAGTTTGTGGAGGGCAAATAGGGAAGAGTGTTCCATTTGAAATGTACAGAAATAAAATGATTTTAAAAAGAAATATTCATAGACCTTAGTGTTCAATAAAATGCAAATTGGAACAACACTAAGATTCCATTTTACATCCTTCAGAATGGCTAAATTCAAGAACTCAAGTGATATTGAATTCTCCTGTGGATATGGAAAAAAGGGAACACTCCTCCATTGCTCTTGGGAGTGGAAACCTATATAACCACTTTGGAAATCAATTTTTATTTGTTTCCAAAAAATGAAAACACTTCTACTTCAAGACTCAACTATAAAACTTCTAGGCATGTACCCAAAAAATATATGCTACTATATAACAGGGACACTTGCTTAACTGTGTTCATAGCAGCTTTATTCATAATAGCTAGAAACTTGAGACCATATAGATACCCATCAACTAAAATTGGATAAATAAAGGTGGTACATCTACAGAAGGGAATACTATTCAACCATTAAAAATAAAGACACCGTGAATTTTGCAGGCAAATTGATTGAACTTGAGTATTTTTTTCTTAGTGAAGTAACTCAGAACCAAAAGGACATTGATGGTATGTACACTTATATGTCTGTATTAGCCATGTAATACAGGGTATCCTGTTATGTTCCACAGATGCAAAGAAGTAAAACAAGAAGAAAGGCCTAAGCAAATGCCATGTTCAAGTAAATAACCCTTAATAATGCATATACAACCAACTATAATTTAAATCAGTTGGTCACAAAAGAAGAATAGTCAGTGTAGAAATGGGCCCTGTGGGAAGAGGACTAGTTTCAGCAGGAGGAGGTAAAGAAGAGAGAATAGAGGGCAGTGGTCAAAGTACCAAAATTCACTATATTAAAGTATAAATTGTCAAAAATAAAAACAGAAATCCTAGAGTAAAGGAAAGCAGCATCAAAAATAGCATGATCCAGGACATATGCCTCAGGGACAAGAAAATAAATGTAAAAATTAAAGAGAGATCCACTTGGCTAAATGTTGTACTAAACTGCAGAGTTTGAAAGAAGTGGAAAACTCATTTATATGTCTATTAATACCTTTATTGGTGTTTCAAATACTGTATCACCATTTAATATACTGACTCATAGAAGCTAAACAAGAACCAAGGCCCACATATGGAGGCTTGGATCTTAGTTAAAAGCAAAAATAATATAGTTGTAGCAGGCAAATGGGAGAGAAGTAACTGGGGTGGAGAAAGAATGGGGAGGAGAATGAGGTGATCAGTAGCAAGTGTGGACATGGATAAGAGAAATTGGCAGATGACAATGAGAATAAATGGACATCTGAAAATGACAGCTATGGGGAGGTAGACAGCATCTGAAGGACAGAGTATCTGGAGTGACAAGGACTTGAGATAAAAGAGGCACCCAAGTGTAAATGAAAGTGACCTTAACTGTGACTCACATCACTGGGGATATGGAATCTGAAGAGGCCACCTCCTGTAACCAGGCAGGAACCCCAGTGGTACAATAGGGGCACAAACTCACACCTAAGTCTTTGACCCAAATTTTATTCTATCTATTGGAAATACAAGCAGAGATGATGGAGAAGAGATTGAAAGAATGACCAAACAATAACTGGCCTAAATTGAGACCCATCCTATTGACAATCCCTGACAGTATTGAGGATACTCTGTATACTCTGTTATACTTATAGACAGGAGTCTGGTATGGCTGTCCTCTGAGAGGCTCCTGCAGCAGCAGATTAAGACAGATGCAGATACCCACAGCCAAACAGTGGGTAGAACTTGCAGACTCTTATTGAAGATATGTGAGAAGGATTTTGGGCCCTGAAGTGGGTATGAATTCCACAGGAAGACCCGCAGGGTCAACTAACATTGAGCCTGTGGGGTCTCAGAGACTGAACCACCAACCAAATAATATACACCAGCTGGTCTTAAGCATCCCAGCACATAATGTATCAGATGGGCAGCTTGATCTTCATGTGAGCCATGAATAAATGGAGTGGGTGCTATCTCAAAAGGTATAGCCTGTCACATGTTGGATATGGTCCTCTAGCTGGGCTGCCTGTTGGCGTCAGTGGGAGAGAATGCACCTAGCCTCCCAGAGACTTGTTCCAGAGATGGGGGATAGCCATAGTGGCCACCTCCCTCTCAAAGGGAGGGGCCTACCCATAGGGGGGTCCAGTGAGTGGGATGTAAAGTGAATAAATAAAAATAAATACAATTAAATGAAAAATAATGAAATGCTATTTGTCATATGTTAATTTTAAAGAAATATAAGAATTGTGCATATCTCATTGTCAACACAGGTTTCACCTTTATATCACAGACTGTGATTGTTAACACTGGCTACAAATGTGCCTGGAATCCCATTTCCTTTTTTCTCTTCTGTTCTTTCCACCTCTCTTATTTTCTGACATGTGACTTTAGCTTAACAATGTCTCTCTTAACTTTCAGTATTTCTACTGCAAATCTGTCAGTTACTTCTAAGCTTTTGTTCTGCATAATTTCAGTACTTGATTTCCTAGTTTCTAATTCTCAGTTATTATTGAGCTGACTGTAGCACTCTCAATATTCTCCTGTTATTCTACTACTAGCTAAAATGACCTGAGTATAAACACCAGCCACTCAAATTCAACTTATTGCCAAACACTCTGCCATTGTACTTCTACCTTTTTTTTTATCCTTTCATGAAACATTAGCAGGTCATGGTATTCCAAAACTATAACAATATCATTACTTAGCAAACACAAGTAAACAGGTCACAATTTTGAGTTTACCCTGCTCTTCTAGTGTGTTCATGGCCAATCTGTACTACACAATAAAATCCAATCTGGAAATGTGATGGTAACAATATTGTACAACAGTAGGACAATTGCCTAACACATACAAAGTACTGAGCTTGATTCTTAGCACTACGATTTTTTTCTCTTATTATAAAACTCTACAGATCAAGACATCTGAATTGGTTTTCATTTTGTTTGGTGTTTCTTACACATGCCTATAAATCTCTTTATTAATCCCTGTCTTATGTACTCTATATTCTCAATTATTTATGAGACTTAAAGTATGTAATTCATGTATGTAATACAGTGAGTTCTTTTCACATCTAAATACTAGGCACAAATACTTTCCAACTTGTGGTTTCACCTTTGAGTGACTCAGTAACACACACTATATTTTACTTTGTTGTCATTCTTAGCAGAGTAATGATAACAAGAGGAAACATTGACAGAACAATTACTATATTCCAGGCAGCTGGCTGAAAGTTTTACACAGCCTATATTAGTTTATATCACACTTTTCTTTTTTAAATGTAATTAAGCATATTTTATAAGGTAAAATGTTGTAAAGTATTTGATCGTAGTGTAAACCCCAAGACTGTATTATTACAAAATAGAAAACAAAAAAATCAAAAACCAATAAAAACAACAACAACAAAAAAAAACACAAAACAAAAGAAAAAATTCGTTTCTTTCTGATCCCTTAGCACACAATTTTAATCCTTCTGGATAGAATATAGTGTTGGTAGTGATGCCGCTGATGCCCTCCATTGTTGATGTTATTGTGGTTAGAAATAAGTATGACTGGGTTCATGGAAAATCCCCAGCCAGCTGAAGAAACTAATACAAATCTGGTGGTCAAGATGAATAATAATATACATCAAGATACACAATGTGATGACCTGTAACCTTTCTGAAAAAACAACATCCTGCTGACTAATAGATATGACAAACCTGTGACTTTTTCTGACATCCTGTCAACATCAGCTTACTTCCTGTCCACACAAATATTGTGTCCTTGGCCTGCGTAAATGTTTCTTACTTCCCCCTCCCTCTGTTACCCATGTTATGGTATAAATTCAGCCTTGGGGAAAATAAAATTGTCGCCTTGATCAGACTCTTGTTTTGGCGTCCTTCTTCGCATCCCTTGTCCCCCATTCTCTTCTAGGTACCCCGAACCCGCCACTTACAATATAGATATTCCCTTAGCACATACTTTTAATCCAAAGTTAGTTTGCAGAAGCAAGTACCATGTTTAAAAGAGATATGTAGTTGGCTGGCAGACAAAGTGATGGATGAGAGAAAGATTTGGTAGAATAAGGTATGGCCTATTCTCATATCGACAGTGTTTATTGCTAAATTAACAGTAAATCACATTTATCTTACAAGACATTATTATCATTGAGGTACAAATGATGATACCTGGGGTGAAAGAATTAAGACACTCATGTTAAGTCAGGTAGTAAGTAAGGATGTCTGGATAATACCACAAGTGTTTTAAATTCCATAGTCTTCTTGAAAACATTGCTTTCTATTGCTTTTTGTAAA
Organism: Rattus norvegicus; assembly: GCF_021556685.1. Lineage (NCBI taxonomy): Eukaryota > Metazoa > Chordata > Mammalia > Rodentia > Muridae > Rattus > Rattus norvegicus. The sequence continues at coordinate 96,830,797 of NC_141554.1, forward strand.
TATATATATATATATATATATATATATATATATATATATATATATATATATATATATATCTCCCATGCGCGACCTGGCCAGCAAGAAAACACGCGGGGACATACGAATCCTTGCGGCAACCACAACTTTTATTAAAATCTTAAGGAGAGTCCCGCATGCCCGCATGGCACGGCTTATATACACCCTAGCGCGGCGCATCCACACCTGATTGGTCGCTTACCCATGATCTCATTAGGCACGCCCAGAAGTGGGCAAAGACCTGGCACGAAGGCACTCTTGCACATACGCACACAGTTAACTTTCTGAAAGGAAGTCGGCTGGTGCGGCGGAGGCCAACGCCATCTTGTAATGGTGGAAGCTATCCTGGCCTTCCACGTGGGGCGCAGTGGAAGCCAGCGCCATCTTGTGGTGGCGAATGTTAAAGCGACCCTATACATCTCCCCCTATTTATTTATATATTATAACAAATCATTTATTTTATAACAAATCATGATCACCCTATCGGGTGCAATGAGGAAACCTCAGCGATGTGGAAGGGCTGATCAAAGGATAATTGAGTCTCTCTCATCTCAGTGCAATGGATCCACAAATCCATGGGGTGCAAGAGCAGAGAACTCAGATACCGAGAGAGAGTCTCTCTCATCCCTGTGCAATGGATCCACAGATCCATGGGGTGCAAGAGCAGAGAACTCAGATACTGACTAATTCCTGAGCATAGATAACCAAATTCCAGGGGAGGCCCCATGTACAATGGCCACAAGTGCTTGAGTGATAACGGCCTTGTCACGTTTCTGTTGAGATCTGAGTTTGCAAACCAACCATAGCATGAACACTAATCCACAGCATAGGGCTGCACCAAACAGAGCCACTCCCTATAAGTAGTGGGCACCTCATCTGGTTCTCCTCAGCTGTTACCACCAAGGGCCGTAGTCAAGCCGCTCCTATAATAAAATTTAGAATTCCCAATTGGTAGCAACTATTCCAGAAAGTTCACCCACTGTACTTGTCTAACAATAGATTGGGGGAGGATAACTCCAGACACTGCAGACACAATGTCTGCAGCAGTAAAGGCTGCTACAATAGCAGCGAAAGTGTCAAGGTCTTTTCCAGGACAGTTCAGGATATCTGGAACAACCAGCAGGCAATGGAACCATTTCTGAGATCTGTACAACCAGGGCAGAGTTCCCCAGTCCACAGCAGCTTTACGCAGGTGGCATTCCTGTGAAGCTACAGTCTGTAAAATGACCAGTTAAGGCAGCAAGAGTCACCAGGGAATGAGGGGGGCAGCAACAGCTGGAGTCCAGTCTTCTGCAGCAAGCAGCAGTGCACAGAGGGTCAGAGAGCGGGCCTTAGTGGGACGGGACACACGCAGCGGTAACACTGACTGCAGCAACGCCAAAATCTCTGTGATGACAAAAGGTGAGGGGGAATTTTCTATCTTCCTCTCAGGACAGAGGAATGACTCCAGGGACCTGAACAACGAGAGCTGAATCTTCATGTAACCAGGATCAGCAAGTCTCAGCAACCACTCAGGCAGCTGGCACACTCTTGTAGCATCCTGTAGAAAAAACACAAACATTTCCTCTTCCCCATATAAAATATCTGGACAGGATCATGTCAATATGTGGATCTTTCTATTTCACCTAGGCAGAAGTATGCCTAGTTGTAGGGTGCCATAAACTTTGGCATCCAAATTTTAAAATTGAAATAAAAGGAGCAGTATTTAGCATACAGGGATAACTCCCCCTATTTATTTATTAAGAAATAGTGAGGATATTATTTATTAAGGTAAGTCCTCGAGGATTAAATTGAGGACACTGAGCACTTGTATTTATAAATTGACTTGTATACCAAATTATTGTCTCCAGCATTATTGTTTTGGATATATAAAGAATGAGATTTTTTGCCTAATTGTTCCTATGTAAGGCGTACAATCTGTCTGGTATCATTGTCCTCCCTTGTTAAGGAGTCCAGGCAATCCAGTTTGAGTTCTTAAATGGTCTATTAAGGAACAGTACTTAGTGCTCTTAACCACTAAGCCATTTCTCTAGCACCTCACAAACTTTATTTACCTAAACATAAGCATTAATTAGAAATGTCAAATCCTGTAAATATTGTCCAATTTCAGTCTTACTAGAAATCCCTGAGCTGGCAGGGTGGGGCTGAGAATTTAAAGTAAGCAAATGGAGTCTTCTTTTTTTCATATCAACTCTATTACCATTTTCAAAGTTAGGTATGAGCCTAAGGTTTAAATTAGTTGTCTGAGACAGAGCACTGAAAGGACAGTGAGTTGTCAGACATTCACACTGAAATCACTCATTGATTTTAAGTAGACAACCTGTCTCTAATAAAGCATTAAGTAATTGAAATCAATTGTAAACCACAAGCCACACATTGGCTATCAGTATGTGAATTGAAAGTTTGATTTAAAAACAGTGGCTAAACCACGGAAATTAATAATCTGTGTTGAAGCAACAGAAACTCAAGAGAATAAACAAGTGATCCAATCATATATGTAGCCTTTTCATTAGATGAACCACCTATAAATACAGTAAGCACATTTTCTATGGGTTGCATGCACAAATATACCGGAAGTACAAAAGCATGTAAAGAGTAAATTTATCAATTTTGCCTGAAGGATTTGTATATGTAATAGGCCAAATATCAGTATTTGTAATAACCAATAAACTGTTGTTTGGAATAAGATATGTTTTACCAGGTTTCTTTTTAAAATATTTTCATGACTCTAGTCTACAATTCTGTATTAACACAGCTGAAGCTTTATCTCCAATGTGCATAACAAAGACCTAAGTCCTCTGGCAAGGTGAGGTACTTAGCCAATTAACATATCCTTAGAAGCTTAAAATTAGCTTCAAACATTCTTTTCTGTAGTAGTGCAACAGCTACTCCCCAAATATTAAAGCTCATTTTGAGAGCAAACGTTTGTAGTAAAAATTTCCATATACACTGAAAGATTTAAAGTTCTAACTTTTTACATTGAAGAAGCGACAAAATTACATAATATAAGGCTGTTAGCCATTCTTAATGATATCACTTTATGGGCTCTCCAAAACCATAAGCAAGCTCACAGAATGAAAACTCAAAATCAATCCTCTAAATCTATCTTGAAATGGCAGCTGGAGTAAACAGACTGGCTGTAATGTTCTCACAAGTTCCAAAACCTCATAAATCCTTCGTAAATCTTGTAACAATCTCTACCTCTTTGATTTTTTCTTAATTAAAAATAAGTTTGAGTAGGTCAATGTAACATTGGCAATCCTTAATCACAATCTTTAAGTTCTCTTTGTAACACCAGAGCACAACCACAAGGTCACCTGAGTTCTGAGTACCTGACTAGGCAGCTGTTCTTGGGGCAGTGGAATTAGCATTAAAATACAGATAGCTTTAGGGCAAACCACAACTAGGAAAGCAAAACTCGACCTCCAACAATCTAGTACAAAGTTTGACTGTCAATTCCTATATATGAACGCACGATGGTGTAGTCTCCAGTACCTCAACAAACAGACATTGTCCTAAATTCTTTTAGAAGCCTGGTTTCTAGAATAAGAATTCCATAAAAATATTACCTCAATTTAGACCTGTTTCCCTAGGTTGGCTCACGCCACATGTTGTCTAGAAATAACTCCATCCAAATTACCAGCTTTATATCAACTTTCTGTTACCAATATTATACCTTTTTAACCATATCCAATAACTAAAAAAGCCAACAATCTATGACCAAGGCAAGAAGAGCATATTTACACATTTAAAACCAATGAGAAACAAAATTGAAGTGGCTACACATATCTTTAATATTTAGACCAAACACCATTTTTACCTTTTTAGCTATGATTTTAAGAGAAGCACCTTGTCACCTGTTGAGTCAAATAATAAGTCAGGGATTTCTCTAAGAGAAACAGCTCTCAGCTCTTGTACCAAAGAAGCTGAGAAGCTGCTGGCGCCTTTAAGATCAGCTGGTGCAGACGCTTAGCCTCTGGGCAGCTTCTCCAGCTAACCTAGACTCCTGGCTGCAGGTGCAAGGCTCTAAAGGCCTGATTGAAACTGTTTTTTATTCATTTGTTCCTTTTTGAAATGAGTTAAAACCAAGTCAAGGTGTAAACGACCAGCAGATAAAGTTTTTACCATTTTTTCTTTTGAACATGAAACATAAAACATTTAAACAACGAGAAACAAGAACCACAGACATAAACTGACAGACATGGGGACATCCTGGTGCACCAAGGACAGACAATAGACAAAGAGGGAAAAAAACAGATGGTGTTCACAGTGACTATCCACTCGAGTGGAGTCGATATGGACGATGGATTGTCTCAATTCCTGGACTAGTCCATCAACGTGTTGAAACCCAATTCCTGTAAGATACTGAGATATATTACAAGATATCTGAGCAGCACAACTGACATTCACAAATGGTATGGAAGTGAAACACAGTCCTGAGTATTTCCACTCACAACCCAATTACATTAACTCCATCAAGCTGTGCATGGGCTTTGAGATGTCCTTTTGTTTGATTCTCCTGAATAAATTTTCAGATGGTCTGCCTCATTCAAGCCTAATCAGTATGACTCTGCAAAGCTTATAGAGCCTGATCACACCTTTTACCAGCACAAAGACAAATTTTTTCTCCCAAAATACTGTGTTCCTTTTATCTCCTTTTCTTTTCGTTTTTTCTTTAGAGACCTTTTCTCCCTCCAACATACTTTCTTGTTGTTCTGTAAGGACCCTCTCACCTGTCCTAACGGCTGTAATGGCTTCCCACAAAAAGAAAAAAATAAACAAAATTACCAGCCTTGTCCACGAAGGATCCATAACTTTCGGTTTCTTCACAGTGGCTCTCCACCTAGGCCCATATCTTTCTTCTTCATAGCGAGCTGCCTCATCTTCTAAATCCTCTTCCTCAGAGGAGCCAAGCTCGTCTGTTTCTGACCTATCAAGCCCCAAGACCTCTAACTCCTTTACCGGATAAAGGCTTTTTTGGGCGGTTTTCTCCTCCTTTCCCTGTTTATTTAATTTTAATCTTAGCAGGGGGGCCCCCTTTTTTGTAGGGGTCCCTCCCTCAGTAGCCGAGGTGGCCACTGTCCCTGGGACGTCCTTTCCCCGTACTATCACCTCTGATGGTGGTAAGACCGCAGAGGGGCCTGGTGCTTGAGATCGATCAGTATCAATTTTTCCTTGTAACCTTTCACTACACTCCGTTTCTGACATGCTTTCCTTAATTTCATCCAGGGCCTCTTGGCCTGCCGCTATTATAGGACGAAAAAGGTCTTTACCTAAACAATCCTTAACCATCTGCCAAATTCCTAACGTTCCCGGCCTCAGACTACCATGTAATAGAGGCCTCAACAGCACCCTCAGCAGGAGAAAGATAGGATAGGTCAAGACCAAACAATTCGGAAATTATCATGCCTCTCGGAGCTTACCTCAATTCCTGCTGCTTCTGGATTCTCTCCGTGGACGGAGGACTCCCTCTCGGCGCCTGGCGATGGTGTGGCGTTTTTTATCCCGGGTTCTCGGCACCAAATGTCCCACGCGCGACCTCACCAGCAAGAAAACACGCGGGGACATACGAATCCTTGCAGCAGCCACAACTTTTATTAAAATCTTAAGGAGAGGCCCGCACGCCCGCATGGCACGGCTTATATACACCCTAGCGTGGCACTTCCACACCTGATTGGTCACTTACCCATGATCTCATTAGGCACGCCCTGGAGTGGGCAAAGACCTGGCACAAAGGCACTCTTGCACATGCGCACACAGTTAACTTCCTGAAAGGAAGTCGGCTGGCGCGGCGGAGGCCAGTGCCATCTTGTAATGGCAGAAGCTATCCTGGCCTTCCACGTGGTGTGCAGTGGAAGCCAGCGCCATCTTGTGGTGGCGAATGTTAAAGCGGCTCTCTCTCTCTCTCTCTCTCTCTCTCTCTCTCTCTCTCTATATATATATATATATATATATATATATATATATATATATATATATGTTTTTTTTGAGAAGTTCCCAGTATTTAGAGTAAATCACCATGATATGGATTTTAACATTGCATTAAGATAATCATGAAAGCAAAAGCATGCATACAACATTCACTCCTTTGTGTTGCCATACACATCCATGATACTAGCTCTTAAGAAGCACAGGCAAGGAGGAGGATCACAAATCTCCGGCCACTCCAGGATCCAGTCAAACCCTGGCTCAACCTTCCCAAACAAAACATTCCATTGGGTATGTTTGTGTCTGACACGGTTCAATAGAAAATCAGCCTCCATAGTAATTTTGTAACCTTACTGAAAAATTAAAACTAGTATACATAGCAATATAATGGAATGTTCATATTTTATTATTATTTTAAGAATTAGGCTATTTTCTCCAAGGAAATGTTACATTTTGATAATATCTGACAGTATAAACTGATAGAGTGTATTATGTATACAAACAAGCTATAAAAGGATAACAGAATATAGTGAAAGCCATGCTTTACAAAATCAACAACTCTAGGGTGATCCAACAAGGTTGAAGTGAGCTTGAGGGGATACTTTGTAGCAACTTTTCCTTGTTACAGGTATCAGTGTTGATAGTGCAAATTTGGGTCTGAGAAATGGAGGCAGCTTCATCTGACTTAATTGACTTTTCATCTTCACTGCTTTTGAGATTAGCTTGACAAGTGCAGCGATTTTTAAGAGTTTTGGGGATTTTTAAAAATTTATAACTTCTATTTTATATATATATATATATATATATATATATATATATATAACATTAAAAATATAAAACTTGTTGCAAAAATCACCTTATTTTATAATTTGATTTCATAATAAGGAAAATGGTAATTCCTTTTTATTCCTTCTTTTTATATTTTGCTAATGCTCCAGATTTTATTCCCCTCCCGATCTACCCTCCTACTGAGTGTTTCACATCCCCATGCCTCCTCCATGCACCCGTGTTTCTAGAAGGATGTCCCTACCGTACCAGACCTCTAATATCCCTGGGGCCTCCAATCTGTTGAGTGTTAGGTGCATCTTCTCTATTTGAACCCAGACCCAGCAGTCCTCTGCTATATATGTATTAGGGGCATCATAACAGCTGGTATATGCTGCCTGGTTGGTGTCTAGTGCCTGAGAAACCTTGGATGTCATTAAGACTGCTGGTCCTCCTACAGGGTGGCCTTCCTCCTTAGCTTCTTCCAGCTTTTTCCTAACTCAACCACAGGGTTCAGCAGCTTCTGTCCTTGGTTGGGTACAATTATCTGCATCTGACTCTTTCAGCTGCTTATTGGGTCTTTAGGAAGGCAGTCTTGATAGGCCCCTTTTTGTGAGTGCTCCATAGCCTCAGTGATAGTGTCAGGCCCTGGGGCCTCCCCTTGAGCTGGATCCCACATTGGGCCTGTCGCTCAACTGTGAATTGTTGTCTATGTGCAGGTAAAGACAGGCGCAAGACAAGACAAGGTGGTTAGACAGTGAAAAAATAAGGCAGGCACAGAGTTTGAGAGAGAGAGAGAGAGAGAGAGAGAGAGAGAGAGAGAGAGAGAGAGAGAGAAGAGCCAAGGTGGAGGGTAAGAAAGACAACCCATATTTTTGCAGCCTTAAAAGGCCACAGGTAGTTATAAATCCCTTATTATAAGGTATGGATTTTTATAGGATAATGTGTCTTATCTAGGTGGGCAGTTTATATTAATATTAATTGGTTCAAAGTTAATTGTGTGGAAGTTTTGTGGGGTGAGGTTTTACTGATATAAATCTGATTGATAAATTACAAGCTTATTGTGTTTTGATTTTTGACAAGTTACTGGGAGTTGTGACTATAACCACAGGGGCCAGACGCTGGAACTATGAAAAGAGTTCACAGGAGAGAGTTGCAAGAGGGCAGCTGCTGCTGGGGACAGACAGTAGCTGGGGGCAATGTGTGATGGAGATTGGGTATTTGGCAAGTCAGGTTGAGATACTTTGTTGATCAAGATGAAAATACACTTCAGATGCCATGTGGCCCACCAGAGCTGGCAATAGTGCGAGTTGGTAGAATCCTTTTTTTTTTTTTCCTTATTTACTGCAACACTGGAACTTCTTTTCCTCAGGATCCTCTCCATTTCCACCCTGTAGTTATTTCAGACAGGAAAAATTATGGGTCAGAGTTTTGACTGTAGGAATGCAAACCCACTCTTTCAGATGGAGAGTTGGTTTTACATGTTCCATCTCCCCAGTGTACATCATTTCATCTAAGGCTCCTCCCTTTGAGTCCTAAGAGTCTCTCACCTCCCAGGTTTCTGGTATATTCTGGAGGGTCCCCAAAACGTCCTCTCTCCCAAGGTGGCCTGTTTCCATTCTTTCTGCTTGTTCTCAGGGCATCAGTCTTTTTCCCCCACCCAATACTAAATTATATTCCCCTCTTCTCCTTGCCCCTGACCCTTCACTCCTAGGTCCCTCCTTCCCACTTGTGATTGCTTTCTTCTCCCTCCCAAGTGGGACTGAGGTGTCCTCACTTGCTTTGAGGAATTCATAACAATTTTTGAGCAGGGAAAGAAAACATGCTTGAATTATTATATATTTTAAACAGGCTTCTACAATACAAAATTTTAAAAAGTCTTTTCTAGTAGCAAATGAGTATAATTTCCTAACTTGAATAAATACTACAATGAGATAAATTTCTTCTTAAACTAACAAGTAATCTTGTCCATTTTGCTTCTGTATCTTTTCACCTCTCTATGCTTCAGCCTCTTTAGTAAAATGGGATTCAAATTATTCCTACCACATATGATAGTTTTAAGCTCTATCCAAGGCACTCTATTGGAGTTCCTGGCATAAGAAAACTGGGTTGTGCTACTTATAACAGTGCAAATAAAATACAGAAACACAGTTTCTTTGTATGGAGTCTTTTGTGACTGTGCAGTAAGGTAGTGTTAGATACTTTAAAAAACTATATTGTGTCTACATTTCTCTAGGAGATCTGTCATCTGAGGGATTTCAGGCTTGACCAGATCTTCCCATCATATAAGTCCATGGTTTTTTAAAGGTGAATGCTGACAGAATACTTTTTATCTCTCTAGGGAGATAACAATGATCAGTGCTTGGGTGTCTTCCTTCTCACAATGCCAAAGCATTAGATCAGAAATTTATATTTGTACAATTGAGAAACAGTAGAAGATGCTGCTGCTACTTTTTCAACATTTAACATCTCAGTGTCACACTTGTCCTACATTCACAATGTTTTATAGGAAAATGATCCACAAAGGATATTGACTAGGCAGTTTTTGAAAATTTAAAGCTGATTATCTGGCAAACTATGTAAAATAACTAAAATAATACAGGGAACTGGATTTCTGTATAATAAATGAACGTAACTGAATGTCAAACAACTCTCCAAAATTCTCTATTATATCTTCATATAGTTGCTTATGATGCAATGCATTTTTGCTTTTTCTCTGAATTTAATCACAAAAGAGTTGAGCCATTCAGTGATTTTGCACTGTTTAGACAGGATTGGGTAGACCATGCTTGATTAAGAGGTTCCAAGATGGTTGAAATTTGTGTGGTAAAGAAAAGCATGAGGAAATTGGATGAACTTGAGGCTGAAATCAAACTGTTAGGATCTATATGAAAATATACCATAGAATGGTAAACCATTATGAAAAGGAAATAGGCCTGCATGGAGAATATAAAGAAAACAAGATTTTCAGTGTACATAGTAAAGCCTAAGCAAGAGGGTACAAATTTAGAGCTAGATGACATAAGAGATTTCTCTCTTACAGTAGTGATCATTTTTTAAAAATCAATTTATTTATTTATTTATTTATTTATTTATTTATTTATTTTTACAGTCCAGATTTAATTCCCTTTCCAGTCCACCCCTAACTGTTCCATATCTCATATCTCCTCCCCTCCACCCTCAAGTCTCCATAAGTATGTCCCCACCCCAACTACCCCACCATACCTCTAAACTTCCTGGGGCCTCCAGTCTCTTGAGGATTAGGTACATCTTCTTTGACTGAACCCAGATCCTGGAGTCTTCTGCTGTATATGTGTTGGAGACCTATCTCAGCTGTTGTATGCTGCCTGATTGGTGATCCAGTGTATGAGAGATCTCAGGGGTCCCAGTTTAATTGAGACAGTTGGTCCTCTCCTCCTCACATTACTCCAGCTTTTCCCAAATTCGAATAGAGGGGTCAGCAACTTCTGTTCATTTGTTGGGTACATACATCTGCATTTGAACTTTTCAGCTGCTTGTTGGATATCTTGGAGGGCAGCCATGGTAGTTCCATTTTGTGAATGCCCCATAACCTCAGTAATGGTGTCAGGTATGAGGACCTCCCCTTGAGCAGGAAACCACTTTGGGCCTGTTGCTGGACCTTTTATTCCTCATGCTATTCTCCACTTCCGTCCCTGCTTTTCTTTCAGAAAAGAATTATGAGTCAGAGTTTTGACTGTGAGACAGCAACCCCATCCCTCACTTGATGCCTTGTCTTTCTGCTGTAGGTGGATACAATAAGTTCCCTCTCCCAATGGTAGGGCATTTCATCTATGGTATCCCCTTTGAGTTCTGAGGGTCTCCCATTTACCATGTCTCTGGTACATTCTAGAGCATCCTCCCATCCTCCTTTTTCCTGAGGTTGCCTGTTTCCATTCTTTCTGCTGGCCCTCAGGGCTTCAGTCATTTACCCCACCCACTGCCAAATTTAATCTGAAAACTCTCAGCAATTAATGGGGATATATGAAAGAAAAAAAATGTTAAATTAAAAATTCTGGAATCCAACACATACAAAGTGTTTATGAAATACAGAAATTAATCATTCAAATGTTGATATTAAAGGGAAAATCAGAAAAACTGTAGAAATATCAATATTTTGAGATATGTAATTTTTCAAAATACTATAAACAGGGACTTTTGAGATGTATGCACACAAAGTATCAATGATAGATAAATATTTTAATTCTGTAAAACACAACAATCATTCCTCTATGCCTATTTTTCAAAGCCTTAAAATATCTTTGATTCTAGGTGGAAACATATTATATTTATTATATATACAGATCACAGAAATGTCTAAGAGTTTGTTATTCAGCAAAGATACCTCATCACCCAAAAAAAACATGATATTTGCTACAAAGAATCATCAGCATTTGCTGGTAGAATCTTGGCAGATGGCCAGTGATCTAGCACTGAGAGCACTATTGCCCATTATGTGTGATAGTATCAATAGCAGTGAGAGAAGTAACTTAGAAGTCTTGGAAGCCTAGCCATACAATACCCCTTCATCAGTAGTTGAAGAAACAAGGAGAAATATAGTTGATTTGCCTATCACAGAGGCATGTTTCTTATCTATCAGAAGAGCAGAAACCAGGTGCCAGAAATATACACTTCCCTTGAATCATAAAAGATGATTGTAATCTTCATAGCAGTATTTAATACCAAAGTAGACAAAAAAATCTATTTATTCTTTGAAATGCTTGGGTTTTATTTGTTTTTAAGAAATTATTTTTGCTTAGAAGCATTTTTCCATATGAGTAATGACGGCCTATTGTATACTCACTAACATAATTATCCTAAAGCCAAAACCTTTTCTGTACAAATACAAATACTATTCACTACTACTAAGGTTGTTAAAAGTAGAGACAAAAGATCCAGGAATATAAAGTTCAGCTTGTACTTCTTTTGTGGTAACCAGTACCTTATCAGAGTTAGATCTATTTTTATAATATCTTCTTTCACTGGGTTGTTGTTTTTGTTGCTAGACTTTCCTGTGGCAGTCTGTTTGTGATAATATGATAAAAAGTGTAATAATACCATAATACTTCAATTAATAACAATTGAGGGTGATTGGTAATGGCAAAGAAAAGGTACATTTTGTCTTGATCTGTACCATGCATATAAACATAACTTTGTTGTAAGGTCAAGTTTTACATGCAATTTTTGCTGTTGTTTTTGTTATTAATAACTAAAATTTTTCATTAATACTTTGGTATTATTGAATTTATGTACTAATTGACTTATTTATTAAGAGATTTTTTTTTATGTGTCTGTCCATGTAGGTGAATGAATGCTGAAATCAGAAGAAATGTGGGAATTATTTCTTTTCTTTCTACCATATAGGTCCAGGGATCTAACCCTGGTCATCAGTCTTGGTGGCAAGTGCCATTACCTATTGAACCGACTTCATGATATTACAATCTTTCCATTTTGCTTTGTAATACATTAAATTTTAAAATATTTTTATTGGTACTGGCAAAATAGCTCAGCAAGTAAAATTGGTTGCCATATAAGCATGATAAGTTTAGTTCTAAAACCACTTTTCTTACACTATCACTGTCTTCAGATACAACAGAAGTGAGCATCCAATACCATTACAGATGGTTGCGAGCCACCATGTGGTTGCTGAAAATTGAACTCAGGACCTCTGGAAGAGCAGTAGGTGCTCTTAACCACTGAGCCAACTCTCCATTCCCCGATAACTTTAGTGCTAATCACCATAATCAACCTGAAAAAGATGAATGGTAGAGCAGGTACCCTTAATCCATTTATCCCTAGGTTTATTTGAGAGTTATAGCCTGAAGCCACTATATCATTCTGAAGTACTCGACATGACAGACACAAAAGAATCCATAACCACTAGGGGGATGGACAGAACTAATTCAAGAAATTTCCTCTAACCATATACATATTACATGAATTGGCAGGTGAGTGGAGACACATACATACATACATATTTTACATACTCTTTTTCATACTAAATAAGTACATTTAATAAAAGAAGATGCTGCATGCCTAACACATTTAAGAGAACTATCCCACATCAGTCAATTTAGAAAAAAAAAAAACCACTAAAACAAATTTAAGAAAACAAAAATAAAAAGAATAAAGAACAATAATTTTAAAAACTTTCTCAGTTGGGGATACAGAGAGGGCTCTCTTCTGGCTTCTGGGCACCAAGCACACACACACACACACACACACACACACACACACACACACACACACACACACACACATGCATACAGGCAAACATACATATACATTAAAGAAATAAAAATAAACACATTTTTTAAATATGTTCAAATTATACTTGGGATATTATAATATTTGCATTTTATTATGTTCTATGATGTGGTAGTTTGAGTTTCCAGATTAAGTATAGACTATGATTTTTCTAAGTGACATTTAAAAATAAAGCTTTCAAATATGATATGGACTCCATAGTTGTATTCGATCATTATTTTGGTATCAGTTGTATAGCAGTTCATTTAAAGCAACTAAAATCTTCTCAGTGTATTACACACTCCACATAGTTACATGTAATTTTCTGATTACAAATAGTGATGTCATTTTGGTACTTAAATACAAATAAAAGTTACTATTTGTGAAAATAAATCTCATCCTTTTATGAATTCACTTTTATTTTATTGTTTGTGTAAATAATTGTTTTGCCTGCGTGTATACCTTGTTCCATATGCATGACTGGTTCCTTCTGTAGACCTAAGAGGTTATTGGATCTCCTAGAATTGGAGTTACAACTTGTGAACCATCATGTTGCTGCTGCTAATCAAACTTGGTTTCTCTGAAATTCCACAAAAAATCCTCTTCTAGTAGCCATTCTGTCTTCCTAAAACCTCAAATCCAAGTTCTGATTATTAAACGTAATCATTCCAATTTTACTGAAGCAATATAGAAAGTCCCTCCTATTTTCCTAGGACAGTAATTCACTATTAATTTTATTTACTTACCATTTGTGATGTGAGAACTTACAGTAAGCCAGCATTGGTTGGTAAGTTCTGACAGTGAGGATATCTTTCATAGGTTGTAAGAAATGAAGAATAAGAACTTTAGGAAAATTGAAATAATTTAGAACCCCGCTACCCACGTACACTCAATGTCAGTATTTTGCTATAGATATATAAAATCTTTTGTCTATGGAGATGAAACCATTTTAGCGATAATGTTGAAGGGATAGTGATAAAGACCACTAAATTTTCCTATTTTGTGGTAAGATCCAGAAAGTATGCTATGTTTTACCTTTGTTTTTACTGCTTAATGCTTTTTGTGATTGCATTGGTAATCTATCTAGAAGTGAATGTATTTAGAACAAGACCATGTGACCAAGTCATCTGAGTTAGTCAATTGGGTCTCAAGGGAAGGAGCAAGGTTTAAAGAAAGAAAAAAAATAATTAGACAAGATAATAGCAATTGCTAAAGTCAGTTTAATTTTATTCAGTCTGCTTTTATATAATCCTAGGTCCATGCAATAATTATGATCAGTTCTAAGGCATAAGCAGAGTATTCAAGGAACAAAGCATAAACAAAAGTCCCATAGTATTCAGGGACTTATCAAGATGATCATTGTAAGCCTACTTTCTTGTCCTAACCCAGTGTCAATTTTTTTTCCAATATATTTGAAGTGACACCAAGTGTTTTCCACAAGTATGAAAAAAGTTCTATTTGACATTTTATCCATTATTACCTTATTTCACTATAAAGGAAGATGTATATAAATCTCAATATTAATTGTATCCACTTATAAAGCACTTTGTAATTTGCAAAGCACTTTTAAACACTCTTGCCTTATGTAAAATATCTAGAGCAATAATTACCACCCCTGTGTTTGAGATAAAAAATATGAAGTTTACAGAGGTTAAGTGACTTTCCCAAAATCCCACAGATAATTTGAGGTAGAACTAATGTTCTCTTCAAGACTCACTTCATTTCTCATCATTGACTGTATTTTTAAAGCCACATACTTTTAATCACTAATCTTCATTTTAATTAAGCATTTCTAGTTTTATTTTGAGATAAATGTATTGCTTAGACTTGCATGTAAGCTACATATTTCATCCTTTACCTTCTTGGGGATTCTGGATGACTGGGAGCATGCTTAGAGTAGTATATCCATAGATTTTCTTGGGAATGGTATTTGTTTTATTCTTAGAAATGAATTTTTATGGTTTTAGGAGAATGGGTAAATATAAGTTTATGGAGATCGTCTTTTACTCAAGTTGAGATAATCTCTTAGTATAATTAGTATGAACCATCATGCTTTTACTCTCTACATTTTGACTCAACTCTCTGAGATTAATCCATACACCGCTATTATATTAATATGTAGTTTTACAGATGCTATTATTAGAAAGTCTGTGTTTTCTAACTTCTACACCTCATATTTTCCCCTATTTGATTTTTACACTGTAAGAGAACGATATTACAAACTATAGACCAGTGTATTAATATGATCTTAGTATTAACTTAATATTGCATTTAATATTAGTATTCACGCCTTATATCATATATCCTACATATTTTGACTTATAAATGATATGTGTTTGTATTTCTTGCTACATTTATGCCTATGGAGGCATTTTTGTACATATGTGTTTTCATGAGTGGGTTTACTGCATTTTAAAGTAACAGTACTTTTAGATTTTTAAGACATGGTCACTCCCTCTTTCAATTGTATCTTTACAGTTTTTTCATCAGTAATTAATATATATTCCTACACGTGGACCCACATTCACAGAAGTGCATGTACTTATCCCTAGCTTGGATTTGATTCACACTATAGCTATAGATATAGGTAGGTAGATGGATAGATAGATAGATAGATAGTAGTGATACATTGTTGTTTTAATAGTAAATGATAAAATGGCCTATGAGGGTGAAGAACTACATGTTTTATGTATAATTTACATAATTTTTCTTTCTATAATTTATTTGATTTTATTAACATTTCATTGCAGTTAGGCCCCCTCCCTCCTCTCCTCCTAGTCCCAGCTTTACAAATCCTTCAACTCATTATTCCATCTTCTTCTCAAAGAAGGGGAAGCCTCTCTTGTGTACCACCCCACTCTGGGAAATCTATTTCCAGTAGGACTACAAACCTCCTTTTTCACGTAGGCTCAACCAGGCAGCCCAGGAAAAAGATGGGTTTCCAAATGCAGGCAACAGAGTAATAGATAATCCCCACTCAAATTGTTTGAGCACCCACATATAGACCAAGTTCCACATGTGCTACAAATGTGGGACAGGTGCTGCGTGTTCTTTGCTTGGTTGTTTAGTCTCTGTGAACCCTGTGGGTCTGTAGGATGGTGGGCTGTGAAAGGTACCCTGACTACTGGTGGATATAGGTCAAATCCCTGGGGGACCCTAAGGGATGGCAGGCACATTCCCAGTCTCCCAGGAGATCAGGGCCCTTTCACGTAGCTGTAGCCCCTCACAGCCTCCTGTAGACTAATCAGTCAAGTAGGGCAGTGCCCAAGTCCTTACTTCTCAAGTGACTAAATTACCACAGGTCTTGTAGGCTCAAGACAGATCAGAATTAGAAGCATGACCACGATGCCAAATATGTAGATTGGGTCTTTCCAAGCTAGGCCAAAAAAATACGAAGTACCTGCTGTCAGATACTGATCCATCCAAAAACTGTATTTAAAAATCATGGCTCCAACTGCATATGTACCAGAGCTTTGTTGGGTACCAATGGAAGGAGCAGCCCTTGATTTTGCCAAGATTGGACCCCAGTGTAGGGGAATGTCTGGGGACGGGAAGGGCGATGGATGAGGAGGTGAACACCCGTATAGAAGAAGGGGAGGTGGATGGGATAGGGGGCTTATGTCCAGGAAGCCGGGAAAGGGAATAGCATTTGAGATATAAATAAAATTCAATAAAAAAGGTATTTTAGTAAACTTCTACCATATTACTGTAATAAATGATGATTTATAAAGCCAAAATACAAAAGAATCATGTTCAAGTGTGCAGGAATTATTCCACTATCTGAGAGCTTCTGTCATAAGAGATGTAACACTGCTGCTTGGCAAAGACATCTGCTCTTCCAAAATACCCAGAAGCTCCCCTTTACCCTACTGACTCAGCCTGCCTGAGGCAGAGCAGCACAAGCAGCAGAGGCAGGTGAAGTAATTTCCCCTCCCTGCCTGAGTTCTCTCCCTCCGTTGATACCAAGGCACATAGCCAGGCAGGAGATCACCAGAGGAAAGCCCCTGGCATGAAGCCCCACATAGGCCCAGATAATTTGACTCTATAGGTCTTCTTGTGATGTCACTGAACCTTCAGGCTCACTCAATTATATCCCCTATCTTCCACAAGTCTCCCAGAGCTCCATCTAATGTTTTGCTATGGGACTTTGCATCCGTTTCTATCCCTGATGGATGAAATTACTCAGGTTCCTGTCTGCACACACAGCAGTGTATCATTAATAGTATCAGGCATTAGTTCTTTCCTATGGGATGGGTCACAGGTTGGATCACTCAGTGGTTGGATGTTCCCACAGTCTGTTCCATCTTTATTCCTGCACATCTCGTAGGTAGGATAAATTATGGGTTGAAAATTTTGTTGGTGGGTTGATGTCCCCCTCTTTTCACTTGAAGTCCTGCCTGGCTACAGGAAGTCGCTACCTCAGACACTGTTTCCCTCAGTGGTAGGAATCTGAGCTGGAGCCAGACTAAAATTTCATGTAGCCTTGCCCATACCAACTTTCCAGCTAATATTATAAATCCACTACCAATTTCCATTCTTCCTCACAGCCCTCTTCTGCTCTCTATGCCCACACATCATTGCCATCCTCATACCTTTCCTCACCAACTCTCCCAATCAATTCCCTCTCTCCATCTATCTCTGATGACTATTTTGTTTCTGTACCAAAACCTTCTATGTGAGATTCACACATCCTCCCTTTCTTCCTACTTAACAAAGTTTCCTTGTGTCTGTGGATTATGTCATGGTTATACTGTACTTTACAGCTAATGGCCAATTTTAAGTGAGTTCATACCATTCATGTCTTTATGGGTCTGTGTTAAGTTACTTAAGATGATATTCTCAAATTCCAATAACCACTTGCCTGCAATTTCATAATGTCTTTGTTTTAATAGATGAATAGTATTCCACTGTGTATCTGCAATTATTTTCTTTTTCCATTCATCAGTTGAAAGACATGTAAGTTATTTTCAGTCTCTGGGTATTACAAGAAAAGCTGTTATGAACATAAGTGAGCAAGTGTCCCTGTGGTGTAGCTAGGCATGTTTTGAGTTTTATTCTGAAGAATGCTATAGTTTGTTCTTGAGGTAGAACTATTTCAAATTTTCTGAGAAAATGTGAAATTGATTTCCAAAGTGGTTGTATCAGTTTGCACTTCCACTAGCAATGGAAGAGTGTTTCCCTTGCTCTATATCCTTGGCAACACATTCTGTTACTTGAGGTTTTTATCTTAGCCATGCTGATGGGAGTAAGATGAAATCATATATGTTCTATTGTGAATTAGATAATTTTTTATTTCTTTAGGTTTTATAAAATTTCTCTCTGTCTCTTAAATACAAGATCACTTTTGTGCTTATAATTAATTTCTTCACTAAATTAGTATTAATTATAACCATTTATCATTTTCTTTCTTTTTTTTTTATGTACCACATAGTCTCGCAAGTGAAAGTGAGTTTCAATTGCCAAGGAAAAGTGTCTTAAACACTGCTGACCCTGAAAACCAACACCAATAAAGAAATTTTATTTAGTATTCTTGGTTTTTTACTAAAGGATTTATTTTGCCACTGGTGTTTGATTCAGCCTTGACTGCTTAGAAGTTTATAGGTATGAAATATCTTTATTAATAAAAGCATATTGGAAATTTCTGAAGTGAAGGCCATAATATCAAATGGTTATGGTTTTCGTGGGTACAAGGTATGAAACTGAATCATATGGTATGAAATTTCTAATTAATGTAACTGAAGTTTCAAGGATGATACCAGGAAATATTTATGACAAAACTATTTGAGCACAAAGATGTATTTAATACCTGGTTATATTGCTATGGCTTTGGAATGAACTACCTGAAAATATGTATGAAAAAAGAAAAGGTTTTTAATGAGAAAGCATAAGCACTGACACTCAGGAACCGTTCTTTAATGCCCTCAAATCTTTTAGAATAAGGATGAATTGAAAATATGTGCTTATTACCATAGCAATTCTATAATTAGAGCAAAGGACTTTCCAAGGACATTACAATGATTGCATATCTTTAAGGAAAAAAAAACCACCTATCTCAAATAGTACACCTTTACACTGGCCTTCCTGGGTGGTGGGGTGGGGAATACATGTGAGAGAATTAAAGTTGTCAAGAATTTTAACTAAAGTGTTTTCTAATTTTGCCAATTAAATTTGCTCCCTTTCAAAATTGATGTGAGATATTTCAGCAACTTCATCAATATAAGGAAGCAAATTTAAAGTGGGTGTTGAATGATGGGCATTCAATGACTTAAATTAATGTTCTCCATGAGATATTTTGGACTGTCATCTGATGAATTACAAAATTATATGAAGCCCCCAAATAAAAATAACAGGTGATATATTTTATGTTTTGAAAATTTTATTTTATGTGTGTGTGTGTGTTTTATGTGTATGACTGTATTTTGCAGATGTATTTATATGACTCACAAACACATCATACCAACAAAGATGAGAAGAGGGCATCAAATCCCATGGAACTGAAGTTATAGATGTTTGTGACTAAGCTTTTGTAGTGGGATATTAAATTCGTGTGCTCTACAAGAGCAACAAGTGCTTTAAAGCAAGGAGTCATCTCTCTAGCTCCCAAGTAAACTACTTCAGAATGCTTAATTTTCACTGTCAATATCTTAAAATTGCTTTTGAATGTGCTATACTCAGGTCATATTTATGTATTTGTATTTGTCAGAGAAAGACATATTACTTTAATCTATACTGGAATTTAAAGTAAACATGTCAACAAGACTATACACATGATTGAAGCCATCGGGATAATATTCATTCACCACATTCTTTAAATTCACTTAAATTTATTGCACAGATGTCTCATAGTTTCCAAAAGGGACTACATGAAAGCTATAGTTCAGGGCATATTTTCATTATAATTCCCAGCAACTAAAACCACAGAGCTATTACATAATTTATAATAGTATTTTAAACAAAATAGAAATAAAAGAAAGTAACTATATATGGCAGATAAACAACCAAATACACATGCAAATCATAAAATTAAATTAAAAACTAAGAATACCTCAATACATTTGAAGTATTATTATTTATTTGACTCTTCATCCTGATTTTGATGATGTTTTTCTATATATTACTGCTATATATTATTAAAAGTACTGGAAATAACATTACGGTTTTAGATAAATTACAAAAGCCTTAATTTTTGCTTGTTATAATGAGTATTTTGTGGAAATACATTAAAATTCTGTTCTTGGATAAATTGATCCTGGTTAGATTTTGAAAAATTTAGAAATTAATGAGGCTATATCTATTTTACCAACTAATGCACTGTCTAAAAATATTAGGCATTCCAAGAGCTGGCTCACAGTAAGTGATCATAGATATTGTAGAATGCATAAGTAAACAACTGAATGCATGCATGAATAAATCACTGCAGGTAAGGTCATAAGAGAAACCAAAGTGCTATTTTCAGAAATGATTCTTTGGAGAATCATTTAAGCATGTGAAATGTCTTGAAGTGGGGAAAAAGCAATATTTGTGTTCAATATGCATATGAAATATATGAGGAAAAGTTACTGTTTGTCTGAGTCACAAATATTAGCAAACAGCTTCTCTGGACCATATTTGAATGAAATATATACCTGATGTAATTTTCTCAACATCTTCTAAATTTAGTTTTAATTGGCCTTGACAACTGTCAACATAAAGAAATATTCTGGTATGGTAGATTTATTTTCCAACCCCAGACATATGTAGATCTGAGTAAGTTTTAGAATTTGATCAGACTTTGTTTCCCTATTTGTAAACTACGAATACATTTATCTCTCTTACATGATGAAAACAAGATAATAAATGCCAGCATAGTAGAGTCTGAATTCATGACTGCTGTCATGTTTCTTCTGCTCATTTAGTTTCCCACAATTTCCCTTTTGATTTATATTTTATTCCCACAACTCTATTTGATCCCACATCCCTGTGTCTATTTCTATGTATTTGATTTTCTCCCTTTTCATCAATCATTAGGCCTTTATTCTTTCTCATCTGAAGTTCTAAATCTTCAACATTTTTCCTATGTATTCCACCTGGAACCCGTGAGAAATAAAAGCCTATGTAGTTTTATGTATACTTGATATAAAATAATCTGAAAAAGAGAACCTCAATTGAAACTTTCCCTCCATAAGAACATGCTGTAGGCAACTTTGTAGGGTATTTCCTTAATTAGAGATTGATGAATGAGAATCCAGCCCATTGTGGATGAGTGCCATACTAGGACTGGTGGTCCTGGTTGCTACAAGAACATAGGCTGTACAAGCCATGAGGTGCAAACCAGTAAGCAGCACTCCTCCATGGCTTCTGTGTTATCTCCTGCCTCAAGGTTCCTGCCCTGTAAAACAGATGATGACTTGTGATAGCTATGATAAAGCAAGATTTCCTTCCTATGTTGCTTTTGGTTGTATTGTGTCATCACAACAATAGAAATCCATCTAAGACAGTATCTACTGCTATGTAGCTTTCTTCAGTGGGGAATTTCTTGGGCCAGATATTAAAGCAGTATGGTTACAGATGTGAACCCTTCCATGTAATTAAGATTTAAAAATGACCTTTTGTTGCTGCTCCAAAAAAGGAGACACTGAATGCGCTGTATAAACAGCAGTTGAAGCAGATTATGAAACCAATCTTATACTCTCTTCTCAGAGAGTGTAATTCAGGTAGTCTGTACTGTAGTATCCACGAACGTTTTTTATAAAAAATAACAATAAAAATACCATTAATCAAGTACTTTGAGTGATAGTAATGTTTGGGCACTAATTATCTATTCTAGTTATTCATTCCTAAAAGTATGGATCGAATAAATATTTTGTGATGCATATGTTCCTAGAAAGTAGATAGTTACACTTGGCCTATTGAGTCCATGCATTTGATCTCCATGAGACTTGTATATTGCAAAGGCATTATCTGAGAGTGAAAACTATGCATGTTTTTGTGACTAACTTGGATTTAAGTGCTGCAAGAATAACAGCTGAAGCTGACTATGAAAACAATCTCATGCTCTCTTTTCAGATATTGTAGTTCTCATAGTCTCCCATGTAGTATCTAGGAATAATGCAGGAAATTAACCTAATATCACCTACTTTAAAAGGTTCTTTCATGGATTAAATGATATCATTTGTGAAATCATTACAAAATATATCAATTTCTACAGAAGTGGCTGCTAGTAAATATTCTTCTGTTCTAAAACTCTTTAAAAAGACTTTCCAGGTGACATGCTGTGATAGATAAGTACTGGGGCTAATTCACCTGATTTTTCACATAATCTATGGTTAATACCTTATATTGTTTTCCTGAATCTTGGTTTTTTTGCCTCTGCTGTTGTAACTTACCTTTTTTTCTAAGACATTGTAGTGCATGATGCAAGCCAGAGTTTAGAATATGCTTGCACAATTCGGTTCATATTCCCCCCCTTTTTCAACAGTAGAAAAAGAATATTTCTCAGCTAATAGCCTTGACCAAAGAAATTTAGAAACACTTACATAATAATGGCACAACACATTGCAGTTTGAAGAGCTACTTGGCTGTATCCAGTCAATTTAACATAAGTATGCTCAGCCTTCCCTGAGTCTGATCATGTATATAAGTTCAGCTGAGATAAGAGTTGATGTTCCTATTGCAGCCTGAAGCAGAGTTACCTAAGACAACCTGCACCTCTATGGAAATATTATTTGTCTGTCCTCTTTCGCTTGGGATGGTGTGTTCATTAGTTATAGGTAAGCAAAGAGTTATTATTGGACGATGTTTTTGACACTTTCTAAGGATAATTATCAAAGTGCCAGGCAAAAGACAAAATACACATAATCAGAAATACAAACAAATATCAGAATCTGCCATTTTTACTTAGGCACATCTTAAAATAGAGTTATGCTGTTATAAAGCATCTATAAAATATCATATAGACATATTCATATCCTTATGCATAATACTAGGTGAAGTTTTCAATTTTGAAGTATGTTCTATAATCAAATTTGCACAAAACCTTCATACCACATTAATTTTCATTATGAATGTCTAAGATATGGGGAGACAACCATTTACAACTATTTCTACAAACAGGTTACAATGAGAGCAATGGACAAAAGGAAGATACTGCAATGATTCAAAGGAATTTTACACAAAATCATTGGAGAGAAGGGAGAAATTAAAGAAACCATAAAGTAGGCCATAAAATGAAAGTAATTAAATCATGCATCTACTATCATTTAGAAATAATTCACTTCTTTCTTACTGCTTGTTCTGTTTAGATATAGATTATTTTGATACAGGTTCCCATTGTGTAGGTTGATTTCAAGTTTACTCTGTAGTTGTAGACTTCAAGTTAACTGGCTTGAATTCACTCACAGCAACCCTCTTGGCATATCATCCTGAGTTCTGTTATTACCTGTGTCTGCTACTATGAACAGCCTGCTCTTTTCTGTTACAAATATTTTGGTGATGATTTTCATTTCTCCTCTTTCTTTTCTTCCTCCTCCACCAGCTTTTTTGTTGCTGCGATTCCTACTCCTTTTTTTCTTTTTTCTTTATTCTCCCTCCTCTGCCTCTCTTCCTCTTTCCGCTCATCCTCCTCAACATAGTCACAATCATGTTTCACTGTTTTTTCTTGTGTTTTCCCATTTCTTCTTCTTCACAGGAATGTATATGGGATACATGCTTTACTAGAATTATAGATAGGTATCCAATTGCTAAGGTATACTCTAAGCCCACAATCTGTACAACCACTGCCTGGGCAAACTACTATGTAAAGAGAATTCTAAACGTGTGATGATCTTTTTACTATTTATAAAGAAATAATCCAGATGGATAGATAGATCTGAAAAATCAACATAGACAGAGATGAACATTATTCAACACCTCATGCTATTAGTCACAGAACAACATGTATAATCCATAGCATACCAGAGAGGAGGGTTTAACTGTCAGGCAGTGATCTCAGATGTGCAAATTCATGTTGAAAGTTCAGTGTAGTTTCATAAAAATGTAACTCTGAGCAAGAAAACTATTCTGTCTTACCTTGTTTAAATTACTGAAGTTAGCAGAAATATCCAGCTAGCAGAGCTTCCCATAATAAGCAACCAAAGGTGTGGGGAAACCCATATTTATACCGACTTGGAAGAAGCACTGACATAATGTGTTCTAATAAAATTTGTTTTAGTTTTAGATTTGTATTGTATTTGATTAAATTTTTGTGTTTCAATTATGTTGTTGTGTTCTAGCTTGTATTTTACTTGAATATCATTTATGGTAATCTCTCTTTATTTTTCACTTATTCTATTATAGTTTTCGCTATCATTTCTTGTAATTCTATTCTAACAAATGTATTTTCCTTCTTATTTACACTTCTTCACTTCACCCTTTCCCACATATTTTCATTTATGCTAATTTCATAACTTTTAACTTTCTTAACTCAAACAAATTATACATTAATTTCTCCAGAATGCTCCTCTATTGGACAAACCAATAAATCATGCCTTTTATTTCAAGTTAAAATGACAATCCTCACCAAAAATTGTGTCTTTAACTGATCTTAGTTTTACTACTTAATAGTAGTGGGAAATAAAAACAGAAACGATTAAAACTTACCACACAGATTAATCAAAATAGGACAATGAAATTTGTGAGGAAATGGCAAAATAAAATTTAGTGGATATATGTATCCTGTTAAATGCATAAAACTCATTAATGAGACAGCAAGAACATGAGAAACAGGCAACTTTGACAATTGCACTGTCTCACAATTAATTAACACTGAAAATAAAAAATAATGGGATAGTCAAAATGCCTGAAATAGATTTCAGACTTCTATTTTTAAAACGGAACCAAGACAACATGGGTGACTCAATAGTAAAAGAACTCAAAATCACCAAGGGCTCCCACAGAATTTGGTAGCTTACAGTCTACAACTTTTACAATACACAGCTTTTCCCTTGGGCAAAATCTACTACACACCTACAACTCCCAGGTTCTCCACTGAAATTTAGGCTTCATTTTCATATGGTTGCACAGAACTTTGAGTTCAATTTCATACAACTTTCAAACCATAGGGAGATGCAGCAAAATTATTATTTGGCCAACAGGAATTTTCTCTAGCCCAGTTTCTGATAGAATCTTTGTTCCTTTCTAGAGGACAAACAGGCCTCTATTTCAAGATACTGTCAACACAATGGACCTCAAAACTCTGACGAGGATGCCCTATTCATTTGTGCTTACCACATGCTAGGGCTACTTTTAGCCAACATTTGCAAAGTTGTAGAAGCAATGACAGTGGCTACCTCTAAGTAAATGCCAGGGGTCAGTCAACCACAAAAGCATTTCCTGCAGGAGGACCTCATTGAGGACTCCCTGAGAGACCAAGGATTGCTGGTGCAGACAGTGTCAGCCAATCAGGAACTGCTGGTTAAAAGAGATGTTTCTTGGAACCAAAGTAGCATGGTTGGAGGATATTAAATAAGCTTGAAGCAGGTTTCAGAGGAGGTTGCTGAGGCATTTCACCTGCTCCCGGATTCGGTTTCATGAATTCATGCCACGTCAACTTCAAACCACAAGGCCAGTTGGGTCCAGCAGTGAGTAGTGCAGGGCACCCAGCATGGTCTATGGATTACTTCAACATCCTCTTTTTGTGGCTGATAGCGAACCTCCTCTTCTGGGTTTCGTTTATGCCTGATGTTACAAGGGCTGTGCTCATGGTTCAAACTGACTGCTCTTCTACTAGTGGTGCTGCTGTTGCGCCTTTTTCTTCTTTGCTGAGTTGGGCCCCCATGCTTAAGAAGTACAAGGATCACATATTCATTTTTAAAAGAAAGACAAAAGCTCTGTAGTTTTATGAGGTCCCATTTGTCGATTCTTGATCTTAGAGCATGAGTCATTGGTGTTTTGTTCAGGAAATTTTCCCCAGTGCCGATGTGTTCCAGATGCTTCCCTAGTTTTTCTTCTATTAGTTTGAGTGTGTCTGGTTTGATGTGGAGGTCCTTGATCCACTTGGACTTAAGCTTTGTACAGGGTGATAAGTATGGATCGATCTGCATTCTTCTACATGTTGCCCTCCAGTTGAACCAGCACCATTTGCTGAAAATGTTATCTTTTTTGCATTGGATGGTTTTGGCTCCTTTGTCAAAAATCAAGTGACCATAGGTGTGTGGGTTCATTTCTGGGACTTCAATTCTATTCCAATGGTCTATCTGTCAGTCTATGTACCAATACCATGCAGTTTTTATCACTATTGCTCTGTAATACTGCTTGAGTTCAGGGATAGTGATTCCCCCTGAAGTCCTTTTATTGTTGAGGATAGTTTTAGCTATCCTGGGTTTTTTGTTATTCCAGATGAATTTGCAAATTGTTCTGTCTAACTCTTTGAAGAATTGGATTGGTATTTTGATTGGGATTGCTTTGAATCTGTAGATCGTTTTTGGTAAAATGGCCATTTTTACTATGTTAATCCTGACAATCTATGAGCATGGGAGATCTTTCCATCTTCTGAGGTCTTCTTGAATTTCTTTCTTCAGTGTCTTGAAGTGCATATTATACAGATCTTTTACTTGCTTGGTTAAAGTCACCTTGAGGTATTTTTTATTATTTTGGACTATTATGAAGGGTGTCGTTTCCTTAATTTCTTTCACAGCTTGTTTCTCCTTTGTGTAGAGGAAGGCTACTGATTTGAGTTAATTTTATACCCAGCCACTTTGCTGAAGTTGTTTATCAGCTTTAGTAGTTGGAACTTTTGGGATCACTTAAATGTACTATCATATCATCTGCAAATAATGATATTTTGACTTCTTCTTTTCCAATCTGTATCCCCTTGATCTCCTTTTGTTGTCTGATTGCTCTTGCTAGAACTTCAAGAACTATATTGAATAAGTAGGGAGAGAGTGGGCAGCCTTGTCTAGTCCCTGATGTTAGTGGGATTGCTTCAAGTGTCTCTCCATTTAGTTTAATGTTAGCTACTCATTTGCTGAATAAGGATTTTACTATGTTTAGTTATGGGCCTTGAATTCCTATTCTTTCCAGGACTTTTATCATGAAGGGGTGTTGAATTTTGTCAAATGCCTTCTCAGCATTTAATGAAATGATCATGTGGTTTTGTTCTTTCAGTTTGTTTATATAATGGATCACGTTGATGGTTTTCCTATATTAAACCATCCTTGCATGCCTGGGATAAAGTCTACTTGTTCATGGTGGATGACTGTTTTGATGTGCTCTTGGATTCAGTTTGATAGAATTTTATTGAGTATTTTTGCATCAATATACATAAGGGAAATTGGTCTGAAGTTCTCTTTCTTTGTTGGATCTTTGTGTGGTTTAGTTATAAGAGTAATTGTGGCTTCATAGAAAGAATTCGATAGAGCTCCATCTGTTTCAATTTTGTGGAATAGTTTGGATAGTATTGATATGAGGTCTTCTATGAAGGTCTGATAGAATTCTGCTCTAAACCTGTCTGGACCTGGGCTCTTTTTGGTTGGGAGACCTTTATGACTGCTTCCATTTCCTTAGGAGTTATGGGGTTGTTTAATTGGTTTATCTGTTCCTGATTTAACTTCCGTACCCGGTATCTGTCTAGGAAATTGTCCATTTCCTGCAGATTTTCAAGTTTTGTTGAATATAGGCTTTTATAGTAAGATCTGATGATTTTTTGAATTTCCTCTGAATCTGTAGTTATGTCTCCCTTTTCATTTCTGATTTTGTTAATTTGGACACACCCTCTGTGTCCTCTCATTTGTCTGGCTAAGGGTTTATCTATCTTGTTGATTTTCTCAAAGAACCAACTTTTGGTTCTGTTGATTCTTTCTATGGTCCTTTTTGTTTCTACTTGGTTGATTTCATCTCTGAGTTTGATTTTTTTCCAGCATTCTACTCCTCCTGGGTGTATTTACTTCTTTTTGTTCTAGAGCTTTTAGGTGTGCTGTCAAGCTGGTGACATATGCTCTTTCCTGTTTCTTTCTGCAGGCACTCAGAGCTATGAGTTTTCCTCTTAGCACAGCTTTCATTCTGTCCCATAAGTTTGTGTATGTTGTACCTTCATTTTCATTAAATTCTAAAAAGTCTTTAATTTCTTTCTTTATTTCATCCTTGACCAGGTTATCATTGAGTAAAGCATTGTTCAACTTCCATGTACATGTGGGTGTTATTTCCTTATTGTTATTGAAGACCAACTTTAGCCCATGGTGGTCCAATAGGACGCATGGTATTATTTCTATCCTTCAGTATTTATTCAGGCCAGTTTTGTGCTCAAATATATGGTCAGTTTTGGAGAAAGTGCCATGAGGTGGTGATAAGAAGGTATATCCTTTTGCTTTAGGATAGAATGTTCTATAAATATCTGTTAAGTCCTTTTGGCTCATGACTTCTCTTAGTCTGTCTATGTCTCTGTTTAATTTCTTTTTCCACGATCAGTTAATGAGAGTGGGATGTTGAAATCTCCTACTATTTTTATGTGAGGTACAATGTGTGCTTTGAGCTTTAGTAAGGTTTCTTTTATGTATGTAGGGGCCCTTGTATTTGGAGCATAGATATTTAATATTGAGAGTTCATTTTGGTGGATTTTTCCATTGATGAATATGAAGTGTCCTTCCTTATCTTTTTTGGTGAGTTTTGGTTGAAAATAGATTTTATTCGATATTAGAATGACTACTCCAGATTGCTTCTTCAGACCATTTGCTTGGAAAATTGTTTTCCAGCCTTTTACTCTGAGGTAGTTTCTGTCTTTGTCTCTGAGTTGTGTTTCCTGTAGGCAGTAAAATGCTTGGTCCTCATTACATATTCAGTTTGTTAATCTGTGTCTTTTTATTGAGGGATTGAGTCCACTGATGTTGAGAGACATTAAGGGATAGTGATTGTTGCTTCCTGTTATCTTCATATTTGAAGGTGAGATTATGTTTCTGTGCTTGTCTTCTCTTTGTTTTGTTGCAAAACGATTAGGGTGTAGCTTGCCTCCTTGTGTTGGGCTTTAGCATTTCCCTAACCTAAAGTAAGAGATGCCCATAAACATACAAGAAGCCTACAGAACTGCAAATTGATTGAACCAGAAAAGAAACTCCTCCTGTCACATAATTGTCAAAACACCAAATGCACAAAACAAAGAAAGAATATTAAAAGCAGTAAGGGAAAAAGGTCAAGTAAACATTTAAAGGCAGAGTAATACAAATTACACCCGACTTGTCACCAGAGAATATGAAAGAAGGAAGATCCTGGACAGATGTCATGCAGACCCAAAGAGAACACAAATGCCAGCCCAGGTTACTGTATCCAGAAAAACTCTCAATTAAAATAGATGGCAATACCAATATATTCCATGACAAAACCAAATTTACACAATATCTTTCTACAAATCCAGTCCTACAAAGGACAGTAAATGGTAAATTCCAACACAAGGAGGCAAGCTACACCCTAGAAAAAGCAAGAAATTAGTGGGTTTTTAAAACCCATTTTTAATTGGATTATTTGATTCTCTGGCGATTAACTCCTTGTGTTCTTTTTATACATTAGACATTAGCCCTCAATCCAATGTAGGAATGGTAAAGGTATTTTCCCAATCTGTTTGATAATGTTTTGTCGTAATGACAGTGTTCTTTGCCTTACAAAATTTTTGCAATTTTAGTAAGGCCCATTTGTTGATTCTTTATCTTAGAGCATAAGCCATTTGTGTTCTGTTCAGGAAGTTTTCCACAGTGACCATGTGTTTGAGACTCTTCCCCACTTTTTCTTCTATTAGTTTGAGTGTATCTGGTTTTATGTACAGGTCCTTGATCCACATAGACTTAAGCTTTGTACAGGGTGATAAGGATGGATTAATTTGCATTCTTCTACATGCTGACCTCCAGTTGAACCAGAACCACTTGTTGAAAATGCTATCTTTTTTCCATCAGATGGTTTTAGCTCCTTTGTCAAAGATCAAGTGGCCGTAGGTGTGTGGGTTCATTTCTGGCTCTACAGTTCTATTCCATTGAACTACCTGTCTGTCTCTGTACCAATACCATGCAGTTTTTATCACTATTGCTCTGTAATATAGCTTGAAGTCAGAGTTGGTGATTCCCCCAGCAGTTCTTTTATTGTTGAGAATACTTTTTCTATCCTGTTTATTGTGTGTTTGTTTGTTGTTTTTGTTTATTTTGTTATTTCAACTGAGTTTGCAAATTGCTCTTTCTAACTCTATGAAGAATTGAGTTGGAATTTTGATGAAGATTGCATTGAATATGTACATTGTTTTTGGCAAGATGGCCATTTTTTTCAATATTAATCTTGCCAATCCATGAGCATGGGAGATCCTACCATCTTTGAGATCTTCTTCAATTTCTTTATTTAGAGACGTGAAGTTCTTGTCATACAGTTCTTTCATTTGCTTGGTTAGAGTCAGTCTGGTCCTAACAGGAATTGTAGTTATATAGATATTGAGCTTCTTAAAACTAAAAATCTCCAAGCTTGACTGTTTAAAAATATTTGGAGTTGTAATTAATCTAGAGAACCTAAAAGGCAGACACCATAGAAAATGTAAGTTGTAAATCTGTTTAGTCAAAATTTCTGTTTCAAGGTCTCTCAGGATGAATTCAAAAAACTGTATAATGATGTTGTAGAGATAAATTTAATCAGAAAGAATGGGAATATATAAGAAGGTGGTATTATATTGAATATCTAACAGAAGCTGACAGAGAAAATCTTTGAAGAAAAACAAGGGACAAAAATAAATGGGTCATATCCTTCCACTACACTGGATAGAAAGGTCAAAATAAAGAGAGTGGTGAGTAAAATAACGTTGGTTTTAAGTAACTTCTCCTACAGCATAGCAGAAGAAACTCTTCAGAAAATATTTGAGAAAGTAACTTTTATGAAAGTACCCCAGAATCCAAGATGTGAAAGACTCTTTAAACTGGTGTAATGAAAGGGAAATTCAGAGCAGAAAAATCAGGTTGAAGTACCAAACACACACACATTTACATATCACAAGATTCGTCATCCAATATCCTATGAAATGTATATATGAGGGTACAACACAGGATAGCTTAAAATGATGACTCACTGGAGGCCTCTGTTCAGGAAAGAATCATCATAGACTGGAGATATGTGTCCTATAAATGTTTGATTATATGCTGTGGAAGATGGTGAAACAGCTGGAAAGAAAGTTACCTTGGACTTGGCAAAGACTAAGGTTTAATGTGGCTCTAGGGGTTTCTGGTAGATGAAGAGTAGAATTATACTGCTTTACAGAGGTGGGGAAGTTTTGGTTCCCAAGAACATTCAAAGGAAGACAAAGCAGGTAAAGTATGAGCTGTCAAGAAATGAGAAAATTTTCTGAATACTTTCTTCTGATTGTATATTACATTAGAAGCAAAGGACTTTGGAGATTTTATTGTTATTTACTTGATGATAAGGGTCTCTATGGAGATTTTTAGTCTGTATAGGGTAATATAATCTATATAACATTTCAAGAGAAATAGCCTGCTCATTCTTATATATTCCTTTTAGAAAGACCAATGGAAAAGCTTACACTTATATCTAAGGTTTAATTTATGTTGTCTCACTATATGTACTAATCTATTATTTTCCTGCATTTAATTTACTTGTATTTTCTTTTGTTTCCTTTTTATTTGATGTTTTTTTTTTATATTTCAAATGTTAATCCTTTTCACAGTTTCTCAGACAGAAGTCCCCTATCCCATCCGCCCCTGCTTCTTCTACTGAGGTGTATAAGATAACATTTTACCATTGTTTTGGATTTGTGTCTTTAGGACAAATTACAAATCCTAACTCTGCTGTCAATAATCTAAAACCCGAATACAGTAAGTAAACTAATGGCTGAATTCCCAAGCTATATTAACAGATAGGTACAGCAGAACGCAGAGTCACCTGGTGACCACCCATTATTTATTCAACAATGTTGTGCAAAGTTTTATCAGAAATAATTCTAGAGGTATTAAATCTGCATAATCTCATGAACTGTTCCTTGATTCCAAGTAGTATGCTCCCATGAAAAACAATAAAAAGGTAAAATATCATAAAACGAAAACCCATTTAACATATTTCTGTTATTTCACATCAAGTTTTACAACTAAAAGCACAATAGAGCTTCATTTAGGCTTCTGAATTGCTTTTCTGAGGACTATGGAACAATATGGCTGCTCAATATCTGTACAGAGCATCATATTTCAAATTCTAACACAGAGTTTCTGCTTAATGTTGATTTCCTTCACCATACCCTCTAAAATCATTTAAGGAATTCATTGTGAATACAGACACTGAATTTAGTATCTGAAAGAAACAATCTACTTTACTGTAGAGCAACACTAATCAATTCAAAGTCTTTAAAAACTTTAGGGTCACAGAACCACAATGAGATGTCATAAATTTTCCAAATTACTTAATTTTTGCATAAAATCTGAAAACACTCTCCTCCTTACAATATTAAAGATCTATACTTTTTCATCTCAGCTCCACTATTTTGCTTTATCCCCTCTTTTGCATTTTTCAGTGTTGCTCATTTCAAGACACTTTCAAAAGTAATATAACACAAAAAATTCAGGATGTTAAAATCATTTTGGTTTTAGTACAAGCATCTGAATTTTATATGAATTAAAATATACTGAGTTGATGCTTTGCAACTATGATTTTAAGCTCATTATACAGTAAAAGAAGTGCTTTAGTTTGCTTTCTATTACTCTGATGTAAGCAACATTAGCAATAGCAGCATGAGAGGAAAAGGTTTGCTTTACTTTATATAACTTATAGTTCATTGCTGATTGATGCCAAGTCAAGAGGAACCTGGAAACAGAAACTAAATCAGAGATTGTGAAGGAATTCTGTTTACTGACTTGTTCTTTTGGCTCTCTCAGCCTTATGCCTTATATAATTCAGGACCTCTTGCCAGGTATTGACACTGCCTCCACTGTGATATGCTCTTGCATATCAATTACTTATCACGAAATTTCTCTACAGGCCAATATGACAATAGAATTATCTCAAATAAGGTTCCTTCTCAATAATCCTAATGAAAATTTTCACACTTTAATTTAGATTATTATATTTCAGGTTTATATTCACTAATTTTTGAATATGTAAACTTTCAGTGTGTGTGTGTGTGTGTGTGTGTGTGTGTGTGTGTGTGTGTGTGTTTGAGAACATGCATGCACATCACATATGTCCAGTAACCAACATATGAAGAGACATCTTACCTCTGGAACTGTGATTGATGTTGCTTGTAAGCCACCATGCAGTACTTAGGAATCCATTTCTATTGTCTGCAAAAGATGCAGTGCTCTTTCACTACATCTTTCAATCTCTCCAGCCAATTTACAGATTTCTATGTACTCTAAGCAATCACAATTGTAACGCTTTGATTTCATGTCAACTACATTTTTAGAATATTAATTTTCACTTGAAAAGTAAGCATCATCAATTTTGTCTTGAACTTTAGGCAGATATTATTAGTTATTTCAGATATATTAATCATTACCCTAAACACTAGTAAAACATGGATGAGTAAATCTAGCCAATATTGCTTGGCCTGGTATACTATTCCCAATAGAATTGGCAGTCAAATTTTGAAAAATTGGATAATTGCGCACAAGAAAATTCAGTTTTCCTATTGGGATCCCTAGTTCCCCATAATATATATTATGTACAGTCATTATATCAATACTTGCTTCAATCAATTTTGGATAATTCATTAAGTCCCATTACTGTTCCTCAGATGTCTATTCATACATGATAGTGAGACAATGCCCTGGTGAATGGCCCTGTTATTTGCTGTATCCACAAAAAAAAATGATTTTTCGGTCTCTCAAAAATTAATCACTGCCAAGAGCTTTTTATTATGAAAAGGACTATGAAGAGCATCTACTACATGTGTGCCAGTGTCTTGTGCAGGCAACCACAATTGTGACAATTCTGTCTTTTCCATATGGCAACCTTTCAGAATACATCATCCAGCAATTACATTCTTTCTATACCCTTTTCAACAGTGTGCCCTGAGTCTTGATAGTTATTATAGGTTTACCAAAGTTGAATACTGAATTTTTTCCTCTCAGAACATTGACTAGTTTTAAGTTTCTTTATTGACTGATGTTCAATTCACAAAGAACCTTGTTTGTTCAATGATAAGAATGGTACAGCTGGAGAGCTGGCTCAGTGGTTGAGAGCATTGACTGTTCTTCCAGACATCCTGAGTTCAATTTTAGCAACCACATGGTGGCTCACAACCATCTTTAATGGGATCAAATGCCCTCTTCTGGTATGTCTGAAGACAGTGACAGTGTACTCCTATGCATAGAATAAATAAATCTTAAAAAAAGAATGGTAAATTCTCAGTAAATTTCTCTTTTTAAAATGGTGCTACTTACAAATTTGTGTGAAAGAAGGAAATAATATTGTGGCAGAATTTGTCAAATTAGAAATAATCTTCCAAAATATTCCTACCCACAAGAATTTTATTGTATTTAGCATAAATGAAGAATTTATATAATCTCACAAATTTTCACCCTAATGCAGGGAAATGTCAGGTGATGGTAAGGGGGTGGATGGGGGGCAGAACACCCTTATGGGAAGGGGGAGGGAGAGGGGATAGGGAGCTTCTAGAAATCCTGGGTCACATTGCCATACTTTTAAGTAACTGAAGATCTCTAAACCCCCAAAGATTTTGTGTCTTCAATTCAAACAATATTTAACAAAATGTGTCTTTTCTCTCTAAGACTGAGATAATTATAACCAGATATTCTAGGGAACATAGTATTGTTGTTCCATAGCATTTTTATTGTAATACTATCAACATGCCATACTAAAACAAAATGATTTATGTTCTCTCTCTCTCTCTCTCTCTCTCTCTCTCTCTCTCTCTCCCTCCGTCCCTCCTTCCCTCCTCCTCCTCCCTCTTTTCAAGACTGACTTCAGTTAACAAAATGATTGCTTGTTTGTGCTAGTAATGTGGCATAAGCTTTTTCCATGGAGCTCAAGTAGGGTCCTAAAAGAGAAACACTCCTGTGCATTATTCATGTCATATATTTCAAATTTTCATCTCCTTATTTCATTTCTGAACACCAATTCTAATATTAGCCATAATAAAAGACAGATGGAGTAAGAAATATTTTAGACAAATTAGAACTTTCCCAGATATAACCTGTCGATAGTTGTGATGTGTTTCTATTTGTATGTGCCATATGGGCAGAAAACATAAGTTGGTTATGAACAGTCTCTTCAGCAACCTAGTCCAAAACAAACAACTAATATATGTATGTATGTGTGTAAATATGTATATATATATATATATATACATATATATATATGTATATATATATATATAGTTCTGCATAGTTTTTTATAAAAGAGGACACATCTTATATTTTTCAAATAGGTGTCAAGCATAGAAAGTGGAGAAAATAATTTGTTTAATGACTTATAGCTCTGAAAGAAGGCTCAGATTATAGAAGTATAGCTACAGACACTTTCTGTCCATGAAATGGTCCAGGAAAGGCCTCTTAAATGCAAGTAATTAAGTAGGTGATATTCATCTTCTTGATTGACCTGTCCTTGAGGGCCTGTTCTGGCAATGTGGCTTCTGCCTCAGCATTTGGATGTTTTCTTTTAACTCTTACAAGATTTGAATGGAGGAGATTATGCCAAGAAATGGCAGTGACAAAATTTTCAATTACAGCTTTCAAAGAAAAGCCTGATATAAAAGTGTTAAGAGAGAAATTTGATGGAGAAAATAATCTATTATCTTAGACTGGACATATCTTTGTAAATTAATATATTTATATCTAAATATATCATTTAAAATATTTTCTACTGTATTATTTTAAGTTTTGACAGTTTATTTATATATTAATCTTAGTAAAATCCTTAACTTGTCTGTATTTCCTTTATTGTCATTTTCTTTCCTGATTTTTCTCTCCTCTGCACCCCATTTTTCACTCCTTCTTCTTTAAACTTCAATTCAGTGTGAACTTAATGATTGGTAGGAAGGAAGTTTTTTTTCTGAAAAGAATGCTTCCAGTACTGTCACCATTAGCAACCCTTCCAATGGATTTTGTCCTTGGATAATAAACAGGAAATGAGGAAATAGAGGAATGAAAAAGTGACAAAGGAGAAATGAAGAAGCAGAAGACAGTACAAAGGTGAGGGTGACATCAAATTGAATTACTCATGTTGCCAGAGTACAAACAACAAAGCTCTGTGGGCTATTAATACAATGACACATACACTTAGAAGTTCATAACATGAAAAATCTTTTTCTTCCTCAGTGAAAATTAGCCACTCTTCAGCACTCATTAGAAATATACTAACTTCTTTGTGTTAATGCACTTTTAAAAAGATTATTTTTTCCAGGTTGAAATTTAGTGATTTAAAGCCTCTTTGCATTTAAATATTATATTGCTTTGGTATTCTTTCAACTATATAATGGATAAACATTATATGAGTAGTGTGGAAATTGTATATGGGAGAGACAATAATTAGGAGTTAGAGAAATGTCTGAAGGAGCTGAAGAAACGGTTTGCAACCCATAGGAAGAACAACATCAACCAACCACACCCACCAGAGCTCCCAGGAATTAAGCCACCAACAAAAGGATGCATATGGAGTGACCCATGGCTTCAGCCACATATGATCCACAGGATGGCTTTGTTCGGCATCAATTGGAGGAGAAGCCCTTGGTCCTAAAAAGGCGTGATTCCCCAGTGTAGGGGAATGCCAGGATGATGATGTGGAAGTGGGTGTGTGGGAGGAGGAGAATATTCATAGAAGCAGGGAAGGGAGCATGGTAGGGGGAAAGGCAATAACATTTGAAATATAAGTACATAAAATATCTAATAAAATAAACACCCTTGGGAAAAATTTAAAAAAATATTATGAGCAGTAATATTTCACTGTGCTACTATTCAGAAATACCCTCCCCAACAAGATCTCTTTACTCTAACATATCTTTGATCCTTCTCCAACAGACAATGTTCTATCTCCCTAAAGATCTTTATACTTACTATTTATTCTAAGTAGAACATTCTGCCTCAGTAATACTTTGTAAGTTCTTCCGTTTCATTTTCTTCTTTTCTGCAATACCCACATGTTCTACAAAAATTCTAACCATCTTTCTAAAAATAGCACCTACATCATTATGACTTACCATGATCTGTTTTTGCTTTTGCTTGTTTCGTTTTTAAAACATAAAATACTCTGCTGTTTCAGCATGGGTATGTATATACAGTTAGTAGGTGTGCATTCAGGTTTGAAAGTATAGGCACACACATGTGCACAACCATATAAAGGCCAGAGTTAACATTGAATTTATTCCTCAGGAGGCATTCACATTTTTGAGAAAGAGTCTCTTAATGGGAACTGTGGTTCAATGATTAGGGTAGGCTGACTGAGAAGTGAGAGCCAGTTCTCTTTCTGCTTCTTCTACCCTAATGCTTATATTAAAAGGACTGGTCCCTAGTCCCAGAATTCTACATAGGTATTGGTGCTGAGAAGCTCAAATGCAAGACCTCATTACTATGTAATAAGAATTTTAACTACTGAGCTATGCTCCCAATTTTTAAATTTCTTTTTATAGTATCTGAAGCGGTTTGGATAAAATAACACTCCCAAACACATGTGTTGTCATCATGCCTTAGAGTTCTGGGCAGTTAAGAGTTAGGACTTTTGGGAAGAGGTTTGAGCAGTAAAATGTATTGTGACCTAATCAATAAATTCAGTGATAACTTCTAAATTTTATACCCACTTGATAGACAATATAAACTAAGACATGTGGCATACTTTACTTAAGTAATTCACTAAGCATGTGTCCTGGAAGGGTGTATCATATCTTCTGTTTCTTTTTGGTGGTTTTCTGGTCATGATTTTATGAGCAACAGCCTTCTACCATGAGGCACTTTTGTGCCTCACCATAAGCACAAAAGTGACGGAACCAAATTCTGTGGACTGAAATATCTGAAGATATAAAACCAAATCAATCTTTCTTCTCTTAAATTGTTTAATTTGAGAAATGTTGACAGAATTATAAGTGTTTGAACAAAACTTAGGTTTTTTCACTCTCTTGCAAAGTATAACATTCTTCTTAGTTTTCCTGAAAGTTATACATATCTCTCAACTTTTCAAAATATCAAAGTATGGTGTCAAAGCGCAGCATATCAACTTCTTATTTCTCTTTATTTTTTTCTGTTCTTTTTCATTGCCTTCACTGCTGCATTCTAACCTCCCTACAAACTATGTTTGACATATAGTAATACACATTTGTCCCAATTTACATTTAAGATGTGATAAAGTCAACAGTAGAATGTAGACTGTCAACTATACTGTCTTTCACTGGTGGTAGAAGTTCAATATTTGCTAATTGAATTAGTTGAAAATAGTTTATTGGGATTAATGTCTCAATATGATTTTTTAAACTTTCTGGTTGACCTTCATGAAACTCATAATTTGATGTTTCTACTGTGATTATGATAAGAAAGTTTATGAAAGAAGCACCTGGAGGTCGAGTATATCATTGGCTTAAGTGAGTTATAAGGCATTATTTATATATTATGTAATTGAAT
Organism: Rattus norvegicus; assembly: GCF_021556685.1. Lineage (NCBI taxonomy): Eukaryota > Metazoa > Chordata > Mammalia > Rodentia > Muridae > Rattus > Rattus norvegicus. Next base: position 96,869,313 of record NC_141554.1, read on the forward strand.
TATTATAGCAAACTGACAAGAAATAAGATATAACTGATATATTTTACAAAACCAAAGCTGTGGCTATCTTCAAGCATATATTAAAACATAAAGCATGAATGAGTATTATTCATTAGCTAAAACATATTTAGAAAACATTTTAGCATTTATACAATCAAAATATGTCTTTTAAGCCTTCAGAATCTACCAAGGACAGTTGCCTACTTTATCTTTCACAATGGTAGACAAAATAATGACATACCTTAATATGAATGGCAACTTAGATTTACAGTATATAAGAAAAATTATATTATTCAGTTCATGCAAAATTATACTCAAATGTAATGTTTTTGCCATCAGTGATGACTTGCTTATATTTTTATTGCACAGTTCATAATTTGAAATCAGTTACACTTCCCTAATTCTTGGCAATATAATTAACATTTAAATTAATTTATTAACATCATTTCCTAAATTAAATTTTGTTAAGAGAAATATTCAAACTCCTGCTATGTTGTTAGGAACACATAGAATCCAATTGCTGTACTGAGGATATAGGTAGTAACAGAGCACTTGCTTACCATGCACAAAACCTGAATTTGATATCCAGTAGAACTTATCACCATCATTATCACCTATGTTTCATAAGATATAAGAAGAATACTTTGAGATATTTTGTACATGAAACTATAAGTTTACGACCCAAATGGTCTTCTTAAATATAGGAACCCATATTTTTAGTTATATCAGGATCAAATTGCACAAAATAAAGTAGATTTGTCACATTGTCATTAAAATTTAGAGGTTGATGATATATTTGTTACATGTGTTTAAGACTTGTATGTACCAGTAGGTAATGTTTTCTAGGAGGTGATGATGGACTATGGTAGAGAATTTATTTGTTACTTAACTGACATGTTGAAATTCATTTGGGATAAAAATATCTAATTTGGTTTTAATAAGGAAAAATGAAAACGAAGTTATGCCACTAAAGATACCTATTTTTATTTTTCATTCTATGAAAGAATTGATGGTAATGACAGAATAATACTTTTTCCTTCTTGAAATTCTAAGTAAACCTGGGATAAAAAATATCTTGTAGCCTATTAACAAAATGAGTTTTCTGCAATAAGTTCTGAAAAAGATACTTAAATCTAATAAAATTTGTTTAAATAATGATGGTTTTGTATTTTACATATCCATTGTGGGATTCAGAAACTAATATTTACATGAAACAAAAGGAGCAAATATTTCAAACACCAATGTTCTAGTTCTTAGCTCAACATTTCCACAACAATATAATTAACACTTTAATTTCTTGAGTAAAATTACCATTCTAACACAGCAGACTATTCCTTTAGGAAGAAATTATTTAGCAAAATTTCAGCATTATTTATATCTTAAAGCTGTCAATTTTGGGTTTGAAAGAATAATTCATTTTTTAAACTAAAATTTATCTTCCCCTTTCAAGAACCATATTAGTTAATTAATGATATACATTTATACAGTTAACTTTTAGCTGATTAAATAAAGAACATTTTTACTGGCTTTGTTTTGTAAGAAGTGTCAACTAAATCTTTGGTGAGGCTTTATAGCATGATTAGGAGCTAGGATTTGCCAAAGGCAATTCATTGATATTTTCTCTATAATTATAAAGGTTAATTAAAGTAGATTATTCTAAAAATGCATAGATTGAAAAATGTATTTAGCACTATTTAAAAGTTTTAATCAGCATCTAGTTTAACAGTAATAATGAATGGTCTGCATGCTAATTCATAGGATATGCATTTAGGTCATGAGTAAGTGCATCCTTGAATATTGATAGTATATAGAAAGCTATGGGATATTAATATAACATCAAGTTCCTCACATAATTCTTGAAAACTTATTTTTTTCCTGTAGGAATTAGGATAGTTGGATTCAGTAAAATGCCCAAATTATCCATATATAGTTAGCCTTTAGTTCAACCCAATTGTTTCTAATTAAATAATAATTTAATGCTATAGGTACCAAAAACATTGTACAGTGTAATTTGTTCTTCATTTTTATACTTTGATGTATAATCTCTAAATAATTATAAGAAAGCATTACTTTTTCAGTTAAAGTAAGTAGCTGGTCATATTTTACACCTTGGGGAGTGTCCTGTGCATTTTAGGATCTTTCTTCTTACTTATTTTTTATTTTTTTATTTTTGACCTTTACATGCTTGATTTATTTAATATTTTGCCTCCACACCCAGTCCCCATCACTGGTCCTCTCTTTCCTGTCTGAAAGGGTACTTTGCCGGGGGCATCACCCTTCCCTGGGTCATCAAGTCTCTATAGGATTAGGCTCATCCTCTCCCATTGGGGCCTGTCGTGGCAGTCCTCAACTTCATATGTGCCAGGGCCTCCGACTAGTCTGTGTATGCATTTTGCTTGGCGGCTTATTGTCTGGGAGCTCCAAGAGGTTCCAGATTAGTTGACATTAATGGTATTCTTATGGGGTTGTCATCTGCTTCAAGTTCTTCAGTCCTTCCCTTAACTCTTCTCTAAACGTCCCTAACATCAATCCAATAGTTAGCTGTAAGTATCTGAATCTGTATCAGATAGCTGCTGGTAAAGCCCCTCCAAGACAGACATGCTAGGCTTCTATCTGTAAGCACAACATAACATCAGTCATATTTTCAGGGTTAGGTCCTCTCCATAGGATCAAACCCAAATTGGGCTAGTCATTGGTCAGTCATCCCTTCAGTTTCAGTTTCAGCTCCATTTTGTCCGTGTATTTCTTGTAGACAGATACTATTCTAAGTCAAATTTTTTGAAGGTGAGTTGGTGTCCCCATGCTTCTATCTATTTACACCCCTTTCTGTCTGCTGGAGGTTTTCTCTTCAGCTTCCCTCTCCCTACTGGTGGGCATTTTAGCTAAGGTCACCTTCATTGCATCCTGAGAGCCTCTTATATAACAAGTCTATGGGACTTTATAGCAGTATCTCCTATCCTTTACCTCTCACAGTTGCATTTTTTTCCATTCATTCTCTTGGTCCTCTGGCCTTTTCTCCCTCCATAACTGATCCTGTACATTTCCCCCTCTCCTTCTCCACTCTGAACCAGGTAACTCCCTCCCTCCCTCTGCCTACCATGAGCATTTTGTTTCCCAGTCTATGTGAGATTGAAACATCCTCACTTAGGTCTTGCTTCTTATTTAAATTCTTAAGTTCTATGGGGTGCATTTTGGGTATCCTACACTTTTAGGTTAATATTCACTTATCTGTGAGTGAATATCATGCCTGTACTTTTAGGTGTGGGTCATCCCTGAATGATATTTTCTAGGTCCATCCATCGACATACAAAATTCATGATATCCTCATTTTTAATGTTTGAATAGTATTCTGTTGTGTAAATGAACCTCATTTTCTGTATGTGTGTATTGGTTGAGGGACATCAGATATCTGCGTTGATTCTGTTTTCTGACTATGATAAATAAAGATTCTTTGAATGTAGTTGAATGCATGTCCTTATGGTATAGTGGGGCATCTATTGGGTATATGTCAAGGAGAAATATAGCTGGGTCTTTATAGAACAATTTTCAATATTTGGAAGAATGTTCCCCTTTCTCCACATCCTCACCTGCATGTATTGTGGCTTGAGGTCTGATATTACCTATTCTGATTGGTGTAAGGTAGAATATCAGATTTGTTTTCATTTGCATTTCCCTAATGACTTGGATAATGAACATTTCTTTCAGTGCTTCTCAGCCATTTGTGATTCCTTCTTGAGAATTCTCTGTTTAGCTCTGTACCAATTTTTAGTTGGGTTATTTGGGTTTTGGAGTCTAACTTCTTGAGTTTTTATATGTTTTGGATATTAATCCTCTATTGCATGTATAATTTGTGAAAATATTTTCCCAATCTGTCAGTTGCAGGGTGTTTTTTTCCCTATAGACAGTGTTCTTTGCCTTACAGAAACTTTTCTGCACTGAAATGACCTCCAAAATTCTAAGAGAGAACTCCTACATTGGAAAAACAAATTCAGCAAATTGGCTAGATATAAAATTACCTCAAACGAGTCAGTAGCCTTACTTTATGTAAATAGCGAACAGGTTGAGAAAAATTTAGGGAGAACATATTTCACAATAGCCATAAATAATATATCTTGATGTAACTCTAACCAAGCAAATGAAATATCTGTATAAGAAGAACTTCAAGGCCCTGAAGAAAGAAATTGAAGAAGACCTCACAAGATGAAAAGATCTCCCATGTACATGCATCCATAGAATTAACATAGTGAAAATGATCATCTTTTAAAAGGCAATGTAAAGATTCAATACAATCTCCATCATAATCCAAATGCAATTCTTCACTGACATGGGAAGACCAATTCTCAATTTAATATAGAAAACAAAAACACCAAAAAAAAAAAACAGGATACAAAAAATATTCTAATCAATATAATAATTTTGGGGCACTTGCCATTCTTAACTCAAGCTGTAAAACAGAGCAATAATGAAAAAACAACCACGTGGTATTTGTACAAAGAGACAGGTCTATCAATGCAATATAATTGCGTATGGACACTTGATCTTTGACAAAGAATCAAAAAAAGAAAAAAGAAAGAAAGGAAAAGAAAGAAAGACAGCCTTTTCAACAAATACCACTGGCAAATATTCCAACTGGCAGTCAGCCTGTAGAAGTATGCAAATTTATTTATATTTATAACCCTAAACAAAACTGAAGTCCAAATATATAAAGGGCATCAATATAAAACTAGACACACTGAAACTAATAGAAGAGAAAATGAGAAAGAGCATTGATCACTTTGGCATGGGGGAAATATCCTAAAAAATACACCAATGTCTCAGGCTCTAAAACTAACAATTAAATGAGACCTCAGGAAAATGAAATCCATCTGTAAGGCAAAGGGCATTGTAGGGAGCGGCATGTATATATAAAGATGGCGCTGACATCCGGTGTACCGGTGCCATTCTGGTGGTAAACAACAGCACTGCACATGTGCAGAGTTGCCTTGGGCGCTTGCCCGACTAGGGCAACACTATGCTAATGAGGTGATTTATGTTCCACCAATCCCTGGGGGACAACCAGCATAACCATTGCTGCCATGCATAAAAAGTGCTTTTGTCACTTGGGGTCCCCCTATCAACAATGAGGTGGTCCTGCAATAAAGAATGTTGAGAAGAATTCGACAGTGTTGCGTCTTCCTTGCTGGTCGAGGTGGGCGCGACAGAGCATTGTAGGATATTTATCAATATGCTTATCTTCTGTATATTGAAGTTAGTACCAGCCCCTATTAATAACATGTGAATTTGTCTTTAGACTTAAAAGAGTATCCTCAAAGTGGTAGTGGTGATTGGTCAATATTTTAGTGTTACACACACACACACACACATATATATATATATATATATATATATATATATGAACTAGAGGGAATTTATGAACTTAAGAAAGACTCAAAGACTATTGATATGATATATAACAGTTTGAAGAAAAGGATATGGTCATCCAAATATATCAATATATCCAGATGTATATTACTAAAATATTAGAGACATAGACTGAGTTTTTCCTTTTTCTAGCAGGAGATTTATTTTTCTGTAAATGCAGGCTCCTTCTCTCATCGATCTAATGATACTATGATGAATAACAGGCTCAGAAATCCACTGATAGGATGTTTTGAGTTGTCTTACTCTCTCTTTCGAATGACCACCCAGCTGCTCTGACTCACTGAGTAATTCATTCAAATGATATATAAGAAGAGAAGAACTCTATATATGTATTAGTCATGCTTTGATCTTACAGCTCAGCATTGCCAATTTCATTAGTGTGTATTATCATTTGTAATTATTTAGCAATGGACAGAGTTCTAACATGAAAGAGAGAGAGAGAGAGAGAGAGAGAGAGAGAGAGAGAGAGAGAGAGAGATTTTCTAAACCAGAGATGTGATAGAATGTTTTCCTACATCACTTCATTCTTTCTTCTCTTTTTTCCTACTCCTCTTCAGTATCATTTCCTTTTCCATTCCTTTCCCCATCATAACATGTATGTTCACTTGGTGAAACTTTGCCAAGATTCTTTATTAGACATTAACATTTTGGTAATTACTAGAATATAAAATTAAACTAAGGAAATGACTATATATATTTTCTTTATAAGAGCTATATACTCATAGTACTCTAATGGACGCTCTTTCAAACCACTTCAAGTGTGTCTATTTGGAGACAAATTGGCCTCTATGAGGGCCAAAATTCAAGGATCAACCTTTACTTGCCTTTGTTTTATGTATTATTATTGCTATGAGTGTTACCATTTTAGAGGACGATCTTAAAGCCCATTTCATTTTAATATATCCTATTGTCTCATCTGAAAAAAATGTTTTCTTTGCCAGAATAAATTTTATTTCAAAGCAAAGCTTATTTTCTGTACAAGATTTCTTGATGTTGTTTAATTTCTAATATTTAGTGATATAGTCAGTACAATTAAATCTAGGGAAGTGTTTTCAGAGTTATTCTAGCTATGACTCACATTTAGTGTGTGTGTGTGTGTGTGTGTGTGTATGTGTGTGTGAGTGTGTGTGTGTGTGTGTGTGTGCGTGCGCACGCAAGTAAGTATGTTTGTATATTCTTTTTATTTTATATTTTTGTTTCAGGTATCATTGCAGAACCCAAAATGTACCAGATTAGCAATCCTGCTTCAGATTTCCAATGTTTGTATTACAGGAATGCTGTGCCACTCCTATATTTACCTTTCAAATTATTAATTAGTGTATCATAACCAAAGGAACTTGTATTCTGACAAGAAAAGAATTATTATAGAATATGATAAAAGTCAAATAACTGTATAATTTAAATGTGTAGAACTGCATCATATTAGGGTTAATTTTAATGAATATTTACTCACAAATTACACTTTACTCATAGTTTGGGACAAAAATGTAGATCTACAATTTAATTCCTAATGTTTAAAAAATTAAATTAAGGTATTTATTACATCCTGTAGAAGAAAGACTAATATACTTACATTTTTATTTTGGTATTATTGATATCTTTCCTTTAATTACCAGAACACCAAATTAATTACAATTAACTCTATTCTCTTTTATCTATATTTAGAACACCTTATTTTATGATTTTCCATGGGAGATTGGATTTTTTTCATCCAGAAGACCATTACAGGTTTTATATTCACCTTGATATTTCAAGTGACTCATTGCATATACAATTTGAAATGTATGACCAGAAATTTAATGAGTAAAGGATAGAAATGTTGAGCTTAATTTTCAATGTTGATGTCTGGCAGGCTCTCAGGAAACTTTTCAGATTTTTATGGTTCACTCTGTTCTAGGGAAACAGATGAATTTATGATTTAATCTCTTTTGCACTTTAGATGTGCCTTCAATAAACCTGGCAGAAAATAAATTGGTACTCATTGACAATGGATACGATGTAAAGTTTGGTTAAAGTTAAAGAATAATAAACACATCAATTGAAATCACTGCTTAAGTACTGCATTGCTGAGTTCAATATAAATATGCTCTGAGACAAAAATTCCCTTTTGGCTTAGGTGATTCTAAAGACTATGCCAAAAAACTACACATGAATGCTGTTTTTAACACACAAATAATTGATCTAGTTATACTAGTAAGAAGGCAACAAATAATTCCCTAAAAGTGGTAGCCTGTAAGATACAAATATTGTAATTACAAAATACATTTTCAAATAAATTGGTTACAATATTCTATAAAATGAAAATTATCCAGTTATTAGACAGAAATGAATTGACTTTTATAATGAAAAATTTTAAAGGAGGATATTCATATCACATTCCTTGCAAGCTTTGTGTATTACTTTAGGAAGAAACTTGCAATGTCTTAATATCAAATTTTAAATATGAATTTTAAGTTATAATTGCTGAGGAAAAGATTTAGATACTTACAGATAGTTACATATTGAAAGGAGAGAGCTTGTTTTCAATCATCCTTTTGGAAGATTAAGCAGGATTCCAATTTTTATATAATTGATTTATTTATGTAAAAGAATTTACGTTAAAGAGTATAGCCAGCATCTGCTATCAATAGTCATTAAAAAAAATTCTTGCCAGATGCCACATCTTCATTCTTTTTACCACCAGGGAGAGAGTACTTCTAGTTTCTCTTTTCTCCAGACATGATGTCAAAGCACTTGAGTATCCCACAAAGTACTGTAGGAAATGTGTAACTTTTGTCTTCTTATACTTTATGTTAATCCCCACAGACCCTAACCATTATGCAACTATTTACAGTATGTTTCCATACTAAATGTTAAGTTGTTCCTTTTTATTTTATGGTGTACTATCTAGTAGAATGATTTTGAAACATATATGAAGGAAACTCCAGGCAGTGTATTTTATGTAATATTTTAATTTTTACTATTGTTGTTCACTTCAAAATAATTTCTAATATTTTTGAAAAGAAAGCTTTGTGTATTATTTTAGGTAGAAACTTGATTATTTTTCTTCTATATATGAAACTCTCTGTTCTGTTGGACTATTGATATATTGTATACATATAATACATATATTATATATATATATATACATATATTATATATATGAGACAGAATTTTACTTGTTATTTTACCAAATGAGGTCTCAAGAGTAGTCCTTGTTTATGAGTGGGAAAATACTAAACCTTGTATACAACAGAGTCATATGCAAAAGAGCATGCATATTAGAAGCAGGGTTACTTTAGACATGTCTTTCAAACATCTACAATTGAGGGGTACCATTGGAATATTAGAAATTCTATGTGAATGTGTGCTGTTGATTTTGTTGTTGTTTTGAAATAGAAGCATGAACATCTATCCTGTGTGGTTTAGACAAAAAAAAAAAAAAGAAGCTGAAATAATATGTCAGTTTCACCTTAGGACTGGAGACCTCAGTGCAGTCTCCAGATATATCCAAACTTTGAAATCATGACAAGGCATTTTCATGTATGAATGTGTTGCACTGCACTAATAGCTACAGTGAGGGACTAACCCTGGACTCTGACCTCATAGGTAGCAATGAATATCCTAGTAAGAGCACCAGTGGAAGGGGAAGCCCTGGGTCCTGCTAAGACTGAACCCCCAGTGAACTAGACTGTTGGGGGGAGGGGGACAATGGGGGGAGGGTGGGGAGGGGAACACCGATAAGAAAGGGGAGGGGGGAGGGGGATGTTTGCCCGGAAACTGGGAAAGGGAATAACACTCGAAATGTATATAAGAAATACTCAAGTTAATAAAAAAAATACAAAAAAAAATAGCTACAGTGAGACATGAGTTCTAAAACTGCAGTGCGGATATAACTGATAAACTCACAATTTTCTGTAGATTTTTTGGATGATTACAGGAATATGACCCAGTTGTCCTTACTTTCTTTGCTGAGAGCAAGACAAACATAAGAAAATGTACTTTGTAATTCTGCAACTGACTGAGCATGCATTAATCAGACTAGACAAAACACAGTGTAATTTGAGTTCAGACAAGATTTCTGGTCCAACAAAATTATGAGCTAAATAAATAATTGTTTTATACAAACTATAAATTTTGGGGTACTTGATTTTAACCATATTCTGATAAAATATTCTTGCCACCTGCACTAAAAATTTGTTGTTTCAAAATTCATTCATCCAGCATGTCAATCGTTTCACTAATGTAAACACTGCAAACAAACAAAATGCTTATTTTCTGGTGACTTTTATATGTTGTAATTTATGTTTCCATGTAAATGAGTGGAAAATACGACAAAAATAATACCTTATGCCTTTGAGACTAATGCAGTATGACATAGAGATAGTATGGGTGGTGTTTTGAAAATGCTTGGCTCATTGAAAGCCAGCACTATTAGGTGGTGTGGCAGTATTGGAGGAGGCATAGCCTTGGTATAGGAAGTATGTTACTGTATGGATGGACTTTGAGGCTCCTATACTCTGGCTCTGCCCAATGCTGAAAATAGTTTCATTCTGGGTATTGGTGGATGAGTCCTTTCCAGCTGCCTTCAAACCAAGATATAGAACCTTTGTTTCCTTTAGTACCATACCTACCATAATATAATAATGAATTGAACGTCTGCAATTATAAACCATTCCCAATTAGATGTTTTCCTTTATATGACTTACCTTGGTCATGGTGTCTCCTCACAGCTATGAAACTCTAAGCAAATATGAAAATAAAATAAATACTGTTTTAAATGGCAATTATTAACAAACAGAATAAAAACAATTTTATTTCAGATATAATGAAGAATTTCATTGAGACTTTGACAGTTTCATGAAGATTTGGATAAATTAAGAATATAAATTATATAATATGGTACATTGGAAGAATATTAAATGTGCAGCCATTCATTATGTTTACATGTTAGATTTTTTGAGTATAGTTAGGTCAGAGTAAAACTGTAGAAAACAATGTCAGATAGGTAGTAGGGACCAGATTATATATCAATGTCCTTTGAGTTTTGTGTGCAGAACTATTAAAATTTTTCACAAAAATTCTTTAAATTTTCTTCTACTTTTTGAAAGAATGCAGAAGGTTATAGCATTGTGTAACAGGGTCATTTTGACTGCTCAACAGAGAAAGCTGAAGACAATGAAAACAGGGATTAAAGTAAGTTTATTAAATTAAGTTTCTATAAATTAAGGAAAGACCAAATTCTATTAGTTGACATGAGGTAGGATGAAAGGAGTGTAGATATATTCCATCTGATTTCCATGCTAAGGAAGATTTTCTTGCTGATTAATATAATGTAAAAGAAAAAGATGAAAGAAAAAGACTTTTGAGTTTTAGCATAAGATACTGGAAGAATAGCATTGCTGTTAACTGAAATCTAGCAGGATCAGGGTAATTTATCAGGGCTTCAATTTTAAATATGTTGAATTTTTTTTGGGACTTTCTACTAACTATCCACTTTCACCTAAAGGAAAGGACAGGACTGGAGACACTCAATTTTCAGTATATGGATTATATATATATATATATATATATATATATATATATATACACATTAGTTTAGTTAGAGAGGAGTATTAATTGCTGAGTTCATGGTCACTTTAAGAGTCTAAGATTTGGTAGGTGAAGAGGAAAAAGAAAAGGACACGGAGAACATTAGAAGAAATTAAATGCTATATACTGAAAACCAATGATAATTACAAAATAACATGGTATTTAGAGGAGGGTATAGTACTAACTACCAAATGCTTCTGAGAAGTCAATTAATGCGAACACTGAATATTGATCACTGGCTTTAACAAAAACCTGTTTCTTCGTAATCTTGACAAAAATCAATTTAATGAACAGATGACGGCAAAGACTGTCTTAAGTGGAAAGTGGAGATGGCTTTTACACCCAACACTATTGAAAAGATTTGCTTCATAATGGAAGAGAAAGTATAAACCTAGTGGAAACATTATATGATGTCAAAACTGTGTTTTTTTTCTTCCTCTTTTCTTCTTTATCTGAGAAATGACAGCATGTTTAAATATTGTCAAAAAAAAGCTCCTGGAGAGAAAAATTGGTGAAGGAATAAATATGATGTCCATTTTCCCTTCTGTAATAAGAACATAAAAGGAGGATTTTATTTTCCATTACAAATCCTCTTTCCTTCATTCAGCGTTGAATAGCCAAAGGAGTGAAATGGGAATGAACTGGGTATTAATTACAGTATGATAATAAGAGAGACATATATCTGTTTTGAACTAAATGGCCAACAGCAACATTTCTGTTTTGCTTTCACATAAAAAAGAAAGAAAAAAGTGATCAGATTATGGAAACAAAAAATATTTTGTGACTGATTTTCTTGCACTTCACATACTCAGTTTCTAAGACACAGTCCTCCAACATACATGCACACTCTGTGTTGAATTTCAACTTGTGTGTGTATTCAGAGAGGATACAATGAATGGTGAGTGATTCAGTGCCTATGCATCTGCATCACTTCATCTCCACCCTACTTATAGCTCATTTTCAATATAACTAATATGTAAATATAGCCAACTCATACTTTGAGACAAATAGGACCCATTGAAGCTACAGAATAATGCTATAATGATAACATCCCCTCTTCCAAGCTGCCCTGTAAGTGTCAAGCGACAAGAGATAAAGCCATAAACTTTTAAAATCGGACCATTAGCCTACTAATTAGGAAACTAGGACATTTCTAATTCAGCTGCTGATTCACTCTGCCCTAAGCCAGTTATTTTGTCTCCCTTGGTATCTTTACATAGAAGAAAATGATTTTGCCTATTCACATGTATTACCAATTAATACATATTCAAAACTTCTAAAAGATTAGAGGAAAATGTCTTCAAATGAAAAATATAATAAAGGAGGTATTTCTCTTAAAATACTTGTATTCACCATATATATATATATATATATATATATATATATATATATATATATATGTTTCCAATTTTTTTTTTTTGCAGAATGATATCAAGCCAGAAAACATACAATTCTCAAGTCCTATTTTTAGTTTTGTTTTTCAGGTAAATGCTAAAGTATAATGAGGAGACTTTGGCCAATACAATTCTCCATTCTTCTGGTCCTGTGAAGATAGCAGCCACCAATATCAGAACTTACAGGAACACACAAAAGAAGTCTAAGATAGTGTGTTTCTGACGAAGAGAAGTTAGGAATTGTTCAGATGTAAGCACCATTACAAACTATAAATTTCATTTCACTGTAATTGATTCCTCCACAATTCTAGTGACTGTAGTAGGTATTAAACCTCAGAGTAGAAATGAGTGCCTACAGGAGAAACATGTCATTAAATCAATTTATGAACCCATTTTGTGCTTTAAAGGGCCTTCTACCAATTTAAAATCACTTTTTTAGAGCCTATAAAAGATAAACATGTGATTCTTCCATGCCACTTCTGTTTGTTCCTTCTTGTATCAGATAAACAATGTTTTTGATTAGCTACTATTATTGAAACACAGTGGTAGTAAGATATTTTTAAGATAGGCATGATCTGATAAAAGTCCTGGAAAAATAGGAATTCAAGGCCCATACCTAAACATAGTAAAAGCCATATACAGCAAACCAGTTGCTAACATTAAACTAAATGGAGAGAAACTTGAAGCAATCCCACTAAAATCAGGGACTAGACAAGGCTGCCCACTCTCTCCCTACTTATTCAATATAGTTCTTGAAGTTCTAGCCAGAGCAATCAGACAACAAAAGGAGATCAAAGGGATACAGATCGGAAAAGAAGAGGTCAAAATATCACTATTTGCAGATGACATGATAGTATATTTAAGTGATCCCAAAAGTTCCACCAGAGAACTACTAAAGCTGATAAACAACTTCAGCAAAGTGGCTGGGTATAAAATTAACTCAAATAAATCAGTTGCCTTCCTCTATACAAAAGAGAAACAAGCCGAGAAAGAAATTAGGGAAACGACACCCTTCATAATAGACCCAAATAATATAAAGTACCTCGGTGTGACTTTAACCAAGCAAGTAAAAGATCTGTACAATAAGAACTTCAAGACACTGAGGAAAGAAATTGAAGAAGACCTCAGAAGATGGAAAGATCTCCCATGCTCATGGATTGGCAGGATTAATATGGTAAAAATGGCCATTTTACCAAAAGCAATCTACAGATTCAATGCAATCCCCATCAAAATACCAATCCAATTCTTCAAAGAGTTAGACAGAACAATTTGCAAATTCATCTGGAATAACAAAAAACACAGGATAGCTAAAGCTATCCTCAACAATAAAAGGACTTCAGGGGGAATCACTATCCCTGAACTCAAGCAGTATTACAGAGCAATAGTGATAAAAACTGCATGGTATTGGTACAGAGACAGACAGATAGACCAATGGAATAGAATTGAAGACCCAGAAATGAACCCACACACCTATGGTCACTTGATTTTTGACAAAGGAGCCAAAACCATCCAATGGAAAAAAGATAGTATTTTCAGCAAATGGTGCTGGTTCAACTGGAGGGCAACATGTAGAAGAATGCAGATCGATCCATCCTTATCACCCTGTACAAAGCTTAAGTCCAAGTGGATCAAGGACCTCCACATCAAACCAGACACACTCAAACTAATAGAAGAAAAACTAGGGAAGCATCTGGAACACATGGGCACTGGAAAAAATTTCCTGAACAAAACACCAATGGCTTATTCTCTAAGATCAAGAATCGACAAATGGGATCTCATAAAACTGCAAAGCTTCTGTAAGGCAAAGGACACTGTGGTTAGGACAAAACGGCAACCAACAGATTGGGAAAAGATCTTTACCAATCCTACAACAGATAGAGGCCTTATTTCCAAAATATACAAAGAACTCAAGAAGTTAGACCGCAGGGAAACAAATAACCCTATTAAAAAATGGGGTTCAGAGCTAAACAAAGAATTCACAGCTGAGGAATGCCGAATGGCTGAGAAACACCTAAAGAAATGTTCAACATCTTTAGTCATAAGGGAAATGCAAATCAAAACAACCCTGAGATTTCACCTCACACCAGTGCGATTGGCTAAGATCAAAAACTCAGGTGACAGCAGATGCTGGCGAGGATGTGGAGAAAGAGGAACACTCCTCCATTGTTGGTGGGATTGCAGACTGGTAAAACCATTCTGGAAATCAGTCTGGAGGTTCCTCAGAAAATTGGACATTGAACTGCCTGATGATCCAGCTATACCTCTCTTGGGCATATACCCAAAAGATGCCTCAACATATAAAAGAGACACGTGCTCCACTATGTTCATCGCAGCCTTATTTATAATAGCCAGAAACTGGAAAGAACCCAGATGCCCTTCAACAGAGGAATGGATACAGAAAATGTGGTACATCTACACAATGGAATATTTCTCAGCTATCAAAAACAACGAGTTTATGAAATTCGTAGGCAAATGGTTGGAACTGGAAAATATCATCCTGAGTGAGCTAACCCAATCACAGAAAGACATACATGGTATGCACTCATTGATAAGTGGCTATTAGCCCAAATGCTTGAATTACCCTAGATCCCTAGAACAAACGAAACTCAAGACGGATGATCAAAATGTGAATGCTTCACTCCTTCTTTAAATGAGGAAAAAGAATACCCTTGGCAGGGAAGGGAGAGGCAAAGATTAAAACAGAGACTGAAGGAACACCCATTCAGAGCCTGCCCCACATGTGGCCCATACATATACAGCCACCCAATTAGAGAAGATGGATGAAGCAAAGAAGTGCAGACCGACAGGAGCCGGATGTAGATCGCTCCTGAGAGACACAGCCAGAATACAGCAAATATAGAGGCGAATGCCAGCAGCCAACCACTGAACTGAGAATAGGTCCCCTATTGAAGGAATCAGAGAAAGAACTGGAAGAGCTTGAAGGGGCTCGAGACCCCAAAAGTACAACAATGCCAAGCAACCAGAGCTTCCAGGGACTAAGCCACTACCTAAAGACTATACATGGACTGACCCTGGACTCTGACCCCATAGGTAGCAATGAATATCCTAGTAAGAGCACCAGTGGAAGGGGAAGCCCTGGGTCCTGCTAAGACTGAACCCACAGTGAACTAGTCTATGGGGGGAGGGAGGCAATGGGGGGAGGGTTGGGAGGGGAACACCCATAAGGAAGGGGAGGGGGGAGGGGGATGTTTGCCCGGAAACCGGGAAAGGGAATAACACTCGAAATGTATATAAGAAATACTCAAGTTAATAAAAAAAAAAAAAAAGATAGGCATGATCTTGTCTTCATGTGGCTTACAAAGTTATAAGTAAAATACAGGGACGGGGTCTTTGACATATTTTGTATAGTAGGGGAAGAGAAATGAACATAAGAGTTTATACTCTTATTGATTCCCATGTGACTTACAAAATATTTACAGTTGAGGAAGAGACCTAACCTCGTTGATACCAACTAATCTTCCATATTATTCCATCAGCAGTAAGAAAAGCTGCTTGTAGTTGATTACTCCTACTTTATCCTGCATCATGGATGAAAAAAATAATGTCCAAAATATATAACTGTAGCCAACCTGTCATGACCAGAAAAAAGCCTGTGTCATTGAAAATCATTGAGATTCTTAGGTCACTTTTTACTTCAGCAAAGCAGATTAAATCCTGTCTGATACTTATTTTTATGGCAAATCAGGTTTTTATACAATATATACTTACCACCCATACATAAAACATATTTCCCATCCCCATCTCCTTTCATATCCTCTCCCATGTCTCCTCCTAGCCTAATCTACATCCTTTGTTACTTTCATTAAAAATTAACAGGAAAAGAAAGCACACACACACACACACACACACACACACACACACA
Source organism: Rattus norvegicus (assembly GCF_021556685.1). Taxonomy (NCBI): domain Eukaryota; kingdom Metazoa; phylum Chordata; class Mammalia; order Rodentia; family Muridae; genus Rattus; species Rattus norvegicus. The sequence goes on from NC_141554.1 coordinate 96,885,582, forward strand.
CACACACACACACACCAGAACAGTAAAAACAAACAAAACAGGAAAAAGAAGTTCTATTCATCTTTCAAGTTGATCAATTCTGAAGAGGTCAGGTATTAGAATTTAGAGGTGTATTCTTTTGTACATTGCTTTTTCTAGCATGATCAGGTCACTACCATAAAGTAAAGTGAATTGTGGCCCAACTTTCACATTTTTTCCCTGTGCACTGCAGATGGTGAATAATTTTTCCTTTAAAGAGTATATGAAGTAATCCATTCACAAAAGTACATGTATGAAAGGGCCCAGCATAGCTCTCCTCTGAGAGGGTCTACTAGAAGTTGACTGAAATAGGTTCAGAAACTTTCAGACAACCATTGTACTGAGGTCAGAGACCCTAGGGAAGACTTATGGGGAGACATAAAGGAACAAAAGTGAATGGCAACATAGGAATACCAAAATTGTCAAATAATCTGGCAGCTCACAGAGGCTAAGCTACTTAACACAGAGCAATACAAGGCCCCCTGCACATATGTAGTGTCTTACTTGTCCTCAGTGGGAGATGATGTGCCTAATCCTGAAGAGACTTCCAGGGAAGGGTGATGATGGGGTGGGGGTACCCTATCAGAGGTAAAAGGCAGTGGTGATAGGGGAATGACAATGGGGGGGTAAAGATGGACAACTGTAGAGAGCTGCGACGTGCAGCGCCTCAAAGATGGCACTGGTTTCTGCCTTCCAACGGTGAGCACTCCTTGCAGTATACAAGTCCTTATTTGGCTATGTCTGCCTGGCCAGCTAGCTTCCGAATAGTGACAGCCTATCTGCATGACCCACGTGGCTTTCTAGGACTGGCCAGTGCTAGCTATTTAAGAGTGGTGCAGGGCGTTCCCCGGAGAGAGAGAGTCAGAGAGAGAGAGAGTCAGAAGAGATAGAGTTCAGAAGATTGTATCAAGGTTCCTGAGTAAAACTGCTTGAAGAAGATCTCCTGTGTTCGTGTCTTCCTTGCTGGTCGAGGTTGGGCGCGGCAGACAACATTTGGGATGTAAAAAAAAAAAATAAATTAACTAATTAATAAATATTTTAAGAAAATAATATACATTGGCCATATAATTTCTAAATCAAGGAGTTCTATACTTGTAGAGTGAAGTAATCTTTGTTTACAAGAGAGAAAGTTGACATTTAATTGGTAAACTTTGATTTTTTTTAAATGAAGTGATTTGTCATGAAACAAAATTTCATGTAAGTTTTAGCCAATATAACATTTGCAAGGCATGATATAATTTATAATCAGGCAAATGTTAAAGGGATAAATTTAGAAATCAATTTCCTGAGAATGTTATTAAATATATTATTGTCTTTTTTTTTCTTTTTCTTTTTTTTCCGGAGCTGGGGACCGAACGCAGGGCCTTGCGCTTGCTAGGCAAGCGCTCTACCACTGAGCTAGGTCCCCAACCCTTATTATTGTCTTTTAAATAGCATTATTCTCTTTTAAGTAAAATGTTTTCTAGGCCTAGAAATAAAAACTATTGTTTAAAAACAGGCTTTCTAAATTCATTCTCCTTAAACATTTTTTCGAGCTGGAATTAAGAACACACACTCCTCTAATAGAGTCCTCAGGATAGAATTCTAAGAACCAAATGGTGAAGCTCGAGCTTTTTAATTTCTACTTCTGTGAGAATTAATATCCACTTCTTGCTACTCTGGGCCCCAGGTCTGCATGTGATAAACAAATACATGAATCCAAAGTACCTATACACAGTACTGTATGTTGACTCTCACCTAAGGCTGTTGGATACTTAAATTAACCATGTACCAGTGAATAGGTACATTACTAAGCTTAACAAACACAATAACTGTGTTGTAGTTTGAATTTTAGCAGTCCAGCTCTACATTTAGTTTTCTAAACCACTGGGGACAGAAATGAGTATAATATTGTGTCGAATGAGAATTAGATACAGAATAAGCAATCACAAAATCTTACCTTTAAAAAAAATAAAGCCTTTTATAACAGCATCTCTAGCCTTATGTTAACCTGTAAAATCTAACAGAAAATTTATTAAGCTCCTTTCAGGCTCTGAAACATGCTTTAAAACACTCTGCCCTAGTTTAGTCTCACTGGGCATTGAAAAGACAATTGCAAATTACGTGAAACTGTAAAGGCCAAATTCTCCCTGATCCCATAAGCCTCCTCTCCCAGGAGAAAGTGCATTATTAGTTTATTCTTTGAGTTGCCGTCCTCTAAATCTTTATTTTTCCTTCAAAATGAACTAAAATATTTAGCAAGCATAAGTAATTGAGAACAATTCAGTAACAGTAAGTCAATGAGAATTTTGTTTTTCTTTTTGTCTACTCTGTTCCTTTTAGGTTGCAGCAAAAGTTTGAACAACTAAATAGGAAATATTGATGCTTAAACCTTGTTTCACTTTCTACAAAGATTTCCACTTCCAGAGACTCTTTTGCCCAAAGGACTCTGCTTGAAGACTCCCACCATGGCTTGGCACATACTGTTAATGGATATTTCCTCATGAAATGACTTTAACTCAGACAGTTGGAAATGTTTTATTTGAATTGGTGTTAGTATCATTAACACGATTGTGCAGAGTAAGTGAAGAAGAAAATGTAGGTTGATGCTAAAACCCTTCAAGTATACCTTTATCCCATTATCCAGGTAAGGTTATATGAGACACTGTCAAACTAAATGGCACCATTTCATCACCCATGTGACTCCTCATCTTGTTTGCTTTATTCTCTAGAGAGCTATATCCAGGTTTTTTGACAACTGCTGATTCTGCTTGAAAACACCTTTTTCTTCAGATGTATACATAGGTTAGCATGGTATGAAACACAAGATAGCATGGGATCAGGTAATGGTTATTATCCTGACCTCTAGAAAATGAAAAAAAAAGTTTAATTTCTCTATATGCCTTTTCTTAATTTTATGACACCGAGGGAACATAACTTCTCTAAACTTTTATTTTATCTTGTGCAACATGGTGAAGACAGTAACTCATCTCAAGAACTAATTCATAAGTCACCAAATATTTATTTTTTAACAGATTACAGAATTGGCATACTACAAAAATCTATAAGTAATTCAATCATATATTATGAGCGAATCATATAATGAATGAGTGAAAATTAGTTGCAAGAGCAAACAGTGTAAATCATACGTCAGCAAAAGTTGGGAAGATGGTGTTGTTCTGATAAACATGATGGGAAAGTCAGGAACCATAGTTCATTTCTGTAATTTGGTACTTGTGGGATTTAGCAAGAAAGAATTCCACTAATTTTGTAATACACTAGGATACATAATGAGTTTTTAGACCAGCATGGACTCAGGAGTATGACTCTGTATAAAAAAAGAAAGAAAGAAAGAAAGAAAGAAAGAAAGAAAGAAAGAAAGAAAGAAAGAAAGAAAGAAAGAAGGAAAGGAAGAAAGGAAGGAAGGGAGGGGGGGATGGAGGAAGGAAGGAAGGAAGGAAAAGTGAAAAGAGGATGCTCAGGGTGAACATCGAGAAAGTAAGATATGGACTTTTTCTTTCTTATGAATAAGAGATTCACTGTGAAGCATTCAGAAACAAAGTGAAATGTTAAATTTTGTAGTTAAAAAGATAATTTGGCTGATAGTTTAAAGAATACTGAAAAAAATAGGGCAAAAGTGAAATAGAAAATCAGTGATATGACCAGATAGATGGTGGTAGTGGTAGATATGTGCTGATGTAATGAGACTGTAGACATTTTTTTTTTCGGGGCTGGGGACAGGGCTAGGACCTTGCGCTTCCTAGGCAAGTGCTCTACCACTGAGCCAAATCCCCAACCCCGACTGTAAACAATTTTACAAGTGGAAAACACACTCAGTGTGTTTTGGCATTAAAAAAAAAAAACAGCAGGCAAAGTTTGTATTCAATGAGATGGACTATTGGTAGATCAGCTCTATATATGTGTGTGCAAGGAAAAAAGGAATGTCTAAGAGCTCAATTTGGGATCTCTGAGATGTTTATTAGTTACCCAAAGGTAGAAATGTAACAACGATTTAGCCATAGGGATCTTAGTTACATTAAGAGGCGTTACTAAATATATGAATTTGAGAAAATGTAAAGATAAATTAAACATTTTATTTAAGTCGGTATAAATAGGAATGATATGTGAGTATTCAGTGTAGATTATATGAATGATGATGTATAACTATAATATAAGGAATTATGCTCTTCAGCTGGATCTTAAAGAGGCATTTTCTCAATTGAAGTTCACTGCTTTCAGATGATTCTACCCTATATCAAATTTACTCCAAACTATCCAGCAGACACCGCAGACCTCAATATACAGTCCATACATTGATTTTGGTTGTTTCATTTTATAAACACAATTATACATGATATAGCCTTGTTATTTATGCTGTACTTTATATATTTCATGTTATATATTTTTAATATTTTTCTATATCAACACATAGAGGAATCTTTATTTCTCTGTGTTTTACATTTTATGGCTTGTATGTAACAGAGCATATATAAATGATTTACTTCCTATTTCTTGAAATATATAAAACCTCCTTGATGTTTTTCAGATTAATAGCTTCATTTAATATTAATTTTTACATTCATGTATGTATAGGTATACATGTGAACACATATTTTTAAATACATGAATGTATACACTATGCGTGTGAATTCAAATTTAATTGCATATATGACAGCCTTCAAATCAGAGGACATTCCTAAAGGAATACGTTTTCTCTTTCCATCATGTGAGTCCTGGAAATTGAGTCAAGATTTTCGTTTTTGTATGAAGTGTCTTTACTGCTGAGTCATTCTCAGTGCTCATTGTCTCCAGAAGAATAGATTTCTTCTTCTATTTTTTTTTATCTGTCTTACTCACTATATACCAGCAAGTCATTATCTTCTTCCATTCTGCCTTCTGAATGGTCTGCATCCCATTCCTTCTCCTCCATCTCCAAGAGGATGTCTCCACATGCCTCCAGACATACCACCCGTAAGGCCTCTCCACTTCAAGGGACCTCAAGTCTCTTGAGGGTTTGGTATCTCTTCTCTCACAAATGCCAGACCAGGCAGTCCTTTGATATACATATCAGGGGCCTCAGACAAGCTAGTGTATGCTGCCTGGTTGGGGGCTAGGGGTTCCCGTTTATTTGAGACTGCTAGTCTTCCTATGGCATCACCCTCCTCCTGAACTTCTTGTGACTTTTCCCTAATTCAACCACATGGGTTCCCTGATTTCAATCCATTCTTTTGTTGAAAGTATCTGCTTCTGTCTCAGTCAGCTGCTTGTTGAGGCTCTTAGAGGGCAGTCTTGCTAGTCGACTGTCGGTAAGTATACCATGGCATCCATAATTGTGTCAAATCTTGGAGCCTCCTCTTGAGATGGATCGCAATTTGGGCCAGTCACTGGACCTCTCTTCCCTTAATCTCTTCTCCATTTTTGTACCTGCAGTTCTTTTAAACAGTGGTAATTCTGGATCAAAATTTTGGATTGTGGGATGGCATTCCCAACCCTCCACTGGAGGTGGATTCTTCAAGTTCCTTCTTCCCACTGTTGAGCATTTCATGGAAGCTCCCTCCCTTAGAGTCTGAGATTCTCTCAAATTCCAGGTGTCTTGTACACTCAAAGCCCGCCCCCCACTTCCCACATCCTGAGCTTGCCTATTTCCATTCATTCTGCTGGGCCTCGGGGCTTCATTTACGTTTACCTACCCCAACACCAGATATACTTCCCCCTTTCCCCTCTGCCTCTCTTCTCCACTGAGTTCCTCTGCCCTCTACTTTCTTCTCCCTCCCAAGTGGGATATAAGCATCTTCACTTGGGCCCTTGGGTTGTATACCTCCTTGAATTATATGGATTATATCCTGGATATTCTGTACTTTTTGATTAATATCCACCTATTAATGAATACATCCCATACATGTCATAGTGGTCTGAGTTATGTCACTCAGGATAATATTTTTCTAGTTCCATCCATTTACCTACAAAACTCATGTTGTCTTTGTTCTTAATAACTGAATAATATTCCATTGTATAAATGATGCATATTTTCTGTATCTATTCTTCCGTTGTGAGGTATCTGGGTTGTTTCCAGCTTCTGGCTATCACAAATCTGGCTGCTATGAACATAGTAGAGCATTTGTCCCTGTGGCATGCTGACACAATTTTTGAGTGTATGTCCAAAAGTGTTATAGCTAGGTCTTCATATAGATCTATTTCCAATTTTCTGGGGAAACTCCAGATTGATTTCTAGAGAGGTTGTACCAGATTGAAATCCCATCAGCAATAGAGGAGTGTTATTCTTTCTCCAAATCCTGGCCATCAAGTGCTGTTGCTGGAGTGTTTGATCTTAGCCATTCTCAAAATTTTAAGGTGGAATCTCGGGGTAAGTTTGATTTTCATTTCTCTGATCACTATGGACTTTGAATATTTCTTTAAGTGCTTTTGTACATTTGAAATTCCTGTGTTATGAATCCCCTGTTAAGTTCTATATTCCCCATTTTTGACTTTTTTGGAGGTTAGCTTCTTGAGTTCTGTACATATTTTGTAAATAAGCACTCTATTGCATGTGCAATTGCTTGAATATATTTTTCCCAATCAGTGAGTTGATTTCTCCTATTGACACTTTCCTTTGCCTCATAATAGCTTGTCATTTCCATGAGGTTCCATTTATCAATTTTTGATCTTAGAGCCTGAGCCATTGGATTTTGCTTAGGAAATTCCCCACCCGTGCTCAGTGTCCATGAAATTGAGGCTCTTTCCTACTTTCTCTTCTATTATATTGTTTTTGGTTTTATGTGGAAGCCCTTGATCCACTTGGATGTGAGTTTTGGGCAAGGAGAAAAATATGGGTCCATTTTCATTTTTCTACATACTGACTCCCATTTAGACCAGCACAATTTATTGCAGATATCTTCCTTTTTCCATTGTATATTTTTGCCTTCTTGTTAAAGATCAAGTGTCCATAATTATGTGGTATTATTTCTGGAATGTCAATTCTATTTCATTGACCAACTTGTCCCTTGTCCACCTCTGTACCAATATCAAGTAGTTTTTATCATTATTGCTCTGTAGTTTGGCTTGAGGTCACCTATGGTGATTCTTCCAGAAGTTCTTTTATTGTTAAGATTTTTTTTGCTGTCCTGGGCTTTTCTACTTTGCATATGACTTTCCATGTCTTTGAAGAGCTGTGTTGGAATATTGATGAGGATTGTATTAAATGCATAGATTACTATTGGTAAGATGACCATTAATGAGAATATCAATACTTCATTGAAACAAATACAGGGAATCACAGGGAAACAGGTAGAAGCACTTAAAGAGGAACAAATTCGTTAAATAAATACAGGAAAACACAATCAAACAGGTGAAGAAATAGAAGAAAGTGGTCCAAGAGCTAAAAGTGAAAGTATAAAAAATAAAGAAAACACAAAGGGAGGTTACCCTGGGAATGGACAATCTAGGAAAGAGGTCAGGAACTACAGATGTAAGTAACCATCAACAACAATTCTGTTGAAAAGAACCCAGGTTACAAAAAAATCTTAACAATAGAAGAACTTCTGGAGGAATCACCATAGGTGACCTCAAGTCATACTACAGAGCGATAATGATAAAAACTGCTTGATATTGGTAGAAAGACAAATAAGGGACAAGTTGATCAATGAAATAGAATTGAAGTTCCAGAAATAATACCACAAAATTATGGACAAGAGATAGAAGAGAGAATCCAAGGAACAGAAGCTACCTCAAAAAGTACTGACACAATGGTCCAAGAAAATTCAAAACATAAAAGTCTACTAACCCAGAACATCCAGGAAACCCAAGACCCAATAAAAAGTATACATTTCTTAACTGTTGAGGCATCTCTCCAGAGATCAAAGGATGAATGATTTCTACACTTACTATTCTAGACGTATATCAAGGGTAAAGTCATTTGCCACCCTGAAAGGTTTTGGTGCATTCACTTTTACTGTTTTCTTTCAGCACAACATATGAACCATGTGCTTTAGAATTATAAAATGCATAAAAATTGGTATTTCAATTATGCACAGAGGCCATGTTAATCTTCCCTGAGTCATTCCAAATATACTGTCCATTATTCTGAAATGAGCACTAGGAAATGATTTTTAATTTTTCAATGGATAAATGCTATAGAGTGGCTTGCAGCCAAGGATATGGCAGATTATTAACTCTGCATTCAATTTACCCTGGAAGGTGGGAGAAAGAGAGGACTTTTTGGACAGCTGAAAATTTTTATTATTTGAGTGCTGATTGGAGGGTAGCCACATCATCTTAAGTTTTGGAAATGTGTGGATCTAATGTTCTGAATAGTCACATATGCAGAGTGGTTAGAAAGAGTTAATGACAAAATTATCATTGAGTAGAGCGTTGTTCAGCTTTCATGTGTATGGATTTTCTGCTGTTTTGTTATTGAAGACCAGCCTTAGTCCATGGTGATCTGATGGGATGCATGGGATTATTTCAATCTTCTTGTATAGGTTGAGGCCAGTTTTGTGGCTGATTATATGGTTAATTTTGGAGAAGGTGCCATGAGGTGCTGAGAAGAAGAAGGAAGTGGTTTATTTATCATAAACCAGCAAGAATTACAGTGGATATAGGTAACAGAATGATGAAGAGATGGTTGAGAGAGCAAAATGGTCTTGAATAGAACCAAATAAAAATTATGCCTCAAGAAATTTATGAACACACATACACACACATCACATACACACTCACCCCCATATATATAGATAGATAGATAGATAGATAGATAGATAGATAGATAGATAGATAGATAGATATCCCACTACACAACCACTATACATGGACTGACCCTGGGATCCAACTGCATATGTAGTAGTGAATAGCTTATTGGGGCACCAGTGGAAAAGGAACCCTTGATCCTGCCAAGGTTGAACACCCAGTGCAAGGGATTGTAAGCTATATAATCCTTTACTTGTTCGCCCCCCTCTCTTTTTCTCTCTTTATCTCTCACTCACCATTTCTCTTTCACAGCAGATATCATGCAGGAAGAAGAACTATGTAGAACAAGTGAGCTTTGGGGAGGGAATCCATCATTTGACACAGCCTTGATGAAAGCACCTCAGAAAGGAACAAAACAGGGTGTAAAGGGGAGATTTCTGGTTTTCCTCATGCGGTTGCAGTTCCTTTCAATGTTTGTTATTGCTTTATTATTCCTGTAATTAGCATGGTGTGAATGGGTATGGGGAAATCTCACTGCCTATAGTCTGGTGTGATTGCTTCTTGGGAGACAGCCCAATCTATCAAATAATTTCTCCTCAGATCAACATGAATATGAATTTTCATAACACACTACTGTTTATATGAACTATGATGTTAAAGAATCCCTGATTTGATTTAAATAGTTTTAAGAAGTTAGAGTAATTTATAGAAAGCTGTAGGAGATGGTTTAAGTTGTTTTGCCAGAAAAATGTAATAGTTAGAATTAAGAGTAGAATGTACCCATTCCCCAGGAGAATAATAAGGGGTACATACATTGTAAAAGAAATATGGAGAGTTTTCATGAGCTAAAGGAATGTTAAATACATGAAGTTAGTATGGGAACAAGCTTAATTAGTATTTTACTGATGTGTACAGACACTATGACCAAAGCAACTCTTAAAACGACAGCATTTAAATGGGGATGGCTTACAGTTTCAGAGGTTCAGTTCATTATCATTAAGGCAAGAGCATAGCAGCATCCAGTCAGGCATGGTGGAGGCAGGGATAAGAATTCAACATTTTCATTTAAAGGCTTCTAGTGAAAGACTGACTTTCAGGAAGTTAGGATGAGGGTCTTATAGCCCATATCCACAGTGATTCATCTACTCCATACTTTCTTATTTTTTATTTCCATTTTTATTAAATTGGGTATTTCTTATTTACATTTCAAATATTATTCCCCTTCCTGGTATCCTGTCCATAAGCTCCCCAAACCCTCCCCCTCCCATTCTATACGGTGTTCCCCTCCACATGCACCCACCCATTAAGGCCCCCCAACAATCCCCTACACTGGGGATCCAACATTGGCAAAACAAAGGGTTTCCCTTTCCACTGGTGCCCCAATAAGGCTATTCACTGCTACATATGAAGTTGAAGACCAGGGTCAGTCCATGTATAGCCTTTAGGTGGTGGTTTAGTCCCTGGAAGTTCTGGTTGGTTGGCATTGTTGTTGTTATGGGGTCACAAGCCCCTTCAGCTCTTTCAGTCCTTTCTCTAATTCCTCTAATGTGGGTCCTGTTCTCAGTTCAGTGGTTTGATACTGGCATTTGCCTCTGAATTTGACATGTTCTGGATGTGTCTCTCAGAAGAGATCTATTCCTGTCAGCATGCACTTCTTAGCTTCATCCATCCTATCTAGTTTTGGTGGCTGCATATATATATATATATATATGCCACATGTGGGACAGGCTCTGAATGGCTTTTCCTTCAGTCTCTGCTCTAAACTCTGCCTCCCTATCACCTCCTATGAAAATTCTTGTTCCCCTTTTAAAGAAGGAGTGAAGCATCCACATTTTGGTCATCCTTCTTGAGTTTCATAGGGCCACACTTTCTAATAGTGTCACTCACTGGACACTATTACACTGGAGCATATACAATTATATTGCACTTCCTGGCTCTAAAGGCTTGTACAAACAGAGGTCTATTGGGGGGCTATTCCTAAACATAACATAATGAAAAATACATCTAGTTCAACTTCAGAAGTCACCATAGTCTAGAACAGTCTCATTAGTGATAAAAGTCCAAAATTCAAGGTCTCTTCTGAGATTCATCCAGTCGCTTAACTATAATCCACAAAGCAAGACAGGAAGCCAGTTAAGCAAACTTCAGACTTTGCATCTCTATGTCTGATGTCAAAGTGGTCTTTAGATCTTCAATTTTTCCCATATTTGTTGACTGCAACAAACTTCTAACAGCTGGACTTGTTCCATTCCCACTTAGGAGCTTTTCTCAACAGATGCTCTGGCATCTCAAACAAACTTGGATTTCCAAGGCAACTTAAGTGTTACAGATACCTGTTTCAGTGTTGAAGATATAGACATGACCTTCTGGACTCTTCCAAAGAGCTGGATTCACTTCTCTAGCTCTGCCTTCTGTAGCACTCTAAGGTTAGGGAGATCTATTCTGCTGCTGCTGCTCTTCTCAGTGATAAACCCATGGTATTGGCATCTCCAATACTGGGGTATTGTGCTGCAATTTGGTTTCACCACTAGCCCCTCATAGGCTCTCTTCATGGTGCCAATCCTTAAAACCTTTCCATGCCCTCTTCAGTCCTGGGCCATCAAGTGTAACTAATGCTGAACCTTCGACATTGGCCTTCCATGGCCTCTAAGTGTGCCATGCCTCAGCTGCTCTTCATGACCCTTTATTCCTTCAAAACCTGTACCATCTTGGTGACTTTTACACATTACCAAATACAGCTGCACTACAGGGTACAACCTTGGTTATATCTGTATCACAGCTTCATTGTGCTCTCAAAACCACTTCGAAGATTTCACCTCTGTGATGCTGCTCGCTTCTTAACCACCCCTAATTTCTTACCTCTAGCTAAACAGCATGAATTGTTCTAGTAGTCACTTCTAATCTGAAATCTAAAGCCAGATCCATGTGGCCAAAGTTGAAGTTTTTCTGCTACTCCCTGGGGCTGGAACATGACTGCCCCCCTTCTTCTTTTACATTATCACCAGCTTTCTGACTTCAAACTCCTTCACTGCCTAAGCTTGAGTGTCTTGGATCTTGCTTTCTAAATTAACATTGAATTCCATTGGCAGCAATCTCCATGGCTTTATCTCCTAGGATTAAAGGTGTATATCACCATGACTAGATCTAAGCTTACCTGGGTAGGATCCTCCTCCATATACCCATTCTCTTAATTCAATTTAGTACCTTTGAAGAAATGATTCAGTTCTATTTCACTTCTTGGTGCCCCTTTAATACTCAAGCCATATATTTCCTACTTTTTTTCTATGTTTGCTATGCTTATTCAAACTACTCTTCATGAGACTTAACAAGAGAGCAAAGTATACAATGGACATTTCTAAGACTTTCTTATCAATGCACTTAATCTGAGTCTCTTCATCTTAGACTCAGGCAGAATCTTCAGAAAAGGGCAAAAAGCAGCCACATTCTTCACCAAAATACTACAAAAATAGTCTCTAGGCCATGTATTGAAATTCTCCACTGAAACCACTTGGGCCAGGTCTGCACAATTCAACTCTCTCTCAGTAAAATATTCTTCCATATTCCTACTAGTATAGACCATTAAGCCCCCTTTAAAGCATTCTACCACTTTCCAAACCCAAAGTCCCCAAATCTACATTCTTCCCAAATAAGCCTGGTCAGGCCTATTACAGCAATATCCCATACCTGTAACCAACTTCTGTCTTGGGGTTTTACTGCTGTGAATAGACACCTTGACCAAGGCAACTCTTTTTTTTATTTTTTATCTTTATTAACTTGAGTATTTCTTATTTACATTTTGATTGTTATTCCCCTTCCCGGTTCCAGACCAACACCCCCCTAACCCCTCCCCTTCCCCTTCTATATGGGCTTCCCTTCTCCATCCTACCTCCATTACCACCCTCCCCCCTACAATCACGTTCACTGGGGGTTCAATCTTGGCAGAAACAAGGGCTTCCCCTTCCACTGGTGCTCTTACTAGGCTATTCATTGCTACCTATGAGGTTGGAGCCCAGGGTCAGTCCATGTATAGTCTTTGGGTAGAGGTTTAGTCCCTGGAAGCTCTGGTTGCTTGGCATTGTTGTTCATATGAGGTCTCAAGCCCCTTCAAGCTCTTCCAGTCCTTTCTCTGATTCTTTCAACTGCGGTCCCATTCTCAGTTCAGTGGATTGCTGCTGGCATTTGCCTTTGTATTTGCTGTATTCTGGGTGTGTCTCTCAGGAGAGATCTACATCCGGTTCCTGTCGGACTGCACTTCGTTGCTTCATCCATCTTGTCTAATTGGGTGGCTCTATGTGTATGGGCCACATGTGGGGCAGGCTCTGAATGGGTGTTCCTTCTGCCTCTATTCTAAACTTTGCCTCCCTATTCCCTGCCAAGGGTATTCTTGTTCCCTTTTTAAAGAAGGAGTGAAGCATTCACATTTTGGTCATCCTTCTTAAGTTTCATGTGTTCTGTGCATCTAGGGTAATTTAAGCATTTGGGCTAATATCCAATTATCAATGAGTGCATCCCAGGTGTGTTTTTCTATGATTGGATTACTTCACTCAGGATGATATTTTCCAGTTCCATCCATTTGCCTATGAATTTCATAAAGTCATTGTTTTTGATAGCTGAGTAATATTCCATTGTGTAGATGTACCACATTTTCTCTATGACCAAGGCAACTCTTATAACAATAACATCGCCAAGGCAAGAGCATGGCAGCATCCAGGCAGGCATGGTACAGGAGGAACTGAGAGTTCAACATCTTTATTTAAAGGCTTCTAGTGAAAGATTGACTTCCAGGCAGGTAGGATGAGGGTCTTAAAGCCCACACTCACAATGATCTATTCCATCAAGCCCACTTATACTCCAAAAGGTCCACAATTTCTAATAGTACCAGTCTCTGGGTAGAGCATATACAAACCAACACAGGAACTATAGCAGAAACTATAGTATAGAAAGAGAAAATTAGGTTTGGGAAAATTAATGGTCAAAGGTTAGGTAGGGTCTGAGTTCCTGAATCTAAGGATGTGGCAACAGATTTTTGTGTGTACCATGAAAAACAGGATTATGAAACAATATTAAATACTATTGTTCAGATAAACTGAACAATAGTTCACAAAGAAGATGTATGATAGATAATTTGTTGTACCATATATATAATTTGTCATCAGTTAAGCTTTGGAAAACTTATTTAAAGTTCACTAATTGTTGACGAATTATTGATTTGGAGCTATGATGAATTTGTGGAGAGAAAGATAGATGGGGAATGTTTAGCAAGAGAGATCCTCAACTCAACACAGTACCACTCCAGCTAGAAGAGCACATAATTGATAAACCTGCTATAATGTCATTGTGTGTAGTAATTTTAATATTTTTAAGAACATATTCTTGTGATTGTTTTAGGGAATATATATAACTTATGGCTATGAGATAATCTTTTTCTTACATGAAGAATTTTTGTATTGGTTACTTTAAAAACACTAAGAGAAAAAAATAAAATTTTTGGAGCTTTGCTACATCCACCAAATGTGTGCATTTGTAAGTTTGTACATGCATATGTAAAATAAATGAGGCTTGTTGAGTTTGTTTCATTCACCAAGCCCCCCCTCTGTGTGTGTGTGTGTGTGTGTGTGTGTGTGTGTGTATGTGTGCATTTTTCCAACTGTCTATGTTCAAGAGTGTAGGTGTGCATGCATTTGTTTTCCCCCTTTACACTGGTTCCAGAGATTTTTTAGTTTTATGCTTTTTTCATTGTTGTTGTTTTTGTTGTTGTTGTTGTTGTTGTTGTTTTATTGATTTATTTACATCCTGCTCACTGCCCCTTGCTTGATACCCTCCCTCAAGCATATTCCCCATCCTCACTTCCCTTTCACCTTTAAGATTTTGGGGGCTGCTCTGGGTCTGCCCTCAACCCAGAAACGTTAAATATTTGCAGGACAAGGTGCATCTCTTCAACCGAACCCAGATAAAGCATCACAGATTCAAGAACATATCTAGGGTACAGGCAACAGCTTTTGTAATAGCTTCTGCTATAGTAGTTCAGGACCTAGTGGAAGGTAAAACTGTATGTTTGGTAATATACATGGAGAACTAGGTCCAGCCTGTATATGCCCTTTGATTGATGCTTTAGTCTCTGAGAGCACCAAGAGTCCAGTTTAGTTCAAACTTTTGTCATCCTGTGGAGTTCCTATCCCCTGTGGGTCCTGCAATTCTTCCTCTTATTCTTCCATAAGAATTTCCAAGCTCGTTCCACAGTTTTACTGTGGGTGTGTACATCTGTCTGAGTCAACTGCTTGGTTAAGTCTCTCAGAAGACACCCATTTTCTCTCTCTCTCTCTCTCTCTCTCTCTCTCTCTCTCTCTCTCTCTCCCCTTCTCCCTCATTCCTTCCCTCCCTCTCCATTCCTCCCTCCACTGCAGTGTGTGTGTGTGTGTGTGTGTGTGTGTGTGCGCGCCCGCGCACACCTGTGTATTTAAAACTAACAAAAATCTTGTGAAATTGGGACTGTTCTGGTTACTGGTAGGTTTATTAGATCAAAACAACTCAGCCACTGCCATGTGAGTACAGAATAGGAATCAGGTTGTTACAGGATTTCAATTTTGATAACAGAAATGTAAATTGGGGTACAGACGGGAGAAAAAGCCAAATATATATGAAAAAAAAAAGACAATAGATGTCCCACGCTACTTCTCGCCAGCAAGAACGACGCAGGACACAAAGGATCCTTCTGCAGAAAAAGCTTTAATGCATCTTGAGAGCGAGAGCACAAGCTTACAATACGGAGACCCCGAGTGAGGGAAAGACCATCCCTTATATAGGAAACTATCCTCGCCTAGGACGTGTCACTCTCTGGCTGGTCGCTGCCAAACGTGCCAGATGATGTACCACAGCATACGTGTCCCCCTGAATGAGGAATTTACCAGGCGCTTGCGTATTGCCCTTTTATTAGGTGCATCCTGCCGGATATCGGCGCCATCTTACAATGGAGAATGTGGGGGCGGCCCGCCACATCTACCCCTTTTCTGTTTATAAGCAAATAGGACACCCATAAATAGGAGGGTGAAGGCAGAGGTCATATCCTCGCACAAAGTTGGCGAACCTGTACAAGAGAGATACCCTTAAGCCGTTGTTGAGACCCAGGGCACTCCCGACCCGTCGCACTGCCATTTTTCGAGGGAGGGAAAACTGGGGCAGATACCCTCATGTAATATGACATGCCTTCCAGGGAGCATGTTTGGTAGAACTTCCCTGTGTGATGCTAAGCTCGTCATCCCTCATGGGCTGCTCAAGCCGGACACTCTAATCCTGTGCAATGAACCGAGGTTCTAGGAGTGCAAGAGCTGTCCAGCCGGCGACCTATTGCTTAAGCATGGTTAACCATATATCGGCTGACGCTCCTTGTTCAAGGGCTATAAGCGCCTGGGTGATCACAATTTTGTCCCTCTTTGTTTGAAATCTCAATTTGCTCAAGGGCTATAAGCGCCTGGGCGATCACAATTTTGTCCCTCTTTGTTTGAAATCTCAATTTGCAAAGCAACCAGAGGAGTAACACTAATCTGCAGCAGAGGACTGCTCCAAACAGTACCACCCCCACCCATTCCTTAAAATAAGAGACTGCTGAGGTGATCCAGGATGACAATCCTTCTGTCAAAGACAGATCCAGTCGGGTAGAGTTTACTTGAATGATGGCCGCTCTCAATTCCCTGAGCGTCTGCTCAATATCCGAGGTCCAATTCTGTAACAAATGCTGTGAAAGGGTTTTAGACAAATTGGCAGCTTTGGTAAATTGTTCATACTGTATAGATGTGACACAAAGGCCGGGGAGCTTTTGTTCACAGCCAAGCTGGGCCAGTTGCCATCGGATGTCTAGCTGCTCTTGGACCAGATCTATACGTTGGTTAACAAGCATGAGGCCTACTTGTATCTGAGTATTAACCGAGGCCTATCTGTCCAGAGCCACAGAGACGGTAGCCTATAAATAATTGATAGTTTGGGTTCTCTGTACTGAGTTTGACAAGGCCAATGCTGAGGCAGTAACCGAAGCAGCAACTGCCATTGTAGCAATAATGCCAACAATAATTGCAGAGATGCCAAAATCTCTCTTTCCTCTAAATAAAGTCAGGGTCCCCGGAGTCTCAACAGGGACCGGGATAAAGCGAGGCATGCGGGTAACTACCGCTATGAAATATTGGCTAGCATCCCAGCACAGGGCATAAAAACATGAACCATCTGTACAATTCAATTTAGAAACTTTAGTAGCATTACTTATAATCCACACAAATGGCGGCCAGACACAAACCGGAGAATGGGTTAAACCCCGTGCTCCAGTAAGGTTTATATTTTATATGAGTAGCTGTCCAGACAGAGGCTGAAGGGTGGATATTCCCCGTCCAGGAAAATGATAACCGTCCCTTTTCTCCCTTTCCTCCAAGTAGCATCGCCATGGGCGTAAAATCAGTGCAGCTACCATTAATGCCACAAAGCATCCATTGATCAAAGGGATTATTACTGGACCGTCTAGGATCAATGGTGGTGAAGTTCACTCCGCCGCCCAAATCAGGGGAGAAGGAGAAAATATTCTGGACTGCCCAGGCAGAGTCCCGGGACTGGCAACCAGTCCACGGCAAAGTAAGTTTTTATCCTGGCTCCCTCTACAAAAGGGTGCCAACTTTAGTTGACGGAGAGGGCAGGTGGAGGAGTTAATGTAAAGCCACCAACCATAGAGAACTGTGGTGTTAGCCACAATGTCTTCCTTACCAGTTCCCCATGTGGCCTCCCTTAACTAAGCAGAAGATTGATTACTCAACATAATGCAAGGAAGATCAGAAGATGTTTTGTTGAATATGCCAAAACAAAGGCTGCCCTTAATGGGAATAGTCCTATTTTCTTTTACTTGCTCTATATGGGAATCTAATGGTAAATAGGCTAGTCCCAATTCTTTGTTGGTAGTAAAGAAACATGGAAACACTTGGGCATTATACATCACCGGCATCGGGAGGGGGAAGGTTGACATTATTCCCCACCGTAGTTCGCTCTGCACTTTTATTGGCACTCCCTGGATCAGCATGAGGATCACCAGAGTTGTCATCTTCTTGGTCCTCTGTCTTGATATTCCGAGTAAGTTGTCCCGGAACCCAAATTTTCATTATCCTGTGGAAAAACACAAACAGCTCCCCTGGATCTTATCAAAACAGGATCCGGGACCTTCCATTCGTTTGTCAATACATCTTTCCACTTAACTAATTCTTTTGTCCTTTTGGGCTCTGAGCAATGTCGCTCAGCCGCTGTTTGCCCAGCTTCATCAAGATTTAAAAAATTTAAGGTAAAAATGGCCAAAGCAGTGGCCACTCGGGGTGGTGGGGGGAGTTCTATCATAATTCCCCCTCTTCGTTTTATTAAATATGATTTGAGCGTCCGATGAGCACGCTCTATGATTCCCTGTCCTTGAGGGTTGTAGGGCAGGCCCGTCAGATGGGTAACCTGCATCTGAGCACAAAACTGACGGAATTTTTGAGATGTATAGGTGGGGCCATTGTCAGTTTTTACACATCTTGGCTTTCCCCAAGCACTCCATGCTTCAAGGCAGTGCTGAATGACATGTGCTGTTTTTTCTCCTGTAAGTGGGGTGGCACGTAGAATGCCAGAACATGTATCTATAGATACATGCACATACTGTAATTTTCCAAAAGTAGAATTATGAGTAACATCCATTTGCTAGATTTGCAATGGCTGTATTCCTCTCGGGTTGACCCCAATGTGAGGAACTGGGAGGAACTGGCAGCACTGTTGGCATTGGGTGACTATATCACGTGCCTCTTTTCTAGTTATAGAGAAGCGGCGGCGTAAAGTTTCCGAGGTAACATGGAAATTGCCATGAAAGGTTTTATCGGCCTCTAGAGGAGAGGCCAGGGCCACAGCTATCATTTTTGTGGCTTTGTCAGCCAAATCATTCCCTGAACTCATTGGACCAGGAGTCCAGAATGGGCCCGTATATGAGTAATATATACAGGGATCTCCTATTTATTAAAATAATTTGGATTTTTTTTTAAAATCTCTGCTACCTTGCTAGTTGTTTTAATTACGCCGGCGGTTTCAAGATATTAACAGCATTGACCACATAGGAGGAATCTGAAACAATATTTAGAGGCATCTGGAATTTTTCAAGGACCTCCATGACCACTAGGCATTCTACCACTTGGGGTGAGGTTTCAAAATATTGTCGTGAGAACACTTGGGAATTTACCACATATGCTCCCACTCCTGTTTTTGACCCATCCGTATACACTGTTATCCCTTCTTTTAACGGTCTGTGGGATGTGACGCGAGGGAAAACAACAGGTTGTGATCTAGCAAAACATAATAGGGGGTGTTTAGGATAATGATTATCTATCTGTCCAGCAAAGAAAGTAACTAACACTGCCCAAGCATTTGAGGTAGCAGCTAATGTTTGAACCTGAATGGCTGTATATGGTACTATCAAAGTTTTGCGTTCTTTCCCAAAATGAGTAATAGCTGCCTTCAACCCGCGGAGTGCAAGCTGAGCAACCGCATTGGGATACCAGTCAATAATCTTAGCAGGAGATGCATTGGGATGGATCCATAATAAAGGCCCATTCTGCCACAAGACAGCTGTTGGTAATTGCATAGCTTTGAAAACGCACAAATCAAAAGGCTTGGTTTCATCAATGCGCTGCAATTGAGCATCCTGTAAGGCCTTTTCTACAACTTCTAAGGCCTGGTTTGCGGCTGGCGTCAATGCTCTCGGAGAGGAGATATGAGAGTCCCCTTCCAAAATATCAAATAAAGGCTTCAACTCAGCAGAGGAAATCTTTAAAAATGGTCTCATCCAATTTATATCTCCCAATAACTTTTGGAAATCATTTAAGGTATGCAAATGATCTCTGCGAATCTCTAATTTCTGGGGAACTATTTTTTTCAGGATAAATGACCGATCCCAGAAATGATCCAATTTCTGCAATTTGAACCTTTTCTGCAGCGACTTGTAGTCCCCATCGTCCCAATGTTTTGATTAAGATGGGATATGAGGTCTGTAAGGTTGTTAAATCTTTATCACATATTAAAATGTCATCCATGTAATGAGCCAGAAGCAAAGATGGAAATTGCTTCCTTATATGTTCAAGGGCTCGTTGCACATATAGTTGACAAATAGTGGGGCTATTGGCCATACCTTGAGGCAGGACCTTCCACTGAAATCTCTTATCAGGTTCAAGATGATTAGTAGCTGGTATAGTAAATGCAAACCTCTGTCTGTCCTATGGACACAAGGAGATGGAAAAGAAACAATCCTTAATGTCTATAATTATTATCTTCCATTGCTTAGGTAAGGCGGAGAGTAAGGGTAGGCCTCGTTGGATCGAGCCAAATAAACACATGTGTGCATTAATGGCTCTCAAATCATGGAGAAGTCTCCATTTTTCTGATTTTTTTCTTTATCACAAAAATAGGAGTATTCCATGGTGAAATGGACGGTTCTAAATGACCAAGCTGCAATTGTTCATTAACCAATTTAGTGGCAGCTTCTAATTTTTCAGAGGATAGATGCCATTGAGGAACCCATATTGCCTCATCCGTAAGCCAGGGTATGGGCATAGAACCCTCAATGGCATCTAGGAAAAACTGAGGCCTTGTTTATGTGGGTTGGCGACTCGTTCAATGGGCGTGAGACAGCCCTGTTCTAATCCCCCTAAGCCTTTCCCTTCCTTATAGCCCATCCTTGACATCATGTGGGCCACTTGTGGGGAGTATTCGATAGATAAGGTTAGTCCCATGGTCTGCATAACATCTCTCCCCCAAAGATTAACAGGTAGGGGAAGTACATAGGGAACAAATTGTCCCTGTCGGCCATTGACAGTCGTCCAAGTTAGAGTGGCAGAGCTGATTTTAGGGCACAACTGGTAGCCTAAGCCTTGTAGCGCGTGAGAAGATTTTATGGTAGGCCATGATTGAGGCCACCATTTTCAGGAAATTATACTTTTATCAGCCCCAGTATCCAGAATGCCTTCAAATTTCTTTCCATTAATTTCTAAGCTCAATTTTGGGCGGTTGTTAAGATGAACCACCAAATATGCCAAATCATTACCAGTGGACCCCATGGGCCCATTGGTATCCTGTATTGTGGTTTGGGAGCACGGAAGGAGTAATAACTGTGCTATTCTATCTCCTTCACTTATGGGAAAAACCCCATCGGGACTTGAACAAAGAATCTGAATATCAAGAGAGTGCTGAGCTTCAACAAGGCCTGGATGGACTATCAGTCCTTGTAGGGCGAGAGATCCTCTCCCAAGGACAAGGCCTATGGTTCCTGGGGGCAAAGGCCCCACAGTCTGAGCAGGAATTGGCTGAATGCCCATCTGGGGTATTAGAAAGAAGTCGGAGGCGGCACACAAGTCCAATTTTGTGTCACCTCTTGGGGAGTCTCCTCTGTCAGGGTCATGGCTTTCTGAAAGTGGTTCCCATATCTTTGAGGCCCCTGGGACCGTGGCCCCAACGATCTGTTTTTTGACATCTCATTAGGCTGAGCTTCTAAAGGAGGGAGCAGTTTGCCCTTAATATCCCTCACTGAGCGGCACTGGTCAGGCCTATGGTAGCCCTTGCCACATCGGACACAGATAGTTGCAGGCCTCCTGTCTCCCTTGGTTATCCTACAGTCTCTTTTTTAATGGCCCACTTTTCCACATTGAAAACATGATCTTGTATCTGTCCCTTTAAGGGGGCGTCGCCGGGACTGGAGAATGGCGGCCGCCAAGCCTGCGTTAGTAAGGGGCCCACTGAGTTCTCTGCAGACTCTGAGCCAATCCTGTAACCCTTTATTTTTCCTGGGGGCTATGGCTGCTCGGCATTCCTGGGTGGCTTGCTCAAAAATGAGCTGTTCTATAAGCGGCGCTGCTTGCTCCGCATCACCGAATATTCATCCTGCAGTCTCTGTCATTCTGGCTACAAAGTCTGAGAATGGTTCCTGAGGTCCCTGGATGATTCTGGTATGTTGATTATCGGCCCCTCCTTTCTTAGTGAGTGCCTTCCAGGCCTTAATGGCCTGAGCTGGAGACTTGAACATAAGCGCCCCAATGGTAATTACCTTGGTCTGCTGCGAAGTGACCGTGTCCTGTCAAGAGTTCAAACGTCCATTCTTGCTGCTCAGGCGTTAACGCCGTGGCATTAGTTCTGGCCTGTGTTTGAGCCGCCTCATACCAAAGCACCTTCCATTCCATATATTGGCCCATGTTAACTAGGGTCGCCTTTGCAATCATCTGCCAATCGGCAGGTGTCAAATAATTTAGGGCCAGCCTTTCAAGAATGGTTAGGGTGAAATTGGCTGTAACTCCATACTTTCTGACAGACTCCGCCAGCTCTTTTATTTGGTTATATTCGACTGGGGCATGAACCTGCCCATCCTCCTGTGTTTCAAAGACTGGGAACGTCATGCACAGCTTCCTTCTCACTCTTTCGGGGACTAAAGAGAACGCGCAAGAGCGCACCTCATACGGAGGGGGTGCCGTTGGCGACTGCCGTGGCAGAAGCATCCTATTACCTCCCTTTCGTTCCTCGCGGTGATATCTCTCTTCCTCATATCTAGCTGCTTCCTCATCTAACTCGGCCTCCTCCTCTGGATCTAAGATTCCATTCTCAGAGTTATCAGAACTGTCAAGGTTCAGCGCTTCTAGCTCTTTCACAGGGTATATGCTGGCTCCCCCTCCCAGTTGCTGTGTAGAGAGGGAAGTGCCGGAATCTGAAAGCTTTAACCCTTCCTTGTCCACGGACTTAACGGGAGGGCTCTTTTTTTTTTTTCCTCAGGACATCCTTTCTCTTGCGCGCACCTAATCTCTCACTACATTCAGTTTCTGACATGCTGTCCTGGACTACCTCGAGAGCGGTCTGTCCTCCTACCACTGCTGCCTTACATACTTCATCTGCTAAGCAATTTTTGACTAGTTTCAATATGGCTTTAGTTCCTAGCCGCAGATCTTTCTCTGCCAATTTTCTGTCTAGGTCCCTTCCAAGTTTGTCCCATGAGGCGATTGTAAACGAGCCTGAACTGGTAAACCAGGGAGCCACCCTGTCCACTTCTTTCACAAAGTTTTTAAGTGTTCTTCCTCCAATTTTAATGTCCCTCTGCTTTAGCACCATTTCCAAAGCCGTGATCACAGACTGTGAGGATCCCATGAGGGACCAAGAACGCCTGGCGGCTTATCTATGTCCGTCTGACAAGTCGTGAGGAGAAACAGACACGCTGCTTTCTTATATACGGGAGTCTTACGCGCACTTCCCGGGCGGTGCTATCGCGTCCCTGCTCCCCAACAGTAAAGGGGAGCTGCGCGAAGCTCACTTATTTACAAGAGACTGAGACGAGCCTCCAGCTGCTGTCCTTTTAG
Source organism: Rattus norvegicus (assembly GCF_021556685.1). Lineage (NCBI taxonomy): Eukaryota > Metazoa > Chordata > Mammalia > Rodentia > Muridae > Rattus > Rattus norvegicus. The sequence goes on from NC_141554.1 coordinate 96,908,636, forward strand.
CAGCAGAAATGGTGAAAACAGTACATAATAATAAGAAAGAGTAGGGTGGCTCCGAGAACAAATACCATGGCCTCGACAAATCCTTCCCAAGGCGGCGACAACCCCAGACCAAAGTCCAAGAAATGCATGCCTCTCTGAACGTATTTTTTACCTGCAATTCTGAATCCTCCTTTTCACCAAGTGGTCTCCGATGGTGCTGACAATGACGAGGTCTTTATACCAGGTTTCGGCACCAAATGTCCCACGTTATGTCTTGCCAGCAAGAACGACGCAGGACACAAAGGATCCTTCTGCAGAAAAAGCTTTAATGCATCTTGAGAGCGAGAGCACAAGCTTACAATACGGAGACCCCGAGTGAGGGAAAGACCATCCCTTATATAGGAAACTATCCTCGCCTAGGACGTGTCACTCTCTGGCTGGTCGCTGCCAAACGTGCCAGATGATGTACCACAGCATACGTGTCCCCCTGAATGAGGAATTTACCAGGTGCTTGCGTATTGCCCTTTCACTAGGTGCATCCTGCCGGATATCAGCGCCATCTTACAATGGAGAATGTGGGGGCGGCCCTCCACAAATAGAAAGTCAGAAATACATGCTTTATGTCATTTTGAGGAAGATAAATTGTAGGAAAGAAGTTTCCAAAATGATAAGTTGATAATCTCAGTTAATTCTGGTGTTCCCATTGAACCCTGGACCCTTGTCAGCAGTAGGTACCTCAGGATTTCCCCGAATTGAGGTTCCTGGAACAGATACTTAGGACTTCTATCATAGAGATAATTTCCAGAGCACTCAGAGTTTTACTGATCTTGATCTGATAACTTGGATTGGATTCCAGATAATTTATATTTTCTCCTGTTTTATTCTTCTGTTTCTACTCCTTAGGTTGTTGATCAACTGTAATGTTGCCCACTTGCATGACCTATGTGTGTGATGACAATTGCCTGCATTTCTGACCTCCTGCCATTCTGAAACTGCTTTTGCAGCTGGCAATGGATAAGTACATCTAGGTCTTGTGAGCTCAAGGAAAGAGAATTCAACTATTGTTACATTCATTATATAATTTCAAGGACAATTTGGGAAGGGACACATTTCCTTTGAGTTTCCAAGTTCAATTTCTAGACTGTTGTATCATTCGTTACAAATCAACAATAAGGCATAGTTTTTATTAAACTAGTTTGTAGGCAAACCTGTGGGGGTACTATCTTGATTAATTCTTGATGTGTGAGGCCCCATTCCACTGTGCATGGTGGAAAACATGAACTGATTTTTCCAAGGTATATAAAAACAATCACACTCCATATCTCCAGAGGAATCTCCTGTCTATAAGTGAGGTCATTCCAACACCCAGATCCTCAGGTAAGTCCCCTGTGTTAAAACTGTCAATACTCCGTCAGTGCCCACCAAGCCTGCCCCAACCATTTCCCTTTTTGGGTTCTTTTTGTTGTTGTTTGTTTATTTTACCATATCCTCTACCACAACTCTACTAAAAGTACTTTTCCCCACCAGATATTATCCTAGCCACCAGATACCTAGATAGGCTGGGTGGCTATGGGCTATGTTCATTATCTCTGTGTTTACTAAGTCTAACCAACCCTAAATTTCTTTTCACGATATCGCTTATTCCATTCCCCACAGAGGTAGCCTGATGGGCTTGTCCTTATTCCAACAGCCAAAGCAGGTAAAGAGCCTCTTTTTAAGCACAGTCCACTCCGGCCAGAAGAACAGGAAAAAAACAGAGATCTAAGTATATAACATCCATCCAAATCTAAGTATATAATTATCCCAAGCCCAGATGACTAGACACCAGAGTAAGAATATGGTTAATAATAGTCAGGACAGTATGTCACTATATTAGCCCAGCTATTGTACTATAGCAGGCCATGACTATTCAAAGATACCTCAAGCACAAGAAAACGACATTACAAACAATTTCATGAAAGTAATATAAGCCCTACAATAGGAAATGAATAAATACTCTAAAAGAAATTGGGAAAACAAACATATAAATTGCAGGAAATTAATAAATCTCTTAAAGTAAAGCAAGAAAAATAAACAATTGAAGAAAATTATCAAAATGGTTCACATTCTGAAAAAACAAATAGAAATAATAAAGAAATCACAAAGTATGGATAACCAAGAGATGGAAATTCTAGGTAAATGAACAGAAAATACAGACACAAACATCACCAACAAAATACAAGACATAGAAGAGAGATTCTCAGATATTGAAGATAAAATAGAAGAAATAGGTACATTGGTCAAACAAAAGGTTAACTCAAATAAAAAAAATCACTGACACACAACATCCATGAAATATGGGACAGTAGGAAATGAACAAATGTGTAGAATAGGTGTAGAAGAAAGAAAATAATCCCAGATCAAAGGCCCAGAAAATATTTTTAACAAAATCATGGAAGAAATTGTACCTAACCTAAGAAAATATAGGTCTGTAAATCTAAAAGAAGGCTACAAAACAAAAAATTGATTAGACCAGAAAAGAAAGATACTTGCCATGTTGTGATCAAAATTGTAAACATGCAGAACCAAGAAAAAAGATTAAAAGCTTCAAGGGAAAATGACAAGCATAATGTCACACATATTTGAATTACACCTAACTTCAATGGTGACTTTAAAAGCCAAAGAGTCGCAGGCAAATGTCTTGTGAATTCTAAGAGACTAAAGATGCCAGGCAAGACTACTATGACCTGTAAAAGTTTCAGTCGGCATAGATGGAGAAAATAAAATTTGACAAAATCTAATTTAAAGAATATCCACCCCCAAATCTAGCTCTACAGAAAGTTCTTCAAGGAAAATTCCGACTGAATTAGGTTATCTTCACCTATGAAAAGACAGGAAATCAACTCAAACAAGCAGAACCAAAAAAGGGGACACACACACACACACACACACACACACACACACACACACTATAACGACTAATATTAAAATAACAGGAATTAAGAAACATTTATCTTTAATATACCTCAATATCAATGGACTCATTAGGATGTAAAGAACTCCCTGAAAGGAATACAGGAGAACACAGGTAAGCAGGTAGAAGTCCAAAAACAGGAAAACCATAAATCCCATAAAGAAATACAGGAAAACACAAGCAATCAGGTGAAAGAATGGAACAAAATCATTCAGGATTTAAAACTGGAAATAGAAAGAATAAAGAAATCACAAAGGGAGACAACCCTCGAAACAGAAAACTAGGAAAGAGGTCATGAATCATAGAAACCAGCATCTCCAAAAGAATGCAAATGATAGAGGGCAGAACCTCAGGGGCAGAAGGTACCATAGAAAGCAATGACACAACCATCAAAGAAACTGGAAAACACAAAAAGCTCAAAATGTAAAACAGCCAGGAAATCCAGGATGCAATGAAAAGGCCAAACCTATGGATAATAGACATAAAAGAGAGAGAAGCTTCCCAACTGAAAAGATTAGTTAAACTCTACAACAAAATTTTAGAAGAAAACTATGCTCTAACTTAAAGAAATACATGACCATAAGCCTACAGAACTACAAATAGATTGCAGAAGAAAAGAAATCCCTCCCGTCATATAATAATCAAACACAAAACATAGACAGAATTTTAAAAGCCATAAAACAAGGTCAAGTAACATATAAAGGCAGACTTATCAGAATTACACCAGACTTCTCAACAAAGACTCTAAAAGCCAGAAAATTCTGGGCAAATGTCATACAGATCATAAGAAAACAAATATGTCAACTTAGGCTACTATACCCAGCAAAATTCACAATTACTGTAGATGGTGAAACTAAGACTTTTGATGACAAAGAAAAATTTAAACAAAATCTTTCCTGAAATCCAGGCCTACAATGGGTAATAGATGGAAAATATAACACAAGAAGGGAAACTACTCTCAAGAAAAAGCAGAAGAGTAATGTACTTTCAATGAATCCAAAATGAAGATAGTCACACATTTAATTCCACTTCTAACAACAAAATAGCAGGAACCAACAATTACTGCTCCTTTACATCCCTTAATACCTATGGATGCAATTCCCCAATAAAAAGACATAGACTACCAGACTGGATATGTAAACAGGAACACCCTAGCATTTTGCTGCATACAAGAAACACATTCTTTGAGAAAATCAACAAGATAGATAAACCCTTAGCCAGATTACCAGAGGGCAAGAGAGGGTACACAAATTAACAAAGTCAGAAATGAAAAAGGAGACATAATAATAGAATCTGAGGAAAATCAGAAAATCATCAGGTCTTACTACAAAAGCTGATATGAAACATAACTGGAAAATCTGGATGAAACGGAAAATTTTCTAGACAGATACCAGGTACCAAAGTTAAATCAAGATCAGAAAAAAAATCTAAACAGTCACATAACTCCTAAAGAAATAGAAGCAGTTATTAAAGTTCTCCGAACCAAAAATAAAAAAAAAAAAAAGCCCAGGACCACAAGGGTTTAGTGCAAAATTCTATCAGACTTTCATAGAAGAAATTATACAAATACTGTCTAAACTATTCCACAAAACAGAAACCGATGGCACGCTAATCAACTCCTTCTATGAAGCCATAATTATGCTTATACCTAAGTCACACAAAGACCCCCCAAAATAAATAAGACAACTTCAGACCAATTTCCGTTATGAATATCTACACAAAATTATTTAATAAAATTCTTGCAAACCAAATCCAAGAACACATCAAAAATGATCATCCATCATGATCAAGTAGGCTTCATCCCAGGAATGCAGGGGTGGTTCAAAATACAGAGATCCATCAATATAACCCACTATGTAAAAAAACTCAAAGAAAAAATGTCACATGATCATTGCATTAAATGCTGAGAAAGCATTTGACAAAATTCAACACCTTCGCATGTTAAAATTCATGGAAAGATCAGGAATTCAAGGCCCATACCTAAACCTAGTAAAAGCAATGTAGCCCAAATCAAAGGTAGTGTAGAGAAACTTGAAGCAATCCCACTAAAATCAGGGACTAGACAAGACTGATTGCTCTTTCCCTATTTATTCAGTATAGTACTAGAATTCCTAGCCAGAGCAATCAGAAAATGAAAGGAGGTCAAAGGGATACAAATGGGAAAGGAAGATGTCAAAATATCACTATTTGTAGATGATATGATACTACACTTAAGTGACCAAAAAAGTTCCACCAGAAAACTCCAAAGCCTGATATACATCTTCAGCAAAGTGGCTGGGTATAAAAATAACTCAACCAAATAAGTAGCCTTCCTCTACTAAAAGGATAAACAGGCTGAGAAAGAAATTAGGGAAATGACACCCTTCACAATAGTCCCAATTATCATGAAATAACTTGGTGTGAGTCTAATCAAGCATGTGAAAAATCTGTAAGACAAGAACTTCAAGTCTCTGAAGAAAGAAATTGAACAAGATCTCAGAAGACCAAAAGAACTCCCAAGCTCATGTATTGTCAGGATTAATATAGTAAAACTGGCCATTTTGCAAAAAGCAATCTATGGATTCAACACAATCCCAATCAAAATTCCAACACAATACTTCATAGAGTTAGAAAGAGAAATTTGCAAAATCATTTGGAATATCAAATACCAAGGATAGGAAAAATTATTCTCAACAATAAAAGAACTTCTGAGGGAATCACCATCCCTGAACTCAAGCTATATTATGAAGCAATAGTGATAAAACTGTATGGTATTGGTACAGAAATAGGCAGGTAGAGTAGTTTAAAAGAATTGAAGACCCAGAAATGAATCCACACACCTATATTCACTTAATCTTTCTCAAAGGAGCTAAAATCATCCATTGTAAAAAAAAAAAGATAGCATTTTTACAACAAATGGTGCTAGTTCAACTGGAGATCAGCTTTTAGAAGAATGACAATCAACCCATTTTTTTTATAAAGCCAGGGGAGAATTTTGAATTTTTTTTAAAATTAACTTGAGTATTTTTTATATACATTTCGAGTGTTATTCCCTTTCCCGGTTTCCGGGCAAACATCCCCCTAATCCCTCCCCCTCCCCTTCTTTTTTGGTGCTCCCCTCCCCATCCTCCCCCCATTGCCGCCCTCCCCCGAACAATCTAGTTCACTGGGGGTTCAGTCTTAGCAGGACCCAGGGCTTCCCATTCCACTGGGGCTCTTACTAGGATATTCATTGCTACCTATGAGGTCAGAGTCCAGGGTCAGTCCATGTATAGTCTTTAAGTAGTGGCTTAGTCCCTGGAAGCTCTGGTTGCTTGGCATTGTTGTACATATGGGGTCTCGAGACACCTTCAAGCTCTTCCAGTTCTTTCTCTGATTCCTTCAACGGGGGTCCTATTCTCAGTTCAGTGGTTTGCTGCTGGCATTCGCCTCTGTATTTGGTGTATTCTGGCTGTGTCTCTCAGGACAATCAACCCATTCTTATCCTGTACAAAGCTTAAGTCCAAGTGGATCAAGAACCTCCACATCAAACCAGATACACTCAAACTACTAGAAAAAAAAGTGGTGAAGAGTCTCGAACACATGGGCACTGGGGAAGATTCCTGAACAAACACCTGTGGTTTATGCTTTAAGATAAATAATTAACTAATGGGACATCATAATACTGCAAAGCTTCTGTAAGGCAAAGGAGACAGTCATTAGGACAAACCCGCAAATAACAGTTTGGGAAAAGATCTTTACCAATCCTGCACCTGATGCAGGGCTATTATCCAATATAAACAAAGAACACAAGAAGTTAGACTCCAAAGAGCCAAACAACCCTATTAAATATGGGGTACAGAGCTAAAAAAGAATTCTCATCTTAGGAATATCAAATGGCTTAGAAGTACCTAAAGGAATACTCAGAATCCTTAGTCATCGGGGAAATGTAAATGAAAACAACCCAGAGATTCCACCTCACACATTCAGAATGGCGAAGATTAAAAAACTCAGGTAATGACAGATGCTGGAGAGGAAGTGGAGAAAGAGGATCACTCCTCCATTGTATGTGGGATTGCAAACTGGTACAACCACTGTGGGGATCAGTCTGGAGGCTCCTAAGAAAATTGGACATTGCAATATCTGAGGACCCAGCTCTACCACTCCTGGGCATATACCCAAATGATGCTCCAACATACAAGAAGGACATATGCTCCACTATGTTTATAGCAGCCTTATTTATAACAGCCAGAAGGTTGAAAGAATCGAGATGACCTTAAACCAAGGAATGGATACAGAAAATGTGGTACATCTACAAAATGGAGTACTATTCAGCTATCAAAAAACAATGGCTCAATGAAATTCATAAGGAAATGGATGGAACTAGAAAACATCATCCTCAGTGAGATAACCCAATCACAAAAAAACATACATGGTATATACTCACTGCTAATTGGATATTAGCCCAAAAGCTCAAATTACGCAAGATAGCATCCAAAGACCAAATGAAGCTCACGAAGACAGATGATCAAAGAGCAGATGCTTTCGTCATCCTTAAAAGGGGTAATAAAAATACTCATAGCAGGTTATTTGGAGACAAATTTGTAGCAGAGACTGAAGGAATGGCCATTCAGAGCCTGGCCCACCTAGGGATCAAGCCCATACACATACAGCCACCAAATCCAAACAATATTGTTGATGCCTGATATAGCTGTCCCCTGAGAGTCTCTGCCAGAGTATGACAAATACAGAGGCAAATGCTAGCAGCAAACCATTGAACTGAGAACGGGGTCTCGGAGGAATTAGGGAAAAGCTTGAAAGAGCTGAAGGGGCTTGCAATCACATAAGAAAAACAATACCAACAAACAAGAGCTTCCAGGGAGTAAATCACTATCCAAAGTCTACACATGGACAGACCCATGGCTCCAGCTGCATATGTAGCACAGGATGGCCTTGTTGGGAGACAATGGGAAGAAAAGCACTTTTTACTCACAAGGCTGGACCTGAAGTGTAGGGGGATTATCAGGGTGGGGATATGGGAAAGTGGGGTGTTTGGGGAGGGGGAATACCCTTAGAGAAGAACAGGAGGAGAATGTGATAGGGGAATTATGTCTGGGAAACTGGAAAAGGGAATAACATTTGAAATGTAAACAAAAGTATCCAATAACAAAAACAAACAAGTGAAACAAAAACAAGAAGCACATTGCAGTACCAAAGACACAAACTACCTCAGAGCAAGCCCGGTGAAAAAATTTCAAGCAGGTTGTTCCAAAAGAAAAAAAAAAAAAAAACAAGGTGGAGTAGCCATTCTAGTATAGAATAAAATTGACTTTCAACCAAACGTTATCAAAAATGATGAGAAAGGATATTTCATACTTAACAAAGGAAAAATCTACCAAATGAATTCTCAATGCTGATCATCTATGCCCCAAATAATAGGGCACCCACATTCATTAAAAAAAAAAAAACAGCTTTTTTTAACAGAAAGCACCCAATGAATCTCATACAATAATAGTGGCAAAATACAATACCTTCTCACTAATGGGCAGAACATGGAAACAGAAACTAAAAAGAGATACAGTGAAGCTAGCAGAAGTTATTAACCAAATGGATTGAACAGATATCTTTAGACCATTTCATCCTAAAGCAAAAGAATATGCCTTCTTCTCTGAACCTCATGGTACCTTCTCCAGAATTAACCTTATGATCAGGCAGAAAACAGGCCTAAACAGATAGAAGAAGATTAAAATAATCCCATGCACCCTATCAGATCACCACGGACTAAGGCTGGTCTTCAATAACAACAAAAACAACAGAAATCTGACATGAATATGCAAGTTGAACAACTCTCTATTCAATGACCATTTGGTAATCAAAGAACTAAAGAATGACATTAAAGACTTTTTAGAATTTAATGAAAATGACGGCTCAACATATCCAAACTCATGGGGCACAATTAAAAGAGAGCTAAGAAAAGAATTCATAGATTGTTGGGGAGAGGGCGGCAGTGGGGGGAGGATGGGGAGGGGAACACCGGCAAAGAAGGGGAGGGGGAGGGATTAGGGAGATGTTTGCCCAGAAACCAGGAAAGGGAATAACACTTGAAATGTAAATAAGAAATACTCAAGTTAATTAAAAAAAAAAAGAATTCATAGCTCTGAAGTGCCTCCATAAAGAAATTGGAAAGAGCATACACTAGCAGCTTAACAGCACATCTGAAGAGCTTACAATAAAATTAAGCAAATACACCCAAAAGTAGTAGATAGCAGGAAATAATAAAACTAAGGTCTGAAATCAATCAAGTTGAAACAAAGAGAAGTATACAATGAATTATCAAAAGCAGGAGAAAATCAACCAGTTAGATAAACCCTAATGCAGACTAACCAGAGGGCACAGAGACAGTATTCAAAATTCCAACATCAGAATTGAAAAGTGACACATAAAAACATAAAACAAAGAAATTCAAAAAGTTATCAGATCCTACTATAAAAACCTACCCTCAACAAAACTAGAAAGTTTGGATGAAATGGATGATTTTCTTGACAGATAACAGGTACCAATGTAAAAACACAATCAGATAAAGAATGTAAATACTCCCATAGCCTCTAATGAAATAGAAGCAGCAACTAAAAGTGTTCCAACTGAAAAAAAGTTATCAGACCCTCAAAGGAGACCTAATTCTAATACTCTTCAAACTAATCCAAAAAACAAAAACAGAAGGAAGACTACCTAAATTGGTCTATGAAGTCACAGTTATGCTGATACCAAAATCACACAATTATCCAAAAAGAGAGAAATTCAGACCAATTTCCCTCATGAATATCAATGCAAAAATATTCAAAAATATCACCAACTGAATATAAGAACACATCAAAATGATCATTCATAATGAACAAGTAGGCTTCATCCCAGGTTTTCAATATACAGAAATTCCTCCAGGTAATCCACTATATTAAAAAACTTAAAGAAATAAACCATATGATCATCTCATTAGATGCTGAAAAAATTGACAAAACTTATCACCTCTTCATGTTAAAAGTCTGGGAAAGAACAGAAATTCAAGATCCATACCTAAACATAGTAAAACAATATACAGCAAACTATTAGCCAGTATCATACTAAATGGAGAGAAATTTGAAGCAATCCAACTAAAATCAGGGACTAGACAAGACTGACCACTCTCTTACTACCTATTCAACATAGTACTCACATTCTAGCCTGAATAATTATATAAAAAAAGGAAGTCAAATGGATACAAATTGGAAAGTAAGAAGTAAATGTATCAATACTTACAGATGATATGATCATATACTTATGTGGTCCCAAAAATTCCACCAGAGAACTTTATCAGCTGATAAATAATGTCAGGAAAGTGGCTGGATATAAAATTAACTCAAACAAATCAGTAACATTCCTCTACTCAAAGGATAAATGTGCTGAGAAAGAAAATAGTGAAACAAAACTGTTCATAATAGTCACAAATAATAGAGAATATCATGGTGTGACTCTAACCAAGCAAGTGAAAGACCTGTACAACAAGAAATTCAAGTCTCTCAAGAAAAAAAATTGAATAAGACCTCCAAAGATGCAACTATCCCCCAGGCTCATGGATTGGAAGAATTAAAATAGTAAAAATGGCCATCTTACCAAAATCAATCTACAGATTCAATGTGAAATAAATCTAAATTCCAACTTAATTCTTCACAGAGATAGGAAGATCAATTTTCAAATTCATTTGGAACAACAAAAATCCCAGGACATTGAAGACAATTCTCAACAATAAAAAAACTTCTGGGGAAACCACCATCCCTGACCTCAAGCTGTATTACATAGAAACCCTGATAAAAACAAAACAAAACAAAACAAAACAAAACAAAACAAAACTTCATGGTATTGTTAGAGAGACATGCATGTAAATCAATGGTGTAGAATAAGACTCAGAAATTAATCCACACACCTATGGTCACTTAATCTTTGACAAAGAACCTAAAATCATCCAGTGGAAAAGCGGTGCTGGCGTAAGTGGAAGTCTGCATGTAGAAGAATGAAAATTGATACATTCTTATCCCCTGTACAAAGCTGAAGTCTAAGTGGGTCAAGCACCTCCACATAAAACCGGGAACACTGAATCTATTTGAAGAGAAAGTGGGGAAGAACTATCAACACATGGGCACAGTGGAAATTTTTCTGAACAGAACACCATTGACTTATGCCATAAGATCAAGAATCGACAAATGTGAACTCATAAAGTTGAAAAACTTCTGTAAGGCAAAGGAAACATTCAATAGGACAAAGCAGGAACACACATATTGGGAGAAGATCATTACTAACCCTACATACATTAGAGGGATATTATCCAAAATATAAAAAGAACTATATCAATAAAGTAGACTTAGCCAAATAACCCTATTAAAAAGTGGGGTACCGACCTAAACATAGTACTCTCAACTGAGTAATCTCCCATGGGTGAGAAACAGTTAAAGAAATGTTCAACATCATTAGCCATCAGCAAAATGCAAATCAAACTGACACTCAGATTCCACCTCACACCAGTCAGAATGGCTAAGGTCAAAAACTCAGGTGACAGCAAATGCTGGTAAGGATATGGGGAACGAGTAGCACTCCTCCATTGCTGGTAGGATTGCAAGCTGGTACAACCACTCTGGAAACCAGTTTGTCAGTTTCTTAGAAAATTTGACATTTACTATCTGAGGACCAAACTATACTACTCCTGGGCATATACCTAAAACATGCTCCAACATATAACATGAACATATGCTCCTTTCAGCCTTATTTATTAGAGCTAGAAGCTAGAATCCACCCAGTTGCCCCTCAACAGAAGAATGTATACAGAAAATGTGGTACATTTACACAATGTAATACTATTCAGCTATTAAAAACAATGACCTCATGAAATTCAGAGGCAAATGAATGGAATTTGAAAATATCACCCTGAGTAAGGTAACACAGTCATAAAGGAACACACATGATATGTACTTACTGATAAATGGATTTTAGGGAAAAACGCAGAATACCCCATAATACAACTTATAGACCCTATGAAGGTGAAAGGAAGTCAGACCTCAGTGTGTGTGCCTCAGTCCTACTACTTAGACGTGAAATCAAAATAATCATAGGAGGTAGAGGTTAAGAGGGATTTGGGAGGAAGGAAGGAAGGGGAGAGGAAAAAAAGGGTGCAGAATTAGGTATGGGATAAGACATGTCAGATGTACAGAGAGTCAGGAAATTGAACAGAGGTGTGAAACGATGGAGTATGGGTAACTGGGTGTAGCCACCAGAAAGTCCCAGATTCAAGAATTTCAAGAGGCTCCCAGGACCCAACAGGGAAGCTGTTAGCTGAAATAACCAATTAAGGGGAGAAAAAACCTGTAGAGACCATATCTAGAGATAGACATAGCTCCCAGTTGAGGGATGAGGCCACCCACCCTTCTTAAATATTTAACACAGAATTGCTCCTGTCTAAAAATATAAAGGGGCAAAAAAATGGAGCAGAGACTGAAGAAAAGGACATCCAGAGATTTCCCCAAAGTAAGGATCCAACAAATATGCAGCCACCAACCCCAGACACTTACTGATGCCAAGAAGGGTTGGCTGACGGGAGCCTGATATGAATGTCTCAAGAGAGGCTCTGCCAGAGCCTGACCAATGAGAAGTTGATGCTTGAATCCAACAATTGGCCTGAGCATGGGGATGACAATGGAGGAGTTCGGGGTAGGACTGAATGAGCTAAAGGGGTTTGCATCCCCATAGGAAGAACAACAGTATCGACCAACTAGATTCACCAGTGCTTCCAGAAAATAAACAACCAATCGAAGAGAACACATGGCGGGTCCCATGGCTCCAGCTGTGTATGTTCAGAGGATGGTTTTATCTGCTATAAGTGGGAGGGAAAGGCCTTGGTCCTGTGAAGGCTTGACTCCAGAGCATAGAGGAATGCTAGGGTGGTTCAGTGGTTGGGGTCTACCCTCGTGGAGGCAGGCCGTAAGGAACACACACACACACACACACACACACACACACACATATATATATATATATATATATATATATATATATATATATATATATGTATATACTTTTGAGAAAAGGTTTGGATAAATATTTTGTAAGCAAGTAGACCTAAGAATCAATTTGGTATATTCATTCTAACAGCAAACAAAATAGACATAATACCAAAATTAAGAAAAAAAAACAGGTAAGGACACTCATAAAATGAACAGTACACTCATAAAATGAACAGTTTAAGATGATGTTTCATTCTTAAACATATACACCCAAAATGGCAAAGATACCTGTGTTTGTATAGGCACTAGTACTAAAGGTTAAATTACACATTGACACTCACACATTGATAGTGATAGACTTCACCACAACTAAACAGCCACAAACTAAACAGAGAAATTCTTGAGCCAAGAGACATTATAAAACAAATGAAACTAAGATCTGCAGAATGTTTCTAGCAATTTTCAGTGAATATAAATCCTTCTTATCACATCATGAAAAATTGATGGGTTAAGGGATAAGAGCAGGACATTTATTATTTGACTTCCTTGTTAAAAATAAGCTCAATGGTTGTTGATGGATTTTTGACCAGACAGAAACAATGATAGTAGCCAGTAGACCAATTAGCAGACTGTCATTGGTGTCATGGGCAAGAGGCAAGGATATCAGGATCTCCTCCTTATTCTGATTCATTCATGCAGTTTGTTCCACTTGCTGAACTAGGCCACTAGGCCTCACAATCTAAGTGTCAACTCAGACATGACTTCACTGAGGAAACCTTCCCCAAAGCACATGTACTGTTCAGTAAACAGAATTAATGGGTCCATTTTGGAGTTGGGGTTATTAGTACGTCTTAAATCTTAAAAAAAAAAAAAAAACACAAAACACTTACCTAATCAAGTAGTTCAGTGCCTGTTATAGTTCAGGAACTTGCTATAAATTGAACCACATCACCTTGAATTTATTATATTTCATCAGCAATCTCTAGGATTTCAGGATAAGAATACTTTTAGAAACAATTGTTGCAGATACAATTATTTAAGATGTTAATGTTCTATACTGAAACTATATTCAAATATGACTGAAGTCATGATTTTTTAATTGTTGAACCAATGATTTTCTTTTTAAAAAATAATTAGAGTTATGCATAACTGAGGAGTTACAGTGAATAAGATATTAGTCAAACAGAGGCATATGTTAGGAAAGCCTACAATAGAAAGATGACTCTGAGAAATTTAAATCTGGGGATCTGAAGTATTAACCTTAACAAATGGGAATTTTGACATAAGGTGCACATGGAGAAAATACCAGGTAGAAAAGGTGACATTAGGCGATGCTCTTACAATTGAAGAATTGCCAAAGATATTGAAAGTGCCTTGCTAACTAAGTCATGATAGACTTCTAGTTTCAAGCACTAAGAGAATGTATTTGGATTTTTCCATGATACCTGTTTTGAGGTACTAGATAGGATCAACTCTTTCAAATTAATAAACTCTTTATTATGTGTTCATCTTAATACAAAGTATATAACCTCTGCTTTAGTATCTTCATGTGTAAATGTGAATGCTTATGGTGTTTGACACAATATTATTATTTTATTATTATTCTATGTGTTAGAAATAAAATTTAAAATTATTCCTGGTATGTATACATCATTTAAAAAGTTATACTCTTTTCAACCACTTATACAATGCTAGAAGGTAGACACTATCTATTATCTTTACATATTAAGCACTAGGTATAGAATAGAAACTTAATATTTTTATGTTGATAGTCTTCTTAGGATTTTCAAGGTTCATCATGAAAAATAAACTGCTTCCTAATTTCATGGTCTAGAAATCCTGGACTCTTACTTCTAATGCCTTGTCATAAAACATATTGTCATTACTGTTCAGATTGTGATTAATGAGATGGCATCTCCTCTAACGTTAAGCTATTGCTTAGTCTTTCCAAGTCTCAAATTGTCCATCTATTAGATGAGATCACTGAGCCAGATGATCTCTAAGGTCCTGTCTAATTTCAAAATTCTGCAAGCCCAGGTCTATGACTGTAATTTAAGAGGGCAGGGCACTTGAAGAATGAGTTACATTTGATCATTAAAGAAATAACAAAATATCTCACAAATCAACTGAAGGCACTCTAAGGGAATGAAGACTATTTGGCAGGGCTCACAGTGTACTTTTGCTAGGTCATTAAAATGAATAAGACCTTATGTGCACATCTAAGTAATTTAATGGTTTCACTTTTCCACAAACCATTCAAAGTATCATAGGTCTTCCCCCTGTCATGAGCTTCCCAGAATTGTTCCTATTTTTTATATGTCAAGTAATTATTAATAATGATTCCAAGTCTTATAACTTCTATACCTAATCAGATATTTCTTCTTTACAAAATTATGCATGCTGGTTCAAATTCTAAAATGTGTTCATATCAAAGCAGCTGCAACAGGATTTGAACTGTAGAAGGCCAGAAATAGTTGTATTCATTAGTACTAGTCTAATATACAGTAGAAAACATTACAACAGTGATTTCAAAGTAAAGTTTTTTTGCATCAATACATTCTGGATAGTTACCTTAGACATTATTTGGTATCTATTGACAGATTCCAGTTGAGGAAGTGGAAGGGAGGAAGTGGAGTTGTTTTGGTTTAGGTGTACTTCCCATGGTTTTAGAGTTTGAAATCTCCAGTATTCAATGTGGTTTCTGTTGTTCTGGTAAAACCTTTAAGAAATGGATCTTAGAGAAATGCAGTGTGGTCACCAAGAAAACTATCCTCATTAAGAGATCAAAGAACTCGTGATACCACAGTTCTTGTGACAGTGGAATAGTATGTAAAATCAAGAATTATCCTTTTATGTTAAAATATTTCTGCTAAACACATGATTACATCCTCAGAAATGCATTCATACCAGGATGCTTTCGGCTTTAAGCCCCTTACACAGGCTAAATACATGAGAATATTTTAATATTTTCAGTTTTTGGAAATTAAAGTATAGTCACATCATTTTCTTTTTTGCTTATCTTCCCTCCAACTTTTCCATTCTACCCTGTTCTGTCTTAAAAATATGACCCATTATATATAATAGGTGTAAGTATAGTATACATATATTTCACATTTGTGTTTTTAATATATTATATGTACATTATATAATTATATATATTTTTTTATAAAAACCTATCAAATTCATATGATTCTTATTGCACCTATTCATATGATTTCAGAGCTGCCAAATTAGGAGTCTTTTTACTGGGGAAGATTATTTCTTCTGCTTCCAGCATTCCTTATTGTCCTGGTGATTCTTGGTTTAGGGTTGGGGCCCAGTGAGATTTCTCCTTTCCATGTTAGCATGTCTATAGGTGCCATCCTTTTCAGTTCTTACTTATACATCTTTATTGAATTTACCTATTTATTTCACAGTGGAGAAGCATGCATGTGCACCTGTGGAAGTAAGTGGAAAGTTTACAGGAGTCAGTTCTCTCCTTCCATATGCCTGAATTTCCAGGGATTAATTCAAGTTATCAGGCTTGACAACAAGTGCCTTTACTCATTTAGCCAGTTGGCCCTGACCATGATTCTTTGATTTATTAATCAAACTTCTCTAGGAAAAAAAGACAAGTGATATAATTTGAAAGCTGTAAAGTCATTAAGTTACTATTTATTTCTATTAATAATTTCATTCAAATTCTTTGATTGGCATGGTTCACTTTAAATTTCAATTTTCTGGTCTGGTGATTCTTTTGGAAAAAGAATGAGGTTTCTTTCCTCCCTATTTCTACTTCAGTGTATTGGGTTCCAAAAATACAGCAGTTTTCTTCCAAGTCTGATTAAAGAAAAAGTTAATATTAGTCAGTTTTACTGTGATAGCACATCCTTTCAAATCACTGTGAATTACCATTACAAATATATAGGTTTTGCTCAAGTTATGTGGTGGTTACAGCTCAGTTTTGGCTCTGCTTCAGTCTGAAGCTCTGCCTCATATTGCTGTGTATTTCTAATTCTGAAATCTCAGTGAAAACAGCAGCCTCTGTTTGATATGTTTTTTTCTCCTATAGCAAGGGACTAGAGACATTCATTATTGAATTCTCTTCTGAGTATTGGCCTAAGTAATGTTTATTCCACTTCCCAAACCAACCCTATGTCCATTGCTAAGAATTGGATCATGATCTACACTTCATCTACATTGAGTCTTCACAGGGTACATGGTGAATTTAAGTAAGGACAGAGAACTCTGTAACAGTAAAGGAAAAGCAGGGTGTGAACAATTTGATCATCTAACAGTTGGTTCAATTAACAGCTCTGATTTAAACTTCCAAGTGTTTCTTTTTAAAGAAACCATCCATTTCCACTGATGACATCTCAAGTGGTATTGATTCTGATACTATGATAAAGTTTTAAAATTGAAATGCAAAGTTTTATGGTCAATAGTTATTAATAATTTTTAGACATAGATGGTGCCTTTATTTGGCACACAGCCATTAATCTCTCCTTTTCCCCATCCTCCTCCCTGTCCCTCTCTCACTTACTCTCTCAAGAGCACTCACAAATTTCATTAAAGTTTCTCATTGAATACTATGTGTGTAGGCTATTGATACAGTGCCTCCCCACACAGGTCAACCTCAAGAGATGCTTATTGTTTGAATAATTTAAGGGTAAAGGTAACTTTAGACTAACATGATAAAATATGTTGTAATAGTATAATCTGGATATACTTTTAAACCTTTCTGAAAGTTCAATTGCTCCCTTTACTTGACTCATAACTTTTTTTCCGTTGTACATGGGAGTTAGGACAATGGATAAAAAAGTTTATTGAACTTGATTGTTCAAAGCTAACTTTATTGTACTTTTCTTCTGGAAAATAGTGTAAAATGTTTTTTTGTGCCATAAATTTAGGAGCTCTGCATTGGCGATGTTGACTCACAGAACCCCCTGCAAGAAGATTGGTGCACAGCATCCTATAACTTGAAGTTGTCTTTCGTATATTACTATGCTCAAAGTGACTAATTTATTTTTCTATGTTCAACCTCCCCATTATTTTTCTATTAATTGTGATAATTCCTTGTCACATCCTCTAGTAATTGACAATGCCCCTTGGTAGACAAAAGAATATAGTATTTGGAGATAAAGTTTTGCCTTTTGATATTCTCTGCCCTTGGTACAAATTTCTTTTCCATTACTTTTTCTGTTAAGAAGACAAGATGAAGGCAAGGAGAAAAGTAGAGTTACTATTTATTACCTATGAAACCTTCTATACCACAGTTCTGATGAACAGACTCTGCTTCAAGAAGCATAGTCATTCTTCTTTCTGTGATATGTCTGCTTTATTCCTCTGGCATATAAAGAGTGATTATAGGTGGACTTTTCAGTTAAAACCTCATTATGTATCTGAAATTGCATCAAACTCACAGTTTAGACCCCCCTAAACAGTCTCTAAGTTTTCTATATAATATAAAAATTTGAACAATTTCTAAACTTTATCTCCTCCTAATTCAATAATTATTATTTCAAAGGACTGTAGTTAGACCGTAACTCAAATCATTTAAAAAATAGGAGGGGAGAAGGAGAGAAGGGAACAAATTAAGATCGCACTATGTCTTATAGTATAACCTGACACTTACTGTGTAGCACACAATAGTTCAAAACTGATGATCTTCTTGTTTCAAAGCCCATCTCCTAAAACATACTTCCTCCAGTAATGCCACACCTCCTACACCTCTCCCAAAAGTATCACAAATTTAGGAACCAAGCATTCAAACACCAGAGACTATGAAAGACATCTTATTCAAATGACCATATATACCCTCTTTAACTTCCTGTATGTGCTAGGGCATTTTGGTATATATATTTTCAAGATTGGGAGAAACTCCTTTTTCATGCTTTAATTTAGTCTCACAGTGAAAAGGTTACATTCGACAGAGCTGAGAGGAATGTCAATGCACAAGATATTAACAAATAACATTTTAGCTTCCAATGCTGTATTAATTCAGGGTTTGAGAAAATTCTACTCATAATATCTTTAATATTTTATATGACAAGTCTTAATACAATTAATTTTGCTTTTGTCATTATTTTCTTCTCTTTTCTTTTTCTTTCTTTTAAAAGAAAATGATTCCAAGAACAATATTTATGGTGAAAATAAAGGTTGTAATGAATGCTAGGATGTTCTGTGCCAGGAATCCTGTTATTTATTGTAGAGAGCACAACATGATACATTGAAATTTTGGTAACTATGAAGCACAGATTAGTCTGCAACTCATTTTGTACAGCTGGTCTTGAACTTGAGGTGATCTGATCTCACTTACTCTGCTTCTGAAGTGCTAGGATTTCAGGAGTACACCATCAGGATAAAGAGAAGTGTCAGGGTTGTAAAAATTTTCTGAATTTCACTCTAGTGGGAAGGGAGGTAGTCATAGTTATACATTTGTACAAAGATCCAAAATTTATAATAACAAGAATTAATTATCAGGTTAAATATAAGCTTAAATTTTAATATATTACTGGAGGTTTACTAACTTTAAAATGTGGACCCCTTTAGACCAAGATGTTAACAATGTGAGAGACTATTCAGCTATGCAGACAGAACATTTAAGGGACAGTTCTGGAATCCTTGGTCACTTTTGCTGTATTTGAAAATTTTATAAAATCTTTAATGAAAAAGTATGTTGTTCATAGTAGAAATCTTCATAATACAGTAAATCCAAGATCAACTTATATATATATATATATATATATATATATATATATACATATAGATAGATAGATAGATATCAAAATGGTTGAAAACTTTTGCATATTCATACTATTTATTGGTTCAGAAAAAAATGAAAAAACAGCTTAAAGCAGCAGGGATGAATCTTGTAGATACTACACTGCACAAATTAAGCCAATCATGGGTATAATATATTCAACATCTATCTATCATTAATGAATGAAAAAGGGATTCTATGTTAGAAAAAAATAGGATAGTTGTTGCCTTAAGGCAGAGGGATTCAAAGAAAAATGGGTAGGAATACACTTTTTATGAAGATAGAAAACATGCATTTTCTCAATCTGGGTGTTGGTTGCTGTATTTATGACTATTCCTTGAATAGTATACATAAGAAATATGGATTTTAACATGTTTTCATTATTCTGAAATAGAGTAACAATGAAAAACTTACCAATTTGTGTTCATGGTTTTCCTCATGCAATATAAAAGTAACTGGCCTTGATCTATAATAGGAAACCAAATCATGAGCCCTACTGATTAAAAAAGTAATTAAAAATAAAATACCATTACATCTGCCCTAAATCACAAGGTCAACTTGTGGGTTTATTGTTGGCATCGAATATTTCATGATTTGAAATATTAATGCCTATTATGTAGAATTTGGAGATCAAATAATTAACATAAATATTTAGTCAAAATTATCTGTATAGGATAGGGCTATAATCCAATAAACCAGTGTATTTACAAGAAGAAGAAACTGACACAAAGGCACAAAGAGACAACCATTTGTAGAGACAGCAACAGGTGATCATTGGTAAAACAAAATAAATAAATAAAAAGAAAAAGAACTCAGAGACACCCAGCCAATTCTGTGATCTTGCATTTATACCCAAACTTTTGTGAAAAAATAAGTTCCTAATAAAGACAAGGTCTGAAATACCCCAAAGTGCTCTCAAACTTACTATGTGGCAGAGGCTGCTTAAACCATTTACTCCTTCCTCCAGGCCATGGGTGCTCATATTATTTTATTTATGTTTCAGTAATACAGCTGTAGCAAAAAAGAAAACACACTGCAAGGCAGATATTATTGAAAACAATCCACATTCTCCATTTAGAAATTAATATATTTTAGACATTTTGAATGAGAGGAAAAACCAAAGACCAAAATTGTCTGAAGGTGCATTAATTGCCATTTAGGAAACTTTTATGTAGCCAAGGACAGATATTTCATTTATTTTGTAAGACTTTGCACTTAAACACTACTCTTTACAGACTGATAATGAACAAATTATAAGTAGGCTAAATTTTTCAATGGATTACAAAGTTACTATCTTTTATATTGGTTATTTTATTTATTTACATTTTAAATGTTATTTCTCTCCACAAACCCCCTATCACATCCTCTACCCCTGTTTCTATGAGGATGCCTCCCTGCCCTGGCATTCTCTTACAATGAAACTTTGAGCCTTCTCAGGACCTAAGGCCTCTCTTTCCACTGAGGCCAGAAAAGGCTATTCTCTGCTACATATGCTGCTGAAGCCATGGGTCTGTCCATGTGTATGATTCTTGGGATGGTGGTTTAGTCTCTGGGAGCACTGGTGTGTCTGGGAGCAATGGTGGTTGATATTGTTTTTCTTACTATAAGATTGCAAACCCCTTCAGCTCTTTCAATTCTTTCTCTAACTTCTCCACTGGGGACCCCATTCTCAGTCCAATGGTTGACTGTGAGCACCCCATCCACTGTATTTGTCAGACTCTGTCAGACCCTTTCAGGAGACAGCTATATCAGGTTCCTGTCAGCAAGCACTTATTGATATCAGAAATAGTATCTGGGTATGGTTACTGTATATGGGATAAATCTCAAGGTGCGGTAGCTTCTGGATGGCCTTTCCTTTAGTCTCTGCTCCTCATTTTGCCTCTGTATTTCCTCCTGTATTTTGTTCTCCCATTCAAGAAGAACTAAAGCATCCACACATTAATTTTCCTTCTTCTTAAGCTTCATGTCATCTGTGAATTATATCTTGGGCATTCTGATTTTTTGAGCTAACATCCACTTATCAGTGAATGCATACCATGTTTGTTCTAAGGAGATCTAATGAGATCAATTTAGAATCCTTACTACACAGCCATGTATTGACTTAATTACAGATCACAGCCACTGTGTCATGTAATTAGTATTATTACTCTGGGGCATGAAGCCGTCACAGGACCAATTGAAGAGCTGGGGAAAAAGGAAGATTTAAATAATGATTTACCAACAAGAATAATATTTCTGTCCTCTTAGTCACATCTAATTTGACAGTGTCAGTAATCTTGCATGTAGGCAACATTATTAAGCAAAGTAAGGATTATATAAACACAAGAACTCTGATAACGTAAATGTCCATCTGATAGCATATATGGTTTCAAAATGATTAATTGGTGGATATTACATAGAACACAGATACCTTGGCCAACCAATGTTAAAGTAAAAAGGGATGGCTAGAACTTCATTTTGAACCAAACAATGCACAAGTTAAAAAACAATTTGTGGAAATTTTCATTATTTTTTTCTTAATTTTTAGATTCTAATACATAATGGGTATGTAAAATCATGGAAAGCAGACCTACAGATAATATGGTATTTGTGAAGTTTTATTTTTAATAAAAGAAAGCATTTAATTAGGACTTGTTTATACTATCAGAGGTTTAGTCCATCATCAGCATGGCAAGAAGCATGACAGCATGCAGGCAGACACGATGTTGGAAAAGTAGTTGATAATTATGCATCTGGATCTGCCAGCAGAAGGAAGTATTTCTACGATTTTGAGCCAATTTCATTATAATTTTTTATGATACAATGTTAACATATAATTTTATTACAAGGTAATGTAGAAGACATTAAGAAAAAAGTTATATGTATAAAGTAGAAGGCAGCGATTTGCAATCCCCACTTTTCTGAGACTTTTCTATTTCCCATAAATGAAGGAGAAAATATAGAATAACTTGTGTTGGAGCATATAACCTTTTTGGCAATAGGCTATATTTTACTTGGTAACAAACTAAGAGAGAAGTGATAGAGTCACACTCATTTATTATTTATTATTTAGTTTTAGAAATTTTTCTAGAGGTGGGTCAGAGAGCATAGGGGACCACAGTTAAGCAGATGATGAATGACAACAATGTACAAATTATATATATATATATATATATATATATATATATATATATATATGCATAATTAAACACATTGCTTTATATGTTGGATTAAACTTATTTTTAAAAAAAAGAATTAATTTAAACTGCAATATAGAGAAAGGTATCAAAGGAAACAATGAATATCTATAAAATAGAAAATGTTTCCTATGCAAAACTACCTCCAAAGAAGCCACTCACACGCACCCTTTGTAACCATTTACTTTGCATCCCTCAATAGATAATGACTATTGTCACGATTATAGAGAAAGACCAATAACTTGGTTGCTACATCGAGGTGACTAACTGTGTTTATTTCTTTTTAAACTATTTGTCCCCAATTCCTTTTCTATTTCAGTATTTAAACACCCTTGCTATAACTCATAAAGCAAATGGTAGCTCATATTGCTGAATTGCTCTATCTCATTCAAAATTTATGACTTGAACTTTCTATTTAATATTCTATGTGATGTTTGGCAACTCTGATTGCCACTGCCAAATTCAATCTCTTACCAATAATCAGGCAGTTGCAATCAGTTTTTGAACACTTGTGGTATAACTGGGAGTGATCTCTCTCCATTTTTTTAAATCACACTTCAGATAATCTTGTTCCTGGCAGGGGAACAGTTTATTGTCAAATATACAGTGAGTAGGGGTGTTTATGATTTTGAACATGTTTCTATCGTGGCTTCCCCCCTGCTGTCTTTCTGACAGCCTCGGTTGTTAGTCTTGCCTTTTATGTGCTGAAAATAAACGCTGCAATGCAAGAAGTCTAGGCAGCATTGGCAGCCCACTGAGGAGTGGGGATTACTTTAGCTATAGCCCCAGATTTCTTATAGTAAAAGAAGCATTTCACAAAATTTGCAGACTGGACCAAAGTTACAAAATACTGTTTTCTATCTATAGAAATGACAATTTCTCAGAAAATTTGGCCTGTGTTTTGCTACAATTTATCCATTTATAAAATTTATTGTTTGAGATTAAGTTTCACATATAATATAGCTTTATTGACCTAGTTATTTTAAGTAAAAGTATATGGAATATTTCATCTTATTCCATAATCAACAAAGAGGCATTTGTAGAAATACCTATAAATAATACTGATAGGGAAGGTTATAAACAAAATCTATAGCGAATGGGCAGTTTACTTCCATAAACAAATATATTCTCTTACATATTCTAAGACACAGACACTCGTGTGCATCAAACCAAGTATCTTATGGCAACTATGTTTGTAAGAATCAGATAGAATATGATATTTAACATTTAATTCCTTTCAAAATCACTAAGAAGATTCCTGGGTACTATTGGTCTTACCTGAAGTGTATTTAGATATTCTGAAATGGATCTCTGTGTAACCTTAGGATTCTGAACAGCCTCTAATTCACATCTTTTCTTCCTTATACTTTCCATCAGAAACAAGTACAATCCTTCTGCCTCTTTGCCTATCACTGTCTCTCTATTTCTCAGTCTCTGTTTCTGTCCTCTCTCTCTGTCTCTCTCTGTCTCTCTCTGTCTCTCTCTGTCTCTGTCTCTCTCTGTCTCTCTCTGTCTCTCTCCCTCTCCCTCTCCCTCTCCCTCTCCCTCTCCCTCTGCCCATTCATCTCTCTCCCCCTTCTCTCTCTCCCTACCTCCCTCCCTACCCCTCTTTCTTATTTCCCCCTTTTGTATTATTGATATTTTGTCATATTAATGACAAATTGCATTCTTTATATGTTGCAATAAATTTGTTGCAACAACTGTCTACGTATTATAGCCATTTTAGTTGTAGTGATTTAAGTTTGAGGGATTCAACTTACATTTCCTTTGTTTATAACTAAACTTTTTGTACTATTGTTTCTACAAAAGTAAATTGTTAATAAAATTGTAAAGGAATTATTTATACTGAAACCATTTGAAATTCAAAATTAAGTTGATCACAGTCTTCACCAAAGTGTAACCTCTTTTTAAATTATATTGTAGCTACCGCACAGCTGTAAAGCTTTATTGTACTATATGGTTAAAGTAAGAATATAGATAAGAGTATTCTTGCTAGTGAATTTATCAGCAGGATTATGCTGCCTAGGTTTATTTTGATCATTTTTCCAATCTTTGAATGTGTTCTTACCTTACATTGTCTTTATTTTCTCCACTAAGAAAAGGGAAAGAAAAAATATGCAATCTTTAAATGGAAAGGATTGTTTAAATGAGTGAATTAGGTTCTTTATCTAGTTGTATAAACATAAAGCGAAACACAGAGACACTCATATTCTATGTATTCTAGCTTACTGCCGCTATCAAGATTCCCTGAAAAAGTGCATAAATAACATAGTAAAGGTCACATTTAAAATTTTGATCAGGAAGAAAGAGCTATTTTACAGGGAAATAGTAGTAAATTCTGTTGAAGCAAGAACTGTTTGCAAGAAAGGCTGACCTAAATGTCAATAGATATGTAGTGTGCTCTGAGATCTCAGTCATATTTTCTAGTTCTCTTTGACAGCATTACTCAGTGGGATGGAAAGTTCATGACCAGTGATTGAAATACAATGCTCTTCCTTACAAGGGCATGCAACTCTGGACAAGCTATTTAATCTATAGAATCTCATATTTGACCTCAAAAATGAGAATTTTTATATATAAAACCTCTAACACAGGGCTTTCTTTGCTGCCTGTAAATTATAAAAATAGTCTATATACTACAATAATAATTTTAGTTGAATCTAAGTATCAAGACCTATCAGAACCCTATCTGGTATGAAATA
Source organism: Rattus norvegicus (assembly GCF_021556685.1). Taxonomy (NCBI): domain Eukaryota; kingdom Metazoa; phylum Chordata; class Mammalia; order Rodentia; family Muridae; genus Rattus; species Rattus norvegicus. Next base: position 96,934,171 of record NC_141554.1, read on the forward strand.
GAGGTCTTTATCTATTTTTTTGCAACCATTTACTCAGTGGCAGAAAATTGTAAAAAGAAAAAATCAAACTCTAGATTTTCCTTATGTTTTGGTTCTGGTTTCCACTTGAATGAGCTTTCACTATCCAAACCTTATTACAATTGCTGTTTCTTCATAGTTCTTTTTTTCGAATCCATGTGGTATACACATTAAAATTTTCTTATGCTTTTAACTTAAATATTAATTTTTAATAACTGCTAATGAGGAAATTCCAGTTGAACTAAAGTCTGGACAAAGTCCTACTTCCTAAAAAGAAAACAAATTTATAGAAAAAGCCAAGAACATTTAAGAAGAAAGGAACTAAGCAAATGGCAATGTTGTGATTCAGTCTCATTAAAAAATTCAACTAATGACTTGGCATTATGAACTGGCAGATGTGTGGAAATAATTTAAACTTTTTATGTAAATAAATATCAGAAATGGTTAATGGACTAGCCCTGGATGATGATTCTAGCCTAAAAGAGAAAACTTTGACATTAGAGCAGAAAACAAAACAACAAAAACAAAACAAAATTAAAACAAACACATGATGTGGCACCCAAATTAACAGCAGCATCTAAGATTCAGGCAGGTAGATCTCTGTGAGTTCAAGGCCAGTCTGGTCTGCAAAGTTAGTTCTAGGACAAACAAAGCTACATAGTAAAACATTGTCTTTTTTAAATTAATTTATTTACATTTTTTTACACTCAAGTTTTTATTTCCCTCCTGATCCACCCTCATACTGTTCCACAACTCATACCTTCTCCCTTCCCCCACTGTCTCCACTAGTATGTTCCATACCACACATACTGCCAGACCTCTAAACTTCTTGGGGGCTCCAGTCTCTTGAGAGTTAGATGCATTTTCTCTGACTGAGCCCAGACACGAGAGTCCTCTGCTTTGTATGTGTTGAGGACCTCATATCAGCTTGTGTATGCTTGCTGGTTTGGTAAGCCAGTGTCTGAGAGATCTCAAAGGTCCAAGTTAATTGAGACTGTAGTCCTCTTACAGAGTGGCCCTCCTTCTCAGCTTCTTCCAGCTTCTTCCTAATTCAACCACAGGGGTCAGCAGCTTCTCTCCATTGGTTGCATGCAAATATCTGCATCTGACTCTTTCAACTGTTTGTTGGGTCTTTCAGAGGGCAGTCATGATAGGTTCCATTTTGTGAGTGCTCCATAGCCTCAGTATTGGTGTCAGACCTTGTGGTCCCCTTGAGCTGGATCCACATTTAGGTCTGTCCCTGACCTTCTTTTCCTCAGGCTCTTCTCCATTTCAGTCCCTGTAGTTCTTTCAGATAGGAACAAATATGGGTCAGAGTTTTGACTGTGGGATGGCAACCTCATCCCTCTCTTGATTCTCTATCTTTCTGCTGGAGTGGGCTCTACAAGTTCCCTCTCCCCACTATACAGCATTTCATCTAGGGTCCCCCGTTTGAGTCCTAAGGGTTTCTTACCTCGCAGGTCTCTGATGTATTTTGGAGGGTCCTCTCAACCTCCTACCTCCTGTATCTATTCTTTCTGCTGGCTCTCAGAACTTCAGTCTTTTTACCCACCCAATACCAGATCATGTTTCCCTCTCCAACTGTCCCCTTCCCTAGTCTAATCCCTCCATCCCTCCCCATTGTGGTTGCTTTCTTCTTCCTCCCAAGTGGGACTGAGACAACCTCACTTGAGCCCTTAACCTTGTTGCTCTTTTTTGCGTTGTATGTACTGTATCTTGGGTACTCTGTATTTTTTTGTGTGGCTAATATCCATATATTAGTAAGTACATATTGTGCATGTCCTTTTGGGTCTGAGTTATGTTATTCAGGATGATATATTTATATCCATCCCCATATCCGATAGAAGGTTAATATCCAAATATATATAAAGGACTCAAGAAGCTAACACCCCCTCAAAAAAATAAGAAACAAATCAGAAATATGGAGTATAGAAATAAATAAAAATTGTCTTTTATATATATGGAAGAGAAGTCTTTAATATGGAAGAGAAGTGAAGTCTGTTAAGGTTCATTCCATATTTGGAAGATAGAGCTCCTCCCATGTTCCTTCCATCCAATTCATGTTATGCCCTCCATTTCAGTCATATCCTTTTGCATTATTATTGTTTTATATGTACATGTACATATGTGTGTGTTTGTGTGTGTGAGTATGCAAGAGTGCATAAACGTATAAATGCAAATTGCTGAGTCCATTTGGCTTAAGGATTAGCTTCTTTATAAGACATAACCAATTAGAGGGGGCTTGTCCGTGGGATAGGCAAATTCTTCCTCTGTCTGCAAGCATTGGTGTCCTGTAGCTCTTTGTTAAGGTGTTGAATCTCATGTGACTTTTTTCACTTCTGTTTTAGTATAGATAGATAGATAGATAGATAGATAGATAGATAGATATAGATATTTATTCCTGGTATTTTTTATGCATTTTAATCAGAGAATTATGCCATTTCTATGAGTGATTGTTTTACAATTCTCAGTGTTTAGAGAAATGCAAATAAATCAGAACATAATAAACCATTGTTATTTCATCTTACACAATAGAAATAGATAGTATTAACAAAAAAAACTTACCACAAAATCAATAATTCCAACTTTGCTGTGCATTGTAGCGCATGCCTGGAAGCTTATATGTGTAATCTCAGCATTTGAGAAGCTAAGAAAGGGTGATAACAAGTTTGACATCAGCCTTTCTTTCAAAATGAAGTTTACTTAAAAATCTGAAATGGTAAAACAACAATCTACAACAGCAGCAAATCAACAACTGTGAAAGAACTTGAAGCTGGCCATATTGAAAAAATCATGTCTGTAATACTAGTCTTGAGAGGTAGAAGGAGGAAGATCAGGAGTTCAAGGGCATACTCTGCCACATATTGAATTTAAGAGTTTAAGAACACTATATACTTCATGAGACATTGTCATAAAAACAACAATCAGAAAGCAATATACAAACAAACAAAACCCTGAAGAAATAGGAATGAGAATTTGCCATAGATATATATGTAATATTGAAGATAAAGTATTCCTTTCAAAACTATGATATCTGTGTAATGACAAAGTTGCAGACAGTATTCCAGGAAACAACAAAAGTATGCAGGCTAAAAACTCTTTCTTTCTACAAAATTAAGTCTCTAATAATCAAGGATTTTAGGCCCCACAGGTAGAAATGTTAATCTTTCAGATAACATCACTAAGAGATAAGTAACCCATCATCACAAATTATATAAAGACATAGTTTGTGACTAAATAAGATTGAACATTTCAGTCCTCTAAGCTAAGAGCACACACCAAGCTTTATTTCTTTATAAGATCCTCCTAATTGATTATTGTATGTCATAGATGATCGATTCTTTGTCTGTGTCATCTTTTAAAATTATAAAGAGAAACATCTTAATCTCTAGGGTATCAGAGTTGTTAAATAAAAAAATCATTTTCTTCATTTCTTTTGTAAGATGAAAATGTACTTTCTCTAAATTAAGTCATTAAGGATTTAGTATTCTGCTTTTAAATATCATCATGTTCTTGTCATACCTTTTTGCCAAGTTATTATTCATAGGAACCCAGTCATGTTCAGACTATCATTGTGAAAATTTCCTGTCTAATCTGTATGTCTTCTGTTGTTTATCGTTTTCATATAAAATTATAAACATCCATTTTCTGTTTTAAAGATTTAATGGTACATGAAGACTTGATCTGAGAACACAGGTAGAAGTAGGTATGGTAGAAACAGCAATGCCATATGTGAGGGAAAGTATGATAGGAAGTTTGACAAGAATTGGTCATGGCTCTCATTCTTGAAATTGCTAAGAATGGGGATGAGATTGTACTGAATTGAAATTTGGTGATTTGCAATTTTCATTAATTTTTAGATATTTAGTTAATACATAGAGTTCGATCATTTATGGTAGGGAAGGCATTATGAATCAAACATGTTAGAATTATGTGTCTCTACTCAAAGTTTATATATATATATATATATATATATATATATATATATATATATTATATAAATGCATTATTGCACTTTATAAACTATTTTTATATAGAAATATTGCACTCTTCTATATAGCCTTTATGCTTCTCTCCCAGAGGAAAAATATAAGCCTACTACATTAGCCAGCTTTTCATTAGTTTAAACAATACCTGAGATAATCACATGAAAAACAGATTTTCACTGTGGCTTCGGTTTTAGAACATTTATGCTATGATCTGCTGCCTTCATGGCTTTGGGCTCTTAGCCAAACATGGTGGTAAGAGGTCATAGTGAAACAAAATTGCTCAACATATGGCCATGAAGCAAGTACAGATGGAAAAGGACATAGGCACCACCTCCTTTAGTAGGTATGCCCTTAATAAACGGAGACCTAACTACTGGTCTTATCCCATAATCTCATATATTTCAACTTTCATCCCAAGAGTGGGAAGCTAGAGATCAAGCCTTATAGCACAAGGACCTTTGAAATACATTCAAGATCCAAATTGATCATTGGCACCTAGTAGTCTATAGTTTCAACTGCTCCTACATTGTCAAAAATTCTTCTTAGGAACTCTTATAAAAGATCAAGTTCAACTTATCTTTGATCTTGTGTAAAAAAAAAAAAAACAAAATGAAATTAGGCCTCACATTGTTCTAAGGTACAACAGTATAGCAGGCAAAAGGAAAGAGTCTTATTCCAAAAGGAACACTTCAGAAAGTAAACAATTGCATTTTAGACTGAAACAAAATTGTAACCAAAAGTGGCAAACATTGTATACTGTAGTTTCCTGTCCAGCATCTGAGACATAGTGTGCAGGATGTGATATTCTAAATGTTTGCTCAGCCTTGATACTGAAGATTTGCAGGTTGCAGTTCACATAGCCATTCTTGCTGGCTCTCTCTTCCTACTGGTAATCAGTCTCTTTCCATATGGCCTACATTTGTAGGCTCTAATTTATTTGTAACTCTGTTGTATATTTGCCTTCCTCTCATTTGACTTCATTCTCATAGTATCACATACCATCCTGTCATGGGCTAATTTCAAGGACTGACTGTGCCAAGTTGTCTTGCCCCTTCATAATGCTTGTATTCTGTATGTTAGCAAAACATGTAGTATTTTGAGAATGCCAAGGTATGATGAGAGCAGAGGCTTTATCTGGTTCACAAGAGCAATAAAAGCGAGAGATGTGGAGTTCTCCAGAAACACAATCAAGTCATCATTTCTAGTGTTGCAGTACAAAGAACATGGGTTATTTTAATGGTGCTAGTCTTTTTTAACAATCACAATATTAGAATAGCTAGTGAACATTGCTCAGATTTCTACTAAGGAGAATACCTAAAACAGAATTTATCCATCAAAATCCATGCTCCAAAAGATAGGGAATCCAATTTTAATTTACTTATCTTTGGTAGTAGTTCTTAATATTGATTAGAATGCAAAGACAAATTAAGAGCTTGACCAGATGCTTTGGATGGAAACTAATGTTAAGATAAACTTCTAATTTCAATATAAATTAATTTATACTTTCTATTTTATATTGAGACCCTTCTTATTTTTAGATGAAAAGGGACGCAAGATTGCTGTTAAACAGACCCATTCTAATCTGACTGTGAAATGTTAATTGAAAATCTGTCTGGTAAAGAATTCCAAGAGATGTGCAAATGCTGAACACAACCCAATTAACATTTCAACATGACTTTGTTGCACTTTTTTTTTAACTCCTCTGGTTGTGGTTTTCCTGATGCATCTTGATTAAACTCTGTGAAGGGTAGCATGTGAGAATATTATGAATTACAGGTAAGTGAGGAAACACTAGAAAGTGAGGCTGAGGTGTGATGCCTGGGCTGAGTTAGGGAACAGGCATGGCTACCCACCTTCGCATTTGCAGCAGATTAAAACATTTCCAGGGGTTGGGGATTTAGCTCAGTGGTAGAGCACTTGCCTAGGAAGCGCAAGGCCCTGGGTTCGGTCCCCAGCTCCGAAAAAAAGAAGTAAAAAAAAAAAAAAAGAAAAAAATTTCCAATTTTGAAATGTTGCTTATTAGCATAATCTTGCTAAAATACTTCCTATTGCTCCTCTCTTGTACATTTATGGCTTCATTTCACTCACACAGTGCTGTGCTGCAGCAAAATTGCCACCACCAGTAGATAATAAAAAACAGTGACTAAAAGGGGGATATTGTGCTTCTGTTGCATTGCACATGAGAGTTAAAACCAGGAGTCTATGCCATGCTTGTCTGATTACAAAACCTCTTTCTTTGAAAATGTGTGCCAATAGTTCAGCAGCAAACCCAATTATAGTAAAGCAAACTGTCATCTTTGCCCAATCTGGGGGAATATGTACTGTAGCTGCCACATTGCTTTCCTAAGTACAAAATCTGGATTTCAGACTTTCTTTTTAATAGCATCAAAGAAAACTCTTTAATTTCCTAAAGACTCTGACTAACTCTGAGTTCCAAAACATTTCTTTTTTTTTTTTTGTGGCACCCATGAAGTTTAAAAAGTGGTGAGATTTCAGTCTATCAGAACAGTTAGCTTGTTAGCTGGATCATTCTTCTTGTAACATTTTCCAGCTCTGCTTTTGCAGTAAAGCAGCATCTGCAGCAAGGAGCTAAAATGACATTGTACAATGTGTATTCTGCTAAAGGTTGCCTAGCAATAATTCATTAGAGAAAATAAACCAGCATTGTCCTCTTAAAGGCATCCATGTTCCCAAATGACAATAAATACAAGAGAACATATATCCTGATCTTGGCAGCTTAACCTTAGCTATGAAGCTGAAAAAGTTGTCTTAGAAAAATAATTCCTGTGTCTCAGGTACTATAAAATCTCTGGAAAAAACTGCTCTAAGTATGATAAAACAATACAAGAGCATCTACACAGATGTGAAAACGTCAAACTCCTCAATACTCTTTTCAGTAACTCTGAGAATGTGTTGCACATGTATTCTAGCCTGTGACAGTCTCCATATGACATGCATTAAAATGCATCCCTAATGGTCCCATCCTGAGATAATATGCAGAAATCTTTATTATTATTCTCAAGTGTCCTAGATGACACTAGCAGTCACGATTTTGAATCCATTACCACGAGACACATAAAACCTCATGTAGTTTTTAGACCTCAGTGGATGCTTCATAATAGTGGGCAGTAAGACTGCATAGACTTATTTTCTCTGCAGAAAAATTTGAGCTAGCTACTGGCCAGTACCTTGAACAAATGTAAAGCTTCTGTGGCTTTTGAAAAGAGCTGCAATGTGGCCTGCAGATACTGCCCACCACACAGGCCTCATGATAGATTCTTTAATAACAATGTAAAGTATTGCAATTGTTCTAAACATTTTGGAGAAGAAAGTAAGGATTAATAGAAGATTAATTATTCTTTGCTAATGAAACTTCTCACAAGTATTAATATTCAAGAATAATATTTCTTTATGATAAATCTTAATCTTGGCTACTTGTTAATAGCTTAGTTTTCTTTTTTCAAGTCAAAAGATTATAGTCCTCTGTCCTTATCCAGAGTCAAACCCAAGTTTTGACATAAATATAAAATGATTCACCATTTTCTATACCATGTAGCACAAAATGTGATATCTCTTTTGGTGTATTTGCTTTATATTATTCTCATTTCCCCAATGATGTTTATTGCTGTATTTATCTTTTTACTTTGAACTTAGAATTATACTCCATAGGACCCCATTGACAAATAAGTTTCAATACTAAAACTGAATAGATAGTTCAATTAGTCTACATCTGCTATCCCAATCACTTTTGCTTCCCAGCGTGATGAACAACGTCTTCCCCTTCAGTCAAAATCAGACATATCAGTGAAAGTTCATGGCATATTATATTTGTTGTATATTCAAGATAATGAGGTAGAATTTAAAATAACTGTTTAAAATAATGACTTCACAGCTTTAAATATAATCTGATTACACAATTTAGCTAGGCAACTCAGTGTCTTAAAGTGGGGCATTTCTGATCCAGGAACATCTAGCTGATGTCTTCTTTTATTTGGCCTCGTTGAGATCTGATACTAAATAAAATGACATAACCCTAAGGACCTCAGATGTTTTATAACTTACCATTTTGTTACTATGTTTTTCTCCACTAATTTTGTCATTTCTTCATTTGAAATATTAAAAAAAAACTATTTCATCTTCCTCCTTGTCCCTAAAATTTATTATGCTGGACAGACTATAAGTTGCTATGTTCTTAATTGTGAGTGAGTCTGAAAATAGTTGTAAATAAGAGAACCACCGTACATTAAGGTGGTGATACCTTTCTCAATAGATGAAAACTATTATGAGTATTCCTCAAATGGCTTCTATATAGGTCTAGAAAATTACTAGAAATATAATAACATGAAATAGGTGTTTGAATATATATACTTTTTGGAGTGTACTGCATAGAAGAGATATATAATGCCATGTAAACTAAACAAAGAAAGCACACACACACAGACAGAGAGAGAGAGAGAGAGAGAGAGAGAGAGAGAGAGACAAACAGAGAGACAGAGAGAAAGAAAGACAGAGAGACAGCAGAGACAGAGACATGGACAGAATCACAGACAGAGAGTCATAAAATAAAATACAGCAAAATTCCAATGTAAGGTGCAATTTAATCATAATTTGCAACATATAAATATAAAAATACAAGACATTGAAATTTTGATGATCAAACACCGAAATAATGTAACTAAAGACAAATATAAAATGCATATGTCAAAGATATTGGTGCATAATTGTTTGTTCTAAGACTATAAAGTTGATATATTCCACAAAAGCACGTCATTTGTCAATGAATGAATCAGAAAAAGACTGATTAGAAAACACAAATCCTATTTGTTTGAATAGAGAAAATTTTGCATATTTTACTAGTTATAAAGATATTGAGCAGATAGCTAACTTAAATGTTAAAATAAATTTTTAGATAACATGAGAGTAGCAAATGAAAGAGAATCTATTAGAGAAGTTAGGAAAAGAGAAAGAAAAGAATGAAAATTTATAAAGAACCTCCCACATACAACCAAGTCCTTAAAGAAAACTTCTGCCTTCCAATCTCCATGTGTACCCAGATCTGGGTCTGTCCCACAGCCTTGGGACACAAAACCTGCCTGCAGAGAACTGGTGTGTCAGGAGCACTCTCACTCTCAAGTCCACAGCGCACAGGTTTCTCCATTGACTGTCCAAAGAAAGACCCACTAAGAGTCCACAGGGCTCAGGAGCCTCAGCGTGGCCTGGGACAGGACCCTTAGGTCTCCATCTGCACCCAGAGCTGAGGCTGTCCCACAACCCTCAGACATAAAACCTGCCGCAGAGAGCTGGTCTGGCAGGAGCACTCTACCTCCTAAGCTCAAGGCCATAGGTGGGACCCCACTTTCTCTCTATTGACTGTCCAAACAGAAACCCAACAGGAGTGCACAGAACTTGGGAGCATCAGGCAGGGTGCCCTGGGACAGGGCCCTTGTGATCTCCATCTGCTCCCATAGATGGGGCTCTTCCACTGATCTCATATCCTAAAACTGCCAGCAGAGAGCTGGTCTGCCAGAAGCATTCTCACTCCAAAGATCACAGGCTCACAATCACACAGGCCTACAGGAGGAAAAAGCACCAGTCAGAGACAGCAAGATCAATTAATATTAGAGATAGCCAAATGGCAAGAGGCAAGTGCAAGAACCTCAACAACAGAAACCAAGACTACTTGGCATCATCAGAATCTAATTCTCCTACCACAGCAAATACTGGGCAACACACCTGAAAAGCAAGATTTGGATTTAATAGCATGATGAAAATAGAGGATTTTAAGAAGGACATAAATAACTCCCTTAAGGAAATACAGAACACAGGTAAACATTTAGAAGTCCTTAGAGAGATATAATCTGCAGATTTAATGCAATCCCCATCAAAATGCCAATTTGATTCTCCATAGACTTAGAAAGAGCAATATGCAAATTCATTTGTAAAAGCAAAAAAGTCAGGATATGGAAAACTATTCTCAACAATAAAAGAACTCTAGGGGAAATAACCATCCCTGAACTTAAGCTATATTACAGAGAAATCATAATAAAACTATATGGTATTGATACAGATACAGGCAGGTAGATCAAGGGAATAGACTTGAAGACCCAGAAATGAACCCACATACCTGTGGTCACTTCATCTTTGTCAATGCAACTAAAACCATCCAATGGGGAAAAGTAGCATTTTCAACAAATGGTGCTGGTTGAACAAGTGTTCAGCATGTAGAAGAATGCAAATTGACACACTATTATCTCCTTGTACAAAGCTCAAGTCCAAGTGGATCAAAGGCCTCTACAGAAAACCAGACACACTGAAACTAATAGAAGAGAAAGTGGGGAAGAGCTTTGAAAACGTAGGCACAGGGGAAATTTTCCTGACCAAAACTCCAATGGCTTGTGCTCTAAAATCAAGAATTGACTAATGGGACCTCACAAAATTGCAAAGACTCTGAAAGGCAAAGGATCCTGTCAATAGGACAAAATGTCAACCAACAGATTGTGTAAAGGTCTTTACAAATCCTACATCCTATAGAGGGCTAATATCCAATATATACAGAGAACTCAGGAAGTTAGACTCCAGAAAGCCAAGTAACCCTATTAACAATGAGGTACAGAGATAAACAAAGAATTCTCAACAGAGAAATACCAAATGGCTGAGAAGCACCTAAAGAGATTTTCAACATCCTTAGTCACCAGGAAAATTAAAATCAAAACAACCCTGAGATTCTACCTCACACCAGTCAGAAAGTCTAAGCACAAAAACTCAGGTGATAGCAAATGCTTGCAAGGGTGTGAAGAAATAGAAACATGCCTTCATTGGTGGTGGGAATGTAAGCTGGTACAACCACTCTGGAAATCAATCTGGAGGTTGCTCAGAAAATTGTACATGGTACTACCTGAATGCCAAGTTATACTACTCCCGGGCACAGACAAAAAAAATGCTCTAACATATAACAAGGACATGTGCTGTACTTTGTTCATAGCAGTCTTAGGTATAATAGCTAGAAGCTGGGAAGAACCCAAATGTCCTTCAACAGAGGAATGGATGCAGATAATGTGGTACATTTATACAAAGTAATTCTACTCAGCTCTTAAAAAAATGACTACATGAAATTCTTAGATATGGATGCTTAATTCCTTCTTAGAAGGGAGAACAGAATATTCATGGGAAGAAATACAGGGACGAAGAGTGAAGGAGGGACTGAAGAAACTGTCATCCTGGAATTGCCTCAGTGGGAGATCCATCCCATATACAGCCACCAATCCCAATTATTATTGTTGATGCCAAGAAGTGCTTGCTGAAAGTAGCCATATTTGGGTGTCCCCTGAGAAGCTCTGCAAGAACCCTACTAATACAGATGAGGATGCTTGCAGCTAATCATAGGCCTGAGCACAGAGACCCCAATGGAGGAGTTAGAGAAAAGATCGAAGGAGTTGAATGGGTTTGCGGCACCATAGGAAGAACAACAATATCAACCAACAAGACACCTCCAGAGCTCTCAGTGACCAAACCACCAACCAATGAGGATGGCATTGTTCAGCATCAGTAGGAAGAAAAGTCCTTTGCCCTGTGAACCCTCATTTCTCCAATGTAGGGTAATGCCAAGGCTTTGAGATTGGAGTGCGTGCATGGGAGTGAGAGCATCCTCATATAAGCCTGGGGCGGGGGGGGGGGAAGGGAGAGGAGTAAAAGGAGATAACATTTGAAATGTAAATATATAAAATATCCAAGAAAAATAAAATTTAAAAAAAGAAATCTCTCAAATTATGAAAAACAAGAAGGCTTCCCTACTGATATTAATACTGTGACCTCAATATAGAGCCATGTGGCAGCTACAAAGAGGACCAATAAAAGTCTCCCTTGAAGGAATCACTTGCTAGTGAGAGCAATGTTATTCTTCAAATATGTATAGTCCAGTAAAAAGTAGCTTCAGACTGAGCTGTTGCTTTGATAATGTCTTTGCAACTTAAAACAAAGGTCTAAGATAAAGGCAGTACTGTCCATTGAGCAAAACTTGGAGTGCTTATAGGAGGACTGTTTTTCTTTGTTATGACATTACAGAAATACAAGAAGACCAAATTCGGTATCATTTGCCTAAAGTACCCTTGATTATCTTGAAAAAGTAAGTAGATATCTCAGTCTAGTATTCTCAAGAGTTATCCAGATAAATATATGAAGCATTAAGACATGGGGTTGTTTAATACTACATAATGAGGCTTAACAATAACAGAGAATTGGTTATTGAGCTATGTGATAAGAGACCCACTGAAATATGGACAATAATAGGACATAATTAGCTTTCCAAAATAAATATAAAATTGCCATCATTGTGAAACATCCATAAGAAGGGTAATAGGAAAAAGACAAGAAGATGTTCATTGCAGTATTGAAAAGAGATTAGACTAAAATGTACAGCATATTTGGAGTGTTTTGCTATAAGGAACATTTATGGGAGATAATTCTGGAAGGTGGTATAAATACAAAAGATTATACATATATTAAATCAGAAGAGAAGTTTTGGATTTCTGGTAAATGAGACACTACAAAAATAAAATATATGTTTTCAATTATCAGTACCTTTCCACATGAGACCAATATTTCAAAGATATATATGCATTCTAATGGACATTTCAGCATAATTTATAATAACCCAATATGAAAAATAGGTATATATAAATTAATAAATTTATAAAGAAAATATTCATAAAGAAATAGAGAAATGAACTGTTGATCAACTAAAAAGGAAAACATTGGTATTGCAAGTTTCTTAATATATATGAACATGGAGGATGTGCAAAAAATGTGTAATCTTATAAAACAAGAGTTTAGGCTGTATTTGGAATTATAAAATGATTACTAGTAGGATGTAGTCAAGAAGTCAACAACAGATGTGAAGGGTAAAACTTATCTTAAGATAAGATACAGGATAAACTACATTTGAAAAGAATTTCACTGCCTTTAGGGTTTTTAAAGAAATCAACCTTTATCTGTTCTTTTTTTTTAATGTTTTCTTTTTTTTTTACATTTTATTTTTTTTTTATTAACTTGAGTATTTCTTATATACATTTCGAGTGTTATTCCCTTTCCCGGTATCCGGGCAAACATCCCCCTCCCCCCTCCCCTTCCTTATGGGTGTTCCCCTCCCAACCCTCACCCCATTGCCGCCCTCTCCCCACCAGTCTAGTTCACTGGGGGTTCAGTCTTAGCAGGACCCAGGGCTTCCCCTTCCACTGGTGCTTTTACTAGGATATTCATTGCTACCTATGAGGTCAGAGTCCAGGGTCTTATCATACAAATAAAATGTCAATGAGTAGGAATGGGAGATTATGAGCATTCTGATTTGCTTAATTATACTAACCACAATTATTTTTAACACATCCACACTAAAATCAGTTAATTTTATATTGATGGAAAGTGAGAAATAATATTTCCTTTATAAGTGCTAAATTTTTGCTTGTAAAAGTAGCTAAAGCCATGCAGTGGAAACTAGGTAGCATTTTCAACTAATGGAGCTGGTTCAACTGAAGGTCAGCATGTAGAAGAATGCAAATAGGCCCATGCATATCTTCCTATACAAAGCATAAGTCCAGGCAGATCAAGGACCTCCACATAAAACCAGATACACTCAAACTAGTAGAGGAAAAAGTGGGGAAGAGTCTCGAACACATGGGCACTGGGAGAAATTTCCTAAAAAAATAAAAACCACCTATTGCTTATGATCTAAGATCAAGAATCAACAAATGGCACCACATAAAACGGCAAAGCTTCTGTAAGGAAAATGACACTGTCTTTTGGACAAAATGGCAAGCAGCAGTTGGGAAAATATCTTTACCAATCCTACATCCAATAGAGGGATAATATCCAAAATATACTAAGAACTCAATAAGTTAGACTCCAAAAAGCCAAATAACCCTACTAAAAATATAATGATATGAAAACTAGAGAGGGAAAACGTATTGTTATTTGTGTTATTATTTTATTACTCTCATTATGGAAAGTGAGCATATGAATAATGTTTACCTTTAAAAATGGTATTGAAGTAATTCAATAATTTTTCTTATTTATGTTACAGAAAGGTGGAAAATAATTTGTCCTTAGGTGTTTTAGTAGTAAATCCTGCAAAAAATAAATTAGCAATATGAAGAATAAAAAGAAAAAAGGAAAAATACTATTACTGAACAGGGTCATCACAGAAAATGAGCATACAATGAACCAGTATTCCATTGTGTAAATGTACTACATTTCTGTATCCATTCCTCTGTTGAGGGACATCTGGGTTCTATCCAGCTTTTTGCTATTATAAATAAGATAAGACTGCTATGAACATAGTGGAGCATGTGTTCTTGCTATAAGTTAGAGTATCTTTTCAGTATATACCTAGGAGAGGTATAGCTGGGTCCTCAGGTAGTACTATGTCCAATTCTCTGAGAAAGTGCCAGACTGATTACCACAGTGGTTGTACCAGCTTGCAAACCCACCAAAAATGGAGAAATGGTCCACTTTCTCCAAATCCTTGCTAGTACCTGCTGTCACGTGAGTTTTTGATCTTAGCCATTCTGACTGGTGTGAGGCGGGGGTATCCCAGGATTGTTTTGATTTTCATTTCCCTTATGACTAAGGATGTTGGACATTTCTTTAGGTGCTTCTTGGCCATTCGATATTTCGTAGTTGAGAATACTTTGTTTAGCATTATATCCTGAATTTCGTTTATCTGTTGGGTTAGGAACTTTTTATTTACATTTCAAATGTTATCCCATTTACTGGTTTCTCATCCATAACTCTCCAATCCCATCCCACGTCCCCTTGTTTCTATGAGGGTGTTTCCCCACCCATTCCCACACCCCTTGCCTCCTCCATGCCCTGACATTCCCCTACACTGCAGAATCCAGTCTTGGCAGGACCAAGGGCTTCTCCTCTCATTGGTGCCCAACAAGGCCATCCTCTGCTACATATGCAGGTGGAGCCATGGGTCTGTCTATGTGTACTCTTTAGATGGTGGTTTAGCCCCTGGGATCTCTGGTTGGTTGGTATTGTTGTTCTTATGGGGATTCAACTCCTTTCAACACTTTCAATCCTTTCTCCAACTCTTCAGACAAGGACCCAGTTCTCAGTTCAATGTCTGGCCACAAGCATCAGCCTCTGTATTTGTCATGCTCTGGCAGAACCTCTCGGGATACAGCCATATCAGGCACCTGTCAGCATGTACTTTGTGGCATCAGCAATATTGTCTAGGTTTGGTGGCTATATGTATATGGGCTGGATCCCCAGATGGGTCAGTCTCTGGATGGCCTTTTCTTCAGTCTCTGCTCCAAACTTTGTCTCCATATCCCCTCCTATGAATATTTTGTTCCCTTCTAAGAAGGACAGAAGCATCCATACTTTGGTCGTCTTTTTTCTTGAGCTTCATGTGGTCTGTGGATTGAATGGCCATCAGAGCTTTTGGGCTAATATCCAATGATCAGTGAATGCATATCCTGTGTAATTTGTGTGACTGGGTTACCTCACTCAGGATTTTATTTTCTAGTTCCAATCATTTGCCTATGAATTTCATGAAGGCATTGTTTTTAGTAGCTGAGTAGTAGTCCATTGTATAAATGACCATATTTTCTGTATCCATTCAGCTGTTGAATAGCTTTTTATACTTTGTATTTTCTTTGACCAGTGTGTCAGTATTTTCAATGGCATCTTCTATGTCTGAGATTCTTTGTTTTGTCCCTTATAGTTTGTTAGTGTGGCTTGCATCTGTAGCTCCTAATGTCTTTCTTAGATTTCCCATCTTCAGGGTTGCCTCCCATTGTGTTTTCCCTATTGTTTCTATTTCCATTTTTACTTCTCTAATTTTTTTTTTGCTTTTCTTAAGGGCTTCTACTTGTTTGTGTTTCCTGTAATTTTCTTTTTTTTTTCTTTTTTCTTTTTTTCGGAGCTGGGGACCAAACCCAGGGCCTTGAGCTTGCTAGGGTTTCCTGTATTTTTAAGGGGTTCTTTATATCCTCCTTAAAGTTTTCTATCATCTTCATGATGTGGGATTTCATGTCATTATCTAAATATTTATTCATGTCAATAAATATTTCATATTTGTTAGGTTAGCCCGGTCTTGCTGCATTGAAAGAACTGAGTTCTGATGTTTCTAAATTGCTACTAGGTTCTGTTGCTTAAGATCTTACACTTGTTTCTGTCATCTGGTTCTCTCTGATGTTAACTGGGCTGGGTATCTCTGACTGGAACTGGCTTCCTTGGAGACAGGTGACCTGAGGTAGATCTGGTATCCTTGGAGGCATACAGTGCTGTCTGTGGTTAGTGTGAACCTCTTGTATTTCTGATTAGAGCAGTCCTCTTTTGTCCCTAGTTACTGCAGACTTCCTATTCCCCTTGTTACTGCAGACCAACTGTGCCCTTGGTTACTGTGGAACTCTTGGGATTCTCAAATGCTGTAGCTTTTGGATGGGTATTGGGGCAGTGATCTGGCCTGGGTGGTGAAGTAGGATAAAAGGCAGGTGGAGCTAGGTGAAGCTTTGGTGGTAGGTAATTCCCTTGTCTGCTGAGCTGTATGGGTGTCCCAGCTGGAATTTGGGTAAAATTCCCACCTGTGTCCTTGGTCATGGCAGATCTCCGGGGAAACATACATGCTGCAGCATTTGTTTGAGTTCTTGGGATGTAGTTTTTAAAACTGGTCTAAATTTCATCTTCATGAACAAATGAAACAAAATATTATTAGTAGAATATTTTTGTCCATTCTATCACAACAAAAATATTGACTGCCTCATGTCACATCAAGCTATAATTGAATCCTACAATTTTGTTTCTATTGCCATAATTTAGAATTCTGCGGTTCCATATATCAGAGTCTTTGTTGCTTTGATACATAAACTTCCTTTTTATTTTCCAAATTTCTTTAAGAATTTTATTCATGATTACTGAATTTATATCATTTTCCCTTGTATTCTATCCACTCCTATTCCATCACAAGTTCATGCTGTCTTCTATAATTGTTTTGTTTCTCACCTATACATATGATATTTTGGAACACCCTAAATGTTATAATCTCTTGTTTCTTCCTCTTGCTCCTTATCACCCTGCCTCCTATCTCCCCAGTCAGTATCTTACATTACCATTATCCCTAAACAGATGACATCCTTATCTTTTTTCTTCTTTTTTTTTCCCCGGAGCTGGGGTCCGAACCCAGGGCCTTGTGCTCGCTAGGCAAGCGCTCTACCACTGAGCTAAATCCCCAACTCCCTAACAGATGACATCCTTAATGGTCTTTCTTTTGTAAATGCCAAAAGCCCAACTCAATCTCTCAATTCTGCAGTACCTGTCACTTCTCTACCTGGAAGTTTTGCTGTCATCTTCCCTTCTTAGATTTCTGCTCCTCCTGTTCCTTCCATTATCAACCTTTCTAAGACTATTACTCTCTTGTCTGATATATTCTCTCCCTCAAGCTTTTAAATGGAAACTTTGAAAATGGAACTCAGAGACAATTAAAACAGCCTTTCTCCCCTCTCCCTGATAATATATTTCACCTTCTATAAGGTGGCAAATTGGGACTTTGTCACCATCTGAACACACATCCCTCCTTCATGTTTAGTTATACCCCAAATTGAGTGCAAACTCTAGCACTGTTTAGCTAGAATATCTCTCCCTTTCATTGTAGTATTTAAAAGATAGAGTGTGGTTTGTGATTTAATCTGTCACTTGCTGTTTGAATAAGATATCTCATGTGTAGTCTTTATTACATTACTAAGCTCAGGAAAATTCTACAGTTGTAACTCCATTTTAGCCAGATTAGGCTCAATTGCAGAACCAGATGGGGAACTGTACTGGTCATACCAGGTGTCTAATCAAGGAACAAAAAGGAAGGAACTGTCAAGGGTATATGATTTCCTGTTTAGGAAACTGTTGTTTTCAGTTCCACCATTCTAAAATATTGTAGGAGAAAACAATAAAAGCTTTCCAGAACCCAAATTACTTTAAATCCAGACTAATAGTAACTATGCACAAATATACTGCATGAATATTGATCCCAGGACTCAGAAAACCCAAGATACTCTGACTATAAATTTTATAAGCCAAGGCTTTCTAGATATTACACAAAAGCTTCAAAATCTGGATCAGGCAGCCCAGGGTCCTTTCCCCACTTTATTAGACATGGCCCTCAAGGTTTTTAATAACTAGGATGAGACCTCAAAAACAAAAGGGCAAAGTGGACAGGAAATAGGAAACACATAACAGAAAGGTCAGTACACAGCTGTATCAATGACCATTTCTTACTTAATCTCAGAAAATACTAGAGCACCATCTAGTGACCACAGGCTTCATTTTCAGGGAACTATTTCAGCCTCAGTTTGAATGACTTTATTCCCTTGTTATTTCAGTTTGTCAGGACATTTCTATCTGGGCATGCCCAGAGATCCAAGACTGTGAACACATTTAGATCAATGTTGAATAAAGTGAAGATTCACTAGAACTGACAATGTTCCTTTTACCTAGATGAGGAAAGTTAACTACTATCCAAGGACCGCATGTTAAGTACAAATATGAAAATGGTCAAATGCCCTTAACTTTGTTCCTATACTATGAACAGCCCAAGATGGGAAATGTTCTCTCTAAAGATTTATGTAACCTCTAGCTTATACATACTCGAGCACTTCCTATTTCAAAGGATGACCCAACATAAACATAGATGTTGAAATGATCAAATTTAAGTTTCTTATCTGCATATGTACACATATCATTTACCACCCTGAGAAGACATAAACAAACATCTATTTCTTCTCTATAGGGAACCACCAACAAACCAAAAAGAGGGTGTCACAAAATTCAACTAGAAGAAGCAATTTGTTTATCTGGATTACTTAAGGAGAATAGGTGGGGGTAATTTAGAGGAGTATACTATCATTGATTAGCTCTTCCTGAATTTACTAAAACTTTTCTCTACATAAACATGAACAAACTGAAGTAAGGTAAGAAGTATTGAGCTAAAATTTCAGAAACTTCTAAGTCATTAGACCTGGTGGCATGAGATTCCTATTTATAAGTGTTTTTTCAGGCTTAATAGGTATTTTCGTCCTCATTATCAAGGACAAAATGTCTCAACACATCCTATCTATTGGGAGCATAAGGAGGCTTGAGCTTAGAAATCTGAAGATCATCATTTTACAAAAATCTGAAAGCAAAGGAATAAATGACGAGATGTTAAGCCACATAAACAGCAAAACACACAGCAGAATGTTATTTCTAATCCCAGTATTGTTAGTAAAAATGGTGTAGTTTCCTTTTATAAACTACCTGAGGTTGGAGATATAAAATAAACATGTTCAGGTGATGTTATGAGGCAAGACATAAGAGAAAATTTTGAGAATTTTTCTGTGGAAAAGGTTGGGAGAAAAATCATGTGAGATTGTAATTAATTGTGTAATTTTACATAACACTGTAAAAAGTATTTTTGGCTTTATTTTCCTGACTTGATCTGGCAAATATCTATCTTCCTTTTGAAGTTATCAGACAAAACAAGAATGTATTTATATCCTCAGTATGGAGGCATCTGAGTAAACTGTCACTGTCAAACTTGGGATGTGTCTTCTCGCTTTTGTCCTGAGTTAAGGAAAGGCAGTGACTTGATTTTATCACATAAGCATTTAAGCATTTATACTGTGTATATAATCATCTTTGTGTCATGACTTTAATGTTTTGGGGTTTTTTGTTTGTTGTTTGTTGTTTTTTATTATTGACTAAAGGTATCGATACCTAAAGCAATTAATATTAATATGCTCTTTTTAATCCTCAAGTGACATGAATCATGAATTACCATAATGATATTATTGGTCTACTTGCAAGAAAAGAATCTTAATTCCTGGGGATTCAGCAGTCATTCTTTAGTTAGCCTGTATTCCTTTTGCTTGTCCATTCTTTCTGTGCTTCTGTTTAAGCTGAACTTACAGTTAGTAACACACTAATATGTATCAGAGCATCCATTTTTAACTCCCGAAATATTGTTTGTTCGATGCATATATTCTGATTTGCTCCCTGTGTAAACAGGGAATAGCCTTTTTTATTGACTCTCACATTTATTACTGTCACCTGTAAGGTTAGTCTTACAGTGTGTATAATAAAATTTAAAGGCCATATGTGACCATAGCACAATGCTTCCTGTTAAATCAATCTCTCTCTCTCTCTCTCTCTCTCTCTCTCTCTCTCTCTCTCTCTCTCTCTCTCTCTCACACACACACACACACACACACACACACACAATGAGTAGGAAAAGAACTAGTAAAGCATGCTTAGAGTTTATGTAAACATTGATATCCTAATTCTAAAGCTCTTGTTAAAGTGATAAAGTTGGCCTTCTTATTTGAGAAGCAGGGAGGAAGAGGCTTTGCTTTAACTACTTCTTAAGATATAACTAGCATCTTTAGATCTGTGCAGTATATCATGGATATTCTATACTTTATGACTAATACCCACTTATAGGTGAGCACATACAATGCATATGTTTTGGGTCTGGGCTAGTTCATTTAGAATGACGTTTTCTAGCGCCATTTATTTGCCTATTTATTTTTAATAGTTGACTAGTATTCAGTTGTGTAGATGGACCACATTTTGTTTATCTAGTCATCAGTTGGAGGATGTATAATTGTTTCCAGTTTCTGGCTATTATGAATAAAGCTGCTATTTGCCTAGTTGAGCCAGTGTCTCTGTGGGATGGTGTTGCATCTTTTGTGAATATGCCAAGAAGTGGTATAGCTGGGTCTTAAGATAGAATTATTCCCAGTTTTCTGAGAAATTTTCAAATTGATTTCCAGGGAGTTGCTAGAATCTCATGAATAGGTGACATAGAATAGACATCCAGTGTGGATGAAGGGAGAAAAATGGGTTGAGGAGGGCTATAGAGTGGAAGAAAGATAGATCTAGTGAGGGACACTTTTAATAACATTCTGTTATTCTTGCAGGCAGGAACCTAGCATAACTGTAATCAGAGAGGCATTATGCAGCAACTGATGGAAAATGATGCAGAGGCTCACAGTCAAATATTAGACGGAACTCATAGAATCTTGTGCAGGAAAGGAAAGAAAGATTGAAGGAATCA
This sequence comes from Rattus norvegicus, assembly GCF_021556685.1. Lineage (NCBI taxonomy): Eukaryota > Metazoa > Chordata > Mammalia > Rodentia > Muridae > Rattus > Rattus norvegicus. The sequence goes on from NC_141554.1 coordinate 96,955,261, forward strand.
AAAGGGTCAAGATACACCAAGCAAGCCTACAAAATCAACTAACCTGGGTCCATAGGAGCTCATAGAGAATGAACTGTCAACCAAAGATCATGCATGGGACAGACCCAGGCCCATTTCATATATGTAACAGTTGTGAAACTGGATCTTCATGGTATTCTTCTAAAGTGGGAGCTAGGGATGACACATTATATCATTTGGTTTTTGATACCTTTACTCTAACAGGGAAGCCTTCATTTGACTAATACAAGATTGACCTAGTCTGACAGCAGGCAGCTTCAGATGTCAAGAATGATTGATATCCATGAGAGCCTCCCCTTTTCTAAGAAAAAGAGGACTAAAGGATGTGGCTAGAGTGAAGGGGTAAGAGTGAGAGAGGGTGACAGGGAGGAGAAAAGGGGGGGGGGAATATATGATGTGATTGAAAACATGTCATATTTAGCATGTAGAAAACAACTAAAAATAAATTTGTCTAGCATAAGAGTTATACAGTTATGGCTAAGTGAACCATTGATATCAGCATTTTTTTCTTTTATTGGATTCTTTTTTTTACATTCCAAATATTATTCCTATTTCCCCACACCTTTTTCTATAAGGGTGTTTCCCTCACCATCCACCCACCCCATATTGCCAATGAGGTCATCCTCTGCTACATATGCAGCTGGAGTCATGGGTTAGTCCATATATAGTCTTTGGGTAGTGATTTAGTCCCTGAAATCTCTGGTTGGCTGGCATTGTTGTTCTTATGGTGTTGAATGCCCCTTCAGTTCTTTCAATCTTTTCACTAATTCCTCCAACATAGGTCCCAGTTTCAGTTCCATGGTTTGCTGCTAGCATTTGCCTCTGCATTTGACATGCTCTAGTTGTGTCTCTCAAGAGACATCTATATCCAGCTCCTGTTAGCATGCACTTCTTAGGTTCTTCAATTTTATCTAGTTTTGGAGGCTGTATAAATATGGGCCATATGTGGGGCAGGCTCTGAAAGGCTGTTCCTTCAGTCTCTACTCCAAAATTTGCCTCCATATGCCTTCCTATGTATAATGTTTCCCCCTTTTAAGTAGGAGTGAAATATCTGTACTTTGGTCACTCTTCTTCTTGAGCTTCATGTGGTCTGTGGATTGTATCTGGAGTAATTTGAGATTTTGGAATAATAGCCACTTATCACAATGCATACCATTTGTGTTTTTCTGTGATTGGGTTACCTCACTCAGGATGATATTTTCCAGTTCAATACACTTGTCTATAAATTTCAGGAAATCATTGTTTTTAATAGCTGAGTAGTACTCCACTGTGTAGATGTACCACATTTTCTGTATCCATTCCTCTGTTGAAGGGCATCTGGTTCTTTCCAGCTTCTGGCTATTATGAATAAATCTGCTATGAACATAGTGGAGCATGTGTCTTTGTTGAATGTTGGAGCATCATTTCGGTCTATGCCCAGGAGAGGTATAGCTGGGTCCTCAGGTAGTATGATGTGAAATTTTCTGAGGAACCGCCAGATTGAATTCCAGAGCACTTGTACCAGTTTGCAATCCCACAAATAATGGAGGAAGGATTTTCTCCACATCCTTGTCAGCATCTTTTGTTAAAATGAATAATTAAACATAAAATTTAATTAAGTTAAAAAATCATTTTTGTCTTGAGGCAGTGAGATAACTCAGTTGATATAATACTTTATTCCAGGAATAATGATATATATATATATACATATACATATACATATATATACATATATATGCATTCAAACATATTAAATATATTGTATATTTATATAGATATATATGTATACCAAATATATATGTACAAATATATACAAATATATTATATATATCAAAATACATCTCTCCATATATATGCAAATTTCTGTTTCTTTAATGTTGCTTTTATGCGTGTGTATGTGTGTGTATATGTGTGTTATTCATGTGTTGACTCTGGATATTAGACAATCCAATAAGGATTTAACCCTTTGAAAGACTAATTCTTTTTCTCTCATCATTCTTTAGTTGAGTGCAGTTTTTATTTTGGGTGGGATCCTTGGAAATTTCCTCCCAAAATGTATATCAGTGTTGGGTTTGTTCAGGTCTTTTTTAGGAAACCATAGTGTTGTCTATCATAGATGAAGCTTACTTGTCACTTATAGGATACTCAATTTCACAACATATTTCCTAGATCAGTGTCTCTTACAACCTTTCCTCTTTTTCTTCTGCAATTTTCCCTGTCACTTAATTGGAGGAGTTGTGATATAGCTGTTTCTTCCAGGACTGGATACCCCATATTCTATTGTCTTCTGAATTCTAACAAGTTGTGTTTTTCTGTAATGATTTTTGCCTTCTGTAAAGAAAATCTTCTTTGAAGATTGGTGGGAGATACACTTAATTGTTGTTATAAGGATACATTCTCTAATGTAGTTAAGAATTAGGCTGATCTAGTAACATCATGTTAGAAGGTTTTACTCCAAGGTCCATAACCTTGTTAGGCCTAAGATATTACCTAGTTTTCTTGTACCAGGCATGATGACTTTCCAACTCAGCTTGTTTTAGTCTAATAAGGAGTCTGTAGGTTATTATCATGATATAAGTGCCACTATCACACTTTAAAATATTTTAAAAAATATCTTGCCATAGTGTTGATTGTTGTGGTTCAGAAGTATCACAGCTGGGTAAGACTATTGATCACATTCCTTCATTGACTGATTTCATAGTTACTTCTGGTACTATGAAAGCTAGATCTCTAACTTAAAAAGACTGAAAATGAAACTATCTCTTAGATACATCCTGAGGCAATTTAATAGTTTAATAACACTTATTCAGTTTCTTAGAGGTGAAAATGTCATGCCAAGTTTTACTGATAGGAACCAGTCGCCCCTTCTTTAAATTATTAAAATAGAAATATCTGAATGTCTGCAAACTCATTTCTATAAAGTCTTAAGTTGAGATGAACAGTGCAATTCATATTATACTTTAAAAATTTATTTATCCACGCTTTATATGTTTCTTTACAAATTGCATTCTTGAGGATATTAAATAACTGAAATGAGAATGGCTAAATTTTATAGTGAACATAGTACAAATATATGCATGCATGACAATTCATTTATTTCAGTATTATCTGACACCTGTGAGTTAATTAGCAAATTCTCATAAAGTGCCATTTTGGTTTGAATGTTTCCTTTCTATAATAGAAATCACTGTCAATGTTCCCTATAATCCTTATGTGTTGTGCTGGAAGAATGGTGACTCAGAGCTCAAGGGAGTGACCAACCAATGGCCATTCTAACTTGAGGCCCACAACATAAGCAGGAGCCCATGGAGGACATTATCTGGACATCAGATATGTGAAGATAGATGGCTCAGTCACCTAAAGTAGATTCAAACAGGACTGGCCAAACATTAACCACAATGAAATAATCCCTGATAATATTCAACTATACTTATAGATCCTGTGCCTAATCCAGTTTTGATGAGAGGATTCCTCTGGCAGCTAATGGAATCAGATACAGAGACCCACAGCCAAACACTAGGCAGAGTAAGAGGGAGAAGAAGGATTGTAGAACTACAGGAATCAATGACACCATGGAACATAGGCCAAATAGTATCAGCCTAGCAACATTCAGAAGGACTTGAAAAACTGAAATGACAATCATAGAACCTCATGGATCTACAATTAGTCATCTGTATATACATTGTAGTTGTTTAAATTTCCAGTTTATGTGACACTTCTAACAGTGGGAGTAGGGGTTATTGTGAGTCTTTTTCCTGCTTTTAATACCCCTTTCTTCCTACTTGGTTTACTTGTCCAGCCTTGATATGAGAGTTTTTGCATAGTATGGTTGCATCTTGTTATGCTGTGTTCATTTGATATCCTTGAAAGGCATCTATTTTCTGAAAGCAAATGAAGAATCAGTTGATCTGAGGGAAAAGGGAGGTAGAAATGGGGAATGGGGTAAGTAGAGGGTGAAAAGGCAATGGCTAGAATAAATTATAAAAGAGAACAAATAAGAAGAAAAGGTAATTGAAAAAGAGTTCTCTATAAAAAATTTAGATTTGGATATAATCATCTTTTAGGCAGCATTATAAGTGTTTTCAGATTCATTTAATTTTTTACAAGTATGCAAAGAAGGAACCATTATAACATTCATTTTGTAGATGAAGCAAGTAGACCACAGAGCATATTTAAGTCATATTTAAATATGGACACCAGAAATCTCTTTGATATGCAGTAATTTTTGGTGTTCCAAAAAGATAGATGAAAGTTAGCAAGGGAATATAGTTACGATCTTGGATTCCAATGGTAATAATTCATTATAGTCAAGTACAAAGTATCTCAAATATGATCTAGCCACATATCTGAAAGCTAATCTGAGCTACAACTAATAAAAAAAAATCTTGATAAATGCTACAATTAAGAATTGCTCTTCATTGACATGTTCTATTTCAGTCTTGGAAAATAAAGATTGTAAAAACTAAGTTAATACATTGGATTGACTTTAAAAATCATGAAAATAACTAAACAACAAATCAACTTTAATTTACATCAGTCACAGAATTCACATATATAGCAATATTTTTCATGACTATCTGATGATATAAAAGCCACCAATTACAATTTTGTCTTATGCATCTTGAAAAGCACAGATGGTTGGGCAAAAATGAGAGCTCATGCAACAGTGAAATTTGAAAATGCACTAGAAATATATTTCCAAGTAAGTTAAGAATGAGAAACACTGGGACTTATGATGTTTGAGTAAAATGGCATATTTGAAGATGATTATAGATATTGAGTATTTAATTTAAAAAGTTAAGGTAAAGAGAAGCTCTAGTTGGGGTGTATTGTATGGCAGAATAATGTATTTTTTTTTATTTTAAGAAGGCAAAAAATACGATTGAGCATAACCCCCATTATTACAGTAAAGGCTTCTATTAGGTAATAATAATATAAGTCATAGATTAATTGGAATAAATTAAAGTGGTAGGATATATTCTCAAAGACCTACCATGATGACTTGTAGATAACACATATTATTATCCCACAAAATTAAAGTTTACATCAAAATTAAAGGAAAAAATAACAAAATATCCCCTCACATATAACCATGTTTGGTATTTCATTTTATTTTGTTTGACAGAGTGCTTATTTCCTATACACTGAAGGAAGTAACAGAATATTGATGAAAATTATGGTAAAAGATAAAACATATCCAAGTGTGTTTATGCATACCTATATTGTCATCATTTTGGACATAGAGACAAAGGTTCAGTGGTTCAAGGGGTGCCTTCACTATACAGGAAATTTAGACCACTTGGAGATGCCTAAAAAGATCCTATTATAACCTCCTATCCCACAGATGAATAAAGCACAGGTTATATTTTGATATTTCTTTTAAGTCTTCAATACACTCACCATGACAATTTCTGTAAATTATCTTATGTAATTAATATGTTCACATGCCTAAATATACAGACAGTGAAGCACGTAAATGGTTCTTGAAAGTGGAATAACTCAGGTAGTCATGTTCTTGACCAAATTTTGTAAGGGCAGTTTGCAGATTTGGCGAACATAAAAATGACTCATATCAATCAATATAATTGTCTAAATTTAACATGTTAAATAACAAAGTTATTTTCTCCCTCTCCCTTAGCAACAGAGATTTGAATTCAAAACATTTTTCATAAATATCTTTTAAATCAAGTTGGTCTCCTTCAAAAGGCCTTCAAATTTCTTATATACTATTATATCTTCAGCAACCATTTCCAAAATTGAATAATACATTTACTGTAATTAGTGTATTTGGAAGCTTTTTCTTCTAAGAAAACGTTCGAATAATTTGATTCCAGAAATAAAGATAAATTTAATTACAGTAAATTATAAAGCCATCAGCCTCTGTAAAAAAAAAAAAAAAAAAAAAAAAAAAAGACACTTCCTTTCTGATCTGTTTTTAAAGTAAGCCCTCCTCAAAACAAGGCTTCACTGGGAACCCTTGATTTTAACAGTAAATTTTCTTTTCCCAAATATTCATCATACACAGGCAAAATGTTCTAATGTCAACTCTCTCAATTTATCAATTTGTGTAGTTTGTCATAAGTCTGTTGATTTTAACTTTACAAAAGTTAGAAAATCCACAGGTATAGTTCATAGTTTAAGAAACATTGCAGAAATTGTTGCTTTGTATACCATATTCTATTCTTAGAAATTATCTTCTAGTATAAATTGTCTTCAAAGAGTATAATACAAAGAAAACAAATTTTTTAAAAAATTGTAAAGTGTAGAACAGCTCATGTATTACTGAAGATGAATTTCTGTATATTCAAACAATTCTACTCTTTTTTTTTACTGAAAATGTTAATAAAAACATAAAGAAATGTTGAAGTGTTTTCTTCAAATAGTATGGTTATAAAATACATACTTTAATACAACTGATAAACACCAAATAAAATTCACCATAATTTGGGTAATCATTACCTTTCCTTGTTGATAGTCACTTATTGTATCCAGTAAACTACAATACTCTCTTCCAGCCATTTAAAATATAATCTGTCTTCAATAATCTGGAACCATTTTTATTAAAATGGGAAATATTTCTCTTTGAAAAACGTCATCTCTGGAAGCAAGGGCATCTTACATTTGGGACACTAAAATAAACTTGAACCAAAAGTGAAAATAAGAGAATCATGGAAAATAAACAAACCAGATCATTCCTTGATAATAATATAATAGATTGCTCATCATTTTTGGATACTGCAAATATTGAGACTGGAATGATTTCTCAGTAGAAAATTGCCATTGATGATTAACTGATAATGAAGATTCGATCTGCTGAACCTGCTGAGACAAGATTATCAATTTGCAACAATACTATTCTAATACATGAAAATAGCAGGCTATTTTTTCAGGACAAATGACATATAAAGAATTGGTGCCTCCAAAAGTCAGACAATATTGCTAATGCCAAGAAGTGCATGCTGACAGGAGCCTAATATAGCTGTCTTCTGAGATGCTCTGCCAGAGCATGACAAATACAGAGGTGGATACTAACAGGCAACCATTGAAGCGAGAATGCGGGAATACTGGTGGAGGTAGAGAAAGGATTGAAGGAGCTGAAGGGGTATGCAACCCCATAAGAACAATACCAACCAACCAGAGCTCCCAGGGACTAAACCGCCATCAAAAGAGTACACAATGGACAGACCTGTTGCTCCAGCTGCATATGTAGCAGAGGATGGCCTAGTTCAGCATCAATGGAAGGAAAAGCCCTTGGTCCTTCCAAGGCTGGACTCCCCAGTGTAAGGAAATGGCAGGGCAGGGAGGCAGGAAGTGGGGTGGATGGGTGGGGGAACACCCTCATAGAAGAAGGGGATAGGGAATGGGATAGGGGGTTTCTGGACAGGAAACTTTTGATGTATAAATAAAGAAATATCCAGTAAAACAAAAGAACTGGTGACTCAGTCTCTATGTTAAAGAGAAATTATTTGCCTTGCTTCAGCTAATTTCATTGGAAATCATACGAAGATTTCTCATGAAAACATAATTTTCATTGTATGTCTTAGTATTTTTAGTTCTTTAAACATCAAAATTTAAATAAATACTGTCTAGTTTTCATCATTGTCTTAAACACCTGACATAAACAAATCAGAAAAGAAAACATTGGCTTTTGATTTTCACATTCACAGTTTTATTTCCATGGTATTCTGACTTTACTACTAGAATACCAGTGCAGAAGCATGTAATAGAATAGAACTGCTCAATATATTACAATACAAAAACTATAAGACAAGTAACACCAAGGAAAAATATTAAACCTTTGTAGTCAGAAAAAAATTTTTGAGCAAACTAAAAGTAAAAAATAGACATTTACTATATATATAATATGTGTATTATATACATATACACCTAAAGACATATATGGAAGAAATAATTGTTATAAATAATTATATCGTGCATTATGTGCTTCATGATCCCTAAAATAGAAGGATTCTGAAAACTATTCTAGGTATTTTTATTTTGAAGGGAAATAATTTCTTATAAATCAATTATACTCCCAAGATAGTAAAATTTTTGTTGCTTTCCATGCATTTTAGCGAAGTTCCTTTGTATAATAAGAATAGATAACATTGATTGACTAATTTATTTTGAGTAGAAACTTTGTGAACCCAGTTATATTTATTCTCATCTTTCCAGTAATATCTGTACATTTTGTTTATTATTTAAACAGTTGTAAATAAAAATCTTCCTGTACAATTCACAAAGAAGCACTTCAGTAAAAGTCAGATACTTAAAGTATGGTAATGTCTGAATTCAAACTCATATATATTCAAAATCTATGCTGTTAACCAATACCTTAATCTTTTGACAAAATTAGACAGATTTTATTAAAATGTCTACAAGACTTTAGTTTGATAAATTTATATATAATTTAAATATCTAGCATGGTTATTATATTCTTTCTTCTTCTTTTACCTTGACACATTAAGAATTCCTATTGATAGAGCTTATTTAAAAATAATTCAGAACATAGAAACTTCCTAGATATCCATCAATTGATGAATAATTAATGAAACAAGAGACATATAAATAATAGTAATTTATTTAATTGTAAAGAAAAGTAATCTTATACTGAGTTAGATAACCCAGGCTGAGAAGGACAAATTTTGCATATTCTTCCTCATAAAGTGATTCTTAGATTTCTGTGTTTAAATTTGACGAATCAGAAAACTAGAAAATGCTCATAGGCTGGTAGGAAGTACCAAGGCCTTAACATGAGAGGTAGTAGAGCATATGTAATACAATGGGGGAAAGCAGTAAGACAGAAATGACATTTAAGGGGAGAGAGAGGTGAAAGAGGAGAATTGAAAAAATTTTGAAGAAGTGTTTAAAGATGCACAAAAACAATTTTATAAGCTTTCTAAATCTATCGATCTCTCTATCTAACATTTATTTATTTTAATTAGTATTACCCTTTAAAAGAGATAATGCTTTTCATAGGAGACAGATGTTGTCTAATAAAAAGTGGCCAGTAATGACTACCTTTCCCCAGTTATTGATCAGTGTGTCCCAGAATGCCCATCCAAGTAATAAAGTCTATTGCTCTTGGTTATTGCTCCTGCATACTTGCTAGAACTTGAGGGTAAACGTGAACACAGGACATGAAAAAATCAGTATTTTTTTTGTTTGGTTTTGATTTTGGTTTTAAGAAGCTTCATCATTGCTAGCTAGCGTTTCTAGTTCTGTAAGGTGTTATGTGGGCTGCTAGAGAAGAGTCCTTAACAGGCTTACCCATTTGTGAAATCTTTGAGCTACAATAAATATAGGCATGGCTTGATATTATTCACTGGTGTAGCAAGTATGTCACTGACATATGTAACAACTTTTTGATTTGATTCAAGGCCTGAAATAACTTCAAACACACTCCTGATACCATTATTGGTGTAAGAACCCAGTGACTAAACAGATCATGGACACTAGGGGAAATTTTGCTGCTCTTATGCTCCAAAATAAATAGAATTAAAGCGATTCCTTTTTTTATCTTTATTAACTTGAGTATTTCTTATTTACATTTTGATTGTTATTCCCCTTCCCAGTTTCCGGGCCAACATCCCCCTAACCCCTCCCCATCCCCTTCGATAGGGGCTTGCCCTCCCCATCCTTGCTCCATTACCACCCTCCCCCCAACAATCACTTTCACTGGGGGTTCAGTCTTGGCAGGACCAAGGGCTTCCCCTTCCACTGGTGCTCTTACTACGCTATTCATTGCTATCTATGTGGTTAGAGCCCAGGGTCAGTCCATGTATAGTCTTTAGGTAGTGGCTTAGTCCCTGGAAGCTCTGGTTGTTTGGCATTGTTGTTCATATGGGGTCTTAAGCCCCTTCAAGCTCTTTCAGTCCTTTCTCTGATCCCTTCACTAGGGTCCCGTTCTCAGTTCAGTGGTTTGCTGCTGTCATTCGCCTATGTATTTGCTGTATTCTGGGTGTGTCTCTCAGGAGAGATCTACATCCGGTTCCTGTCAGCCTGCACTTCTTTGCTTCATCCATCTTATCTAATTGGGTGGCTGTATATGTATGGGCCACATGTGGGGCAGGCTCTGAATGGGTGTTCCTTCGGTCTCTGTTCTAAACTTTGTCTCCCTATTCCCTGCCAAGGGTTTTCTTGTTCCCCTTTAAAAGAAGGACTGAAGCTTTTGCTTTTTGGTCATCTTTCTTGAGTTTCATGTGTTCTGTGCATCTCGGGTAATTCAAGCATTTGGGCTAATAGCCACTTATCAATGAGTGCATACCATGTGTGTTTTTCTGTGATTGGTTTATCTCACTCAGGATGATATTTTCCAGTTCCATCCATTTGCCTATGAATTTCATAAAGTCAATGTTTTTGATAGCTGAATAATATTCCATTGTGTAGATGTACCACATTTTCTGTATCCATTCCTTTGTTGAAGGGCATCTGGGTTCTTTCCAGCCTCTGGTTATTTTAAATAAGGCCACTATGAACATAGTGGAGCATGTGTCTTTGTTATATGTTGGGGCATCTTTTGGGTCTATGCCCAAGAGAGGTATAGCTGGGTCCTCAGGTAGTTCAATGTCCAATTTTCTGAGGATCTTCCAGACTGATTTCCAGAATGGTTGTACCAGTTTGCAGTCGCACCAGCAATGGAGGAGTTTTCCTCTTTCTCCACATCCTCACCAGCATTTGCTGTCACCTGAGTTTTTGATCTTAGCCATTCTCACTGGTATGAGGTGAAATCTCAGGGTTGTTTTGATTTGCATTTCCCTTATGACTAAAGATGTTGAACATTTCTTTACTTGTTTCTCATCCATTCGGAATTCCTCAGCTGTGAATTCTTTTTTTAATAGGGTTATTTGTCTCCCTGAAGTCTAACTTCTTGAGTTCTTTGTATATTTTGGATATAAGCCCTCTATCTGTTGTAGGATTGGTAAAGATCTCTTCCCAATCTGTTGGTTGCCGTTTTGTCCTAACAACAGTGTCCTTTGCCTTACAGAAGCTTTGCAGTTTTAAGCGATCCCATTTGTCTATTTTAAAGCAATTCCTAATGACTTACAGTCACACTCACAGATTAATGCATTTCTCAGTTTTCATCAGGGAAACTTCTGTTTGTGGTGGTCAATGATTAAAACATAGTCATACAATATTCAGCAGGTTGATAATAGAAGACTGTAGAATGCTCAGCCCTAAACAGAGACATCTGTATCATAATTTCTCCTTCCAAAGCTAAAGAAGAAGTGGCAATATAATTATAGTAGTCAGAAGTGAAAGATGACTTGTCTACAATAAAAAATGTTGTCTAGATACAACAGGATGTGGCCCATTTGAATTCACACTTTTTGTGACAGAATGCATAAGACCTGTGCAACCTTAAGCCAGACAAAATTTAATCATGAAGTGGGGAGGTGGGCACAAAGCCCCAGTCCTATCCAAGGAGCTACTGCCAATTGTTAGCTATGGAGAGAGAGGAGGGGGAGGAGGAGGAGGGGGAGGGGTGGGAGGGAAAGGTTTTGGAAGAGTGGGAGGGAGAGAGGAAGAGAAGGAGAAAGGATTCACTTTAAACACTATGTCCTTAGTGGGTTAACTCGGCACAAAAAGAAGTTAGCATATAGCCAGTAACAACACAAATTTCACTTGATAATTTTGGGGATTTATTGTTTTATTTTTTGAGATTATAACATAATGATGTTCTTTATTTCTTCCCTTTCCTTTCCAAATATTCTCATATACTCCGACTTGCTTTCTTTTTTTTTTTTTTTTTTTTTTATTTACTTGAGTATTTCTTATATACATTTCGGGTGTTATTCCCTTTCCCGGTTTCCGGGCAAACATCCCCCTCCCCCCTCCCCTTCCTTATGGGTGTTCCCCTCCCAACCCTCCCCCCATTGCCGCCCTCCCCCCATAGACTAGTTCACTGGGGGTTCAGTCTTAGCAGGACCCAGGGCTTCCCCTTCCACTGGTGCTCTTACTAGGATATTCATTGCTACCTATGGGGTCAGAGTCCAGGGTCAGTCCATGTATAGTCTTTAGGTAGTGGCTTAGTCCCTGGAAGCTCTGGTTGCTTGGCATTGTTGTACTTTTGGGGTCTCGAGCCCCTTCAAGCTCTTCCAGTTCTTTCTCTGATTCCTTCAATAGGGGACCTATTCTCAGTTCAGTGGTTTGCTGCTGGCATTCGCCTCTATATTTGCTGTATTCTGGCTGTGTCTCTCAGGAGCGATCTACATCCGGCTCCTGTCGGTCTGCACTTCTTTGCTTCATCCATCTTGTCTAATTGGGTGGCTGTGGCAGGGAAGGGAGAGGCAAAGATTAAAACAGAGACTGAAGGACTTGCTTTCTTTAAAATTCATGGACCCATAGTCTTTAATTGTTATCACACAACACATACACACACACACACACACACACACACACACACACACATACACACACACACACACACACACACACACACACAAACATATACACAAATTTATTTTGAAATACATAACCATAGGATTTGGTAGGACTAAATGTTGCTTGAATGAGTATGTTTTCAGAAGTTATCATTTGGTATTGGATAAACAAATATTATGATCATTCCTAAGGAAGACCACTTTCCCCTGCTCACAGCATTTCTTAGCTGCCCGGATTTTGTTTTGTTTTATATATGTTGCAAATTTTTGCCTTCCATGTTGGCCTGACTATTAGTGTTGTCCTAATCCATGCCCTATTTAGGCATCCATGCTCACCAGACTTTATGGATGTTGTTTTAGACATTTCTAGGACACACAAACTCATATCAAACTTCCTGTTCCTATGGTTCTAACAATTTTTTCTAGTTTGTCTTCCACAATTATTCTGGAGACTTAAGTACAAGAGTTATACTTGAGATGTATCCATTAGGACTGTCCTCCAAAACTATTTATTTTGATTGGTTGTAGTTTTCTACAATGGTCTTAATCTATTGCAGAGAAACTTCCTTGATGAGGAGTGATAATGACACTTTTCTGTGGGTATCAGGACAAATATTTAGAATGAAATTAGGGATTATGTTGGTTTATAAAAATGGTGGTTATAATTTCTTCTCCAATTTCCATATTACTTTAGACATGGGTAAATGACAAGGTTTGTGGTATCAGGCATGATTTTCCTGTTGATGAGTGTGTCTTAAATCCAAATAGAGAGCTGTTAGTTACCACCAAGTTAAATATGCCACTACTGTATTAATCTATGTTGATGTTGTATTTTATGGGTATCATAGCATGGTAAGACTGTGAGATAAGACCCCTCCCTGGGAAGCTTTCATTGTTCTTTTCCGTACCATGAAAACTAGTCCTCAGAGTGGGGGCATTAATGTCAGTTCTAATGCAGTGGCCTTTGGCCCTTGTTTCTCAAGTGCATGATATCTTCACCAACTGTGACTTACTGCTCACATCTGTGGAAAAACCAAGGGCATTAACAATGTCCTATGTTATTTTGGGAATCTATTGATCAACCCTGAGCAAAGTAGACTCCAAGAGAAGGCTTTATATGCCTAGTGTTTGGGGGATCTCTCTCTCTCTCTCTCTCTCTCTCTCTCATATATATATATATATATATATATATATATATATATATATATATATATAGAGAGAGAGAGAGAGAGAGAGGGGGGGGGTAAAGTCCTAGATCATATTACCAGCAAATATTTTAGTGGGATTCTCTACTTCTGGTTTAAGGATACATATAAAGGACTTTTGTGCAACATATGTACCATTATGTAACTAGTTTAGAGTATTCTTTCTTATGAATTCTTCATACTTCCTCAGTAATGTTACTCTCCTTCATCCTTCTGTATGATCTTCCCCTGTAATTAGTGTTCCCCTACCTATTTTTTCTACTTCCTGTCCCTAAACCTCTCTACCCTGTCAAAATTTCTATTTTTCTTTCAATACCACCTATAAAACAATGGAGCCTTTTACTTTCCTAGTTTTCAGAGTTATTCACAAATCCTACATTCACATCTAAAAATTCCAAGCTAGGAAAATTGGAAGAGGGGGGAATATGTGACATTTATCGTTCAGGTCTCTTTTACCTTATTAAGTAGGATCATTTATCATTTTATCCATTTACCTGCCAATTTCATGGTTTAATTTTCCTTTTCTGGTGAAGAGTATACATAGTATGTATATCTACATTGTTATATATTCAGCAGTACTACTCAGGTGTATAATGTTACTTGTTTGTATGTTTTTAGGGCTGGCAATTTGTTGTGTTCTTTTCTACAGAAGACTAATCCCATTATTAGTATCTGCCCTTTCAATATTGTGGTAAAATATAGCACCAAACTATAATCTCAGCAAGGTGGATGGTAGAAATGGAACAATCAATCTATGATTCTGAGGCTAGTTACCTTGGAATATACCACATATAACTGAAACAATTTGTAATGTCCTGCCTCACCAAGGAGAAAATGAAGAACTGAACACCTAAATGTTATGCCTTATTTCCATATATGCACTGAGGCTTATCTGCAAGTACATACACTACACAAAGAGAACTTTATTTAAAATGTTTTATTCTATTTCTTTAAAAAATTTCCTGCACATTTTGTTACTTATAACAGTAGAAAAAACATGATTTTCTTGATATAAGGCTGCATTTATTAATTTAAGCTAAAGCTCTTCTGTGGAAGTTGTTGCACGAATACAAATTGAAATTATTACCTATATGTATATATAGTATATAAGTATATATAATAGTTTCAATTGAACTTATATAACTTTTATATCTGTATATATGTGTATATATATGTGTGTTTGTGTGTGTGTGTGTGCTTGCAATAATCTTACAACTGATTTATATATATGTACAAGCATCCACAAATATTTATATTTACACATACTAATTACAAACTTCAAATTGTCCATTTAAAACTCAATAAAATGTATTTCATGAGGAACTTTTCAAAGCAGACAGTGTCTACTCCTAAGAGCGTTGTAAAAATGAAATAAAATAAAATAGAAATGTAAAATGGGCTTTGAAAATTAATTTAAATATAGCAAGTTATTTTTTGTGTTTCTGGTCAAAATGTTCCCTGTTCTTCTCTGGCACTCATTACATTTAAAGTTGTCAATACTCATAAACATCTAGTGGCAACATCACAGACAACAGAGTATTCATGTGATTTAGTATAAAAGAAGCTGGGGAAATACTTCCTGGAACTTTCATTTAGTCCATTTGTGTGGAATTGTATAAACAAATATAAACTGTATTTGACTTACAATTTACCTTTCTTTAGCTACATTATTTTGTCCAATAAGAACTTCTGCATGGATATTAAAAATACAAATTTTATGAAATGTATGTATATAAAGACAGTCCACTGGGAAAACCATGGCATATTTAAAAAGAGAACACAGATAATTAAATTTAAACTTAAATGTTCAAATTATAATATTATTATAATTTGGTTAGGATATTATAGTTGTCATGTAATTACCACATGGTTTGAAAACATGGTGTATGTATCAGATTTTCTTCTTGGGTTGGTTATAAGCACCTGGTCTCATAGCATATCATACATGTGATCAAATTATGGGATACTGGAAGTGTTATTAAGGTTTTCATGTTTTTGTTTCCATATCTGCCAGATGGGATTGTTAATACAAATAAACTAAATTAGTTTTATAATAGATAATGTCATATTTGATTTGCTTAGGATGCTACCATTCATTTTAAAAAGAAAATCTTCCTTCCCACAGCTATAGAGGATAAAGTCCCAGACCAAATTACCAGCAAATATTTGGTGGGATGAAGACTCTACTTCTTGTATAAGGATAAATAATTTTTCCTTGGTATCTTCATACAATGGACAAAGGGAATGATAAAAAGCTCTTCTTTAGAATTTTTCCTAATGACACAAGAACGCATACATTCCCATTTTTCTCCCTCTACTACTTTACAAATGCTGTGACTCAAAAAGTTATCATTTGGGAGACTCTAACTAGAGCATATATGATTGAAAGTTCACAAACATTCAGTCAAAAAAAAAAAAACATGATGCTTGTATTAAGTAATGAAGACTGGTACTATCTTGTATTTTCTTAAACTAATTCAAAACAATCTCTACAAAGTAGCCCAACAATAATATTGAACAAATATTTGAGTACTTGAGAGTTACAAGGCAATAATTCTGTAGATGAATCTTTAAAAAGCCATGCATTTAATTTACAATGATATATAAATATATATAATATAAATGTATTTTAAAACTATGTAAAGTTTGTAGATTGTCAGCTCTTTGTTATATCCAATAGTAGAAATTTTGTTTTCAAATTCAATGTGAAAACTGAATAATAAAGTATGGATTGAAATATATGTCGAGTAATGTCTATTAGAACCAAAAAGTGATATTTGATAAAATAAAACTCCCAATTATTCATTCATATCTGTACCCATTACACATTATAAGGTTTCAAAGGAAACTTCCTGAAGGAAAACATACACAACATAATTAGAATTAGAATTTGACTAGATAATATAGCTCATTCATAAAGCCTACTTGTTAAAATAAATTATTTTCTCCTTTGAAAATATTTTTCTTCTTTGAGAAACAGTTAAACTGAAAAAGTAATGAGTCAAAGAAATAAAACTAATTTTTTAAAAA